>NC_137126.1:15638646-16211146 GCF_949319135.1 Squalius cephalus
AATTATTCAAATGGATTCCTGTACAGTATAGCTGAAACTGCGTTTGAATGTCCCGGTGCTAATGCGTGAGCACACATATTAAACGACGTATTCATGGTGTGCTAGCCTAGATGCAAGTAAATTAGTAATATTTGAACCCCCCCCCCCCAAAAAAAACAAAAAAAACAAGTAGCACCTCAAGCTCCTCAAACACTATCTAAAGTGGATTGATCCATGCAGTAGAGCCCTGTGCCCCTACCCGTCTCCGATGTGACGTACGGCTATCAGGACACACATCTCCCATCTTCAGTTTCTCATAGAACAGCTGGAACCCGGCCATTCCAGTTCTCCAGTGACACTATGATACCCATATCAAATTTATCCTGCACTTCTCTGCTACTGGTATTGACATCGGGGTGAGAAGGGGAATCTGAATGACAAATAGGCTCTGAACAGAAAATGGACCATTAATTAGACTCAACTGGGACATAAATGTCTGACCATCCACAAACTACCGAAAGTAATGCATGCAGAGCAGAATATAGGATAATTTCCATTAATAAATATAAAAAAGTGAATCGCTTGTAAAACAATGAAACCCATCTTGCGATCCACACAAAGATTTCTGTGTATGTCTTATGTCTTTATTACTAAACTTTTGCTCATCATTACTATTGCTCCAACACCAACATTTATACTTATATTATCATATCATTTATCATATAGGCATATTTAGTTAGTGTTATGTTAACAATATTATTATGTTAAATATTATGATTAAGTTGTTAATTTCATTTTTTAATGTTTACACTTGCACTTTATTTGTACTATTACTTGTTTACTCAATGTGCACTGTTATTTTACTTTATTGCTTATTTTGAAGCATCTAAACTACATAGGCTACATTTATTTATTTATTTATTTACATTTTAAAAAGTACATTTGTTTGTCAACCTGAACTTAATTGTTTTTCAATAAGCGAACGCTTATTTACTCAACAGGTAAAAAAGCAACCACAGGCTGGGATTTTGACTTCTTAAATGTAAACGGCCAATGGATCTGATTGGCTCCGTGTCCAGCTGACGTCAAGACTTTTCAATGTAGCGGAAGCTGAAAGTTTTTTCAGTTGTAAACTGGCAGTGGTGTGTAACTTATGTGAGTGAGTGGATATGCGAGAAAGGGAAAATGAGCAGTCGCTACTTCACAACGGGTGTTTGAGGCAGTGAACCCAAGTTGTTTTAGCAGGAACAAGCCATATTCAAGGACTTTCCCTCCCCCTACTCTTGTTGGACAATGTGGGAACAGGCGGAATTTGAGAAGCACTGGAGGAATGAGTTTCCTGACGGGGAAGTGCCCGTGATGAATCTCCACTCGGTGGAGGACATTGAAGCAGAGCTGGAGAAATGCAAAGCCAATCTTAAGGTGTTACAGCAGGCTCTGTCGGAGGAGAAGTTCAAGGTGATTTACCTTCAGACCACCATCGCGCAGAAGAAGAAACGTTATGACATTGAGAAATGTTGGAACAAGGCAGATTCAAAGAAGAACAATAACGTTACTTGCGGGACAGACAGCAAAGATGAAGTAGAGCCTTTCGCCCGGGACATACTCCGGGTCGGCAAGACAGGTAAGCCCATCCCCCTCCCTCCTCGGAAAAAGCCCGATGTTCAGCAAGAACACCCATCTCCTCGTGACATCTCTCTGTGTGTTGCCGAGCAACGGGACAGCGCTCAGGACAGTGACCACGAGTTCGAGGACGTGGAGCTCAACGTAAACTTCCTGCAAAAAAACATTCTCAACCCAAAGAGTAACGTCCGGGAGAGTCACCGGCTGAATCCTCGGGTCCGCATGAGTCGAGATCTGGACTCGGATGACGGTAGACTGTCTCCTTCACTGGCGCTTCGCGGCTCTCACGGGTCTGGACGCAGCACACCTGACGGATACCCGAGCTCCGACCATGACGACGACTCCTCTGCAGGTAACTTAGGCATTCAAGCTTAACAACTAAAAACTCCTGCCATACCTATTATCACCTGCAAAGCACCAATTAAAATGCCTTGGAATGTGAAGGAATGTGAGCTGCCAGTGTTTATCACTTATCATAACTTCAGGCCGGTTTACACTGAATGCCGAAGCAGAGCGTGTGCAGTGCAGGTATGGCGTCACTTTTGTAGGCTAAAGCATGGAAATGTGTTAGCATTTTAGCACTTCCAGTTCCATTGCACCACTCAATTAGCAACACAATGCATGCGTGTGAATCCTGCGATAACCACCTTTGATCTCGTTAGGTGTCTTATCCATTACGAGAAGAGAGAACTGTCCGTCTTGGCTGCACTTCCTCCCCTCACTGCAGCCGCCTACTCTACCCTAAATTTTAGACGAGGAGAGGTGCATCTCAAACGAGCCTATTAGAGCATTCGCACGGCATGCCGAGGCAGTCGTTTCGGCGCAGATAAAAATAACAAATTTCACTATAAAATCAACCATATGACATTCACCACTGTGAAAAAATAATAATACACGAAAACACTTCTTTGCTAGGAGTTTTTGTCCAAGCTTCAAAGGCCTTTTCAAATAATAAAAACTAGATGAATATCTCAAACTTTTAAGGGATGGTTCACCCAAAAATTTGAATAACCTCATGATTTACTGACCTTAAAGCCTTCCTAGGTGTATATGACTTTTTTCTTCAGATGAATACAATCGGAGTTATATAAAAAAAATGTCCAAGCTTTATAATGGCAGTGAATGAAGGATGATATTTTGAAGCTCAAAAAAATGCACCCATCCATGATAAAAGTAATTCATATGGCTCCATGTAGTTAATAAAGGCCTTCTGAAGCAAAGCGATGCGTTTCTGTAAGAAAAATATCCATATTTATAACTTTATAAACTAAAATAACTAGCTTACAGCAGACGGCCTACGCAGTAACATTTGATGCTATGTAGGATGTAGTAGTAGTGTAAGCTTTGATTCCTCTCGCAGTTCAAACAGATAGGGTTTGGCAACAGACTCAAGCTCCTCCGACGTTTCTCTTTAAAAATTCTCATTTTAGATTTCTAATTCTTGTCTGGTGTTTTGTTTTGCTATATCCTCTGCGCTTCCGCGTTCGTCAATGTTTCATGTGTCAGGTCAAGGGTTACTCTTGATGCCTACGGCCGTCTGTCGGGAGCTAGTTATTTGAGTTGATAAAGTTTTAAATATGGATATTTAATAACCCCCCTTTATTAAACCCCCGGAGCCGTGTGGAGTACTTTTATGAGGGATGGGTGCACTTTTTTTAGGCCTTCAAAATCATATTCTCCATTCACTGCCATTATAAAGCTTGGAAGAGCCAGGACATTTTTTGATTTAACTCCAATTCTATTTTTCTGAAAGAAGAAAATCATATACACCTAGGAAGGCTTGAGGGTGAGTAAATCATGGGGTAATTTTCATTTTTGGGTGAA
Source organism: Squalius cephalus (assembly GCF_949319135.1). Lineage (NCBI taxonomy): Eukaryota > Metazoa > Chordata > Actinopteri > Cypriniformes > Leuciscidae > Squalius > Squalius cephalus. Next base: position 15,642,073 of record NC_137126.1, read on the forward strand.
CTATCCATTTAAGATTACTTTTTGAGGCTTATATACAGCATGTTATATGTCTGTGAGACAGTAGGAGAGGAACATGGTCGCATTGCAGCAGAGTATGCTGCCAGTGCCCATCATAAGTCAAAGCACGTGACAGACAGTGGTCAAAAGAGAATACCCGAAAATCATGACAGAATGAATAATACTCGTCCGTAGAGCCAGACCAATATGGATTTTTGGGGACCGATAATTTGGGAGTAAAAAAGGTCTGATATCGATATATTGGCTGATTTTCTTTGTGTATTATAGTACAGTACCAGTCAAAAGTTTGGACACCCTTTCCCATTCGGGTGTCCAAACTTTTGACTATTACTGTATAGAATACAGTATATATATATATATAATATATATACTTAAACACATTTTTTGAAGTGATCACTCAAATGTGGTGATCAAACTCTTTATAATTATGTGACAAAGATATGTAATGGAGGCAGGGTGAATGATTGAATGAGAATTATATATTTGAGCTGGAACCAAAATAGTTTTTAGCATTGCATGGTCTGTTCTATATTATATTTTAAATACTGTAGCTTAATCTTCACTAATGACTTCATCTTTTTATTTATAATGTTATATCAAAAATAGCTTGATGTGATAAGTGTCACTGGCAAAACCTTATTATCTTCTATTATTAGTCTTATTTCCTCTAGTCTCTACCAGTGGTGGAAGAAGTACTCAGATCTTTTACTAAAGTAAAATTAATAATACCGTATGAAAATATGTACTTTTACTTAAATACGATTTAAAATATGTAATTGAACATAAGTAGTCAGCAAAATGTACTAAACGTGAAAGTACTCATTATGCAGAATGGCTCTATATAAAGTGTTATAATCTATCTATAAATTACAGAAACGTCTGTGTGTCTGTCTGAATGTCTGTCTGAATGTCTGTTAAATATCTCTCAAACCGTTAGTCCGATGGATTTCAAACTTGACAGGTGTCTTGCTACGGGCATGAGTAAGTGCAGTGCCAAGTTTGATGTTGTTTGGATTTGAAATGCAAAATATATCGGTAAATATATCGGTAAAAGAAGCACTTAGATGTTGGTGGTTTAAAAAAAAAAACCATTCTGACATTAGAGGGTTGTAGCTGAAAGAGTGTTTAAAAATAAACATTCTGACATAAACACTTTGTCAGCTAAACATTAAGTCAGCTACACTGTTTACTTCTGAATATTATATTTTAATATATAATATAAATCGATAAATCGGTCGGGCTCTACTCGTCTGTATTTGCAGTACCAACAAATGCTGTATGAAAGCTCAATGGGCACATGCTTTTCCCGCTCTGCATACCCACAGCTTCTTCGCTGCCTCCGCTCTGCTTGCGCATCCAGTGTCAAACAAGCTGTGGAAGCGCATGTTGGGTATGTGTGTCAGAGGACGTTGCTCAATGAACAGTCATTGCTGAATCTTTCCAAATGGATATCAGGTTACATGTTCTGCTGTTGAACTTTTTGATCATAATGTTGGAGATTGAGAGGCATGTTTACTATGGCCTCCGAAAATTTGGACATTTATGGCAAAATCTATATCTCTATGTTTTCTCTCGCTTTCGGAGCAGGTTTCGTTCACTAGTGAGGAAATGGAAAACCTGGAGTCAAGAAGTGATTACAGAACTCTATAAATAGGAGAGGGGAAATCTTTGCTACACTGTTGAACTAAATGGCCAAAATTTGTCTGAAACTTTATTCAATATTATTTAGGCCACTTGTTTATAGAACAGTTCTATAAAATTAAAATATCACACGCTATCATACTGTCATACTGAATATCAACAAGGCTGTAATAACCAGTGGCCTAGTTCCTAACCAAATCAACACTCTTGTTCTTGTAATATTGTTGTTCTAAAAATCATGTTGTCTAAAATTGCATCATTGTCATTTATTGTCTGTATACTGTCACCTGCAATGCACAAGATTTTCTCTTGGACAGTTTAATCATATTCAGAATGTATCAAAATCATCAAGTCTTATGTAATTATCTCACAATAAGGTCAGTTGAGCATTCTTAATTTGCTCTCACAACACCACTGTGGCAAAGAGGAAGAGGCCCCAAATGAAGCCCCAAATCTGTGATGGATCAGCACGTGGTGCTTTATGAGACAAACTCACATGCTGCTAGTCTTTTACTGGCTTTGACCTATCTACGTAAAATTTTATGCATAACTTTTATGCTGATCAAAGGCCAGATCCCAACCCAGACACCATATACCCAAACTTTGTATTTACTTTAAACTTGTGGTAAGGCACCATACTATATACTGCATATTTGTTAGGAAAGTACATTTGGGCAGTGGTGTGATTGATGATTGGTGTGAATGATTTTTATGTTGTTTTACCTTGATTGATTTAAACCTTTGATTTTGTTAACAAAAAAAATGTTGTTAGTAGTACATTAGTCTACATTAGTTTTATTAGATAATTTGGTTTCATTTTATTTTGATGGTCCCTTTACACATTTTGTTGACTTTAAGTAACGTTGCACTTACATATCAACTAACAGTCATTAGTAGACTGGTAGGCTTAGGGTTAGAATAAGTTGACATGTAGCTGCAAAGTTTCTTAATAGTCAATAGAATGTCTGTTGGGGGAGCATCACAATAAAGAGTTAGCAGATATTAAACAGACAGTTTACTAATACTCTAATGAGAGTTAGTTGACATGTAATTGCATGCAAAGTTACTTATAGTCAACAGAATGTTCAAAAGGGACCATTAAAATAAACTGTTACCGATTATTTTTATTATTTGCATTTCACAATTTTCTCTGCTATCCAAGACCACATCAGAACAGACCTGCAACCCATTTTTTGAACATGAACCACTACCTTTGAGTGTTCATTCTAAAGTGGATTAATAAGAAGCATCCAGGCAAACAAATCTGTTTCCGCAGTTTAGTTGATTAGTTGATTCAAGTTATACAATCATAACAATGCCATGGTTGTTCAGTGTTGCTACATTTATCTGGGATTTTCAGTGAAGTTAGCATGCACATCACTTGCACAGCTCTGTTAGACTTTGTTCATGATATTTTGGTGGAGTGATCTGGTTCATTTAATATAGGATAATCAGGGACTGGGATTGTGTTGCAGTGGGTCAGAAGGCAAAAAACATCTGGGCCTTTGGAGAGGATGTGTGGAAGAGAGATAGAGATGAAGATAAATGCATAGGGAGTGTTGGAGAACCAGTGAAAAATGACCTATTGGAGTGTAATATTGTGCATAAAATTGATATATTGTGTCACAATATAGGTTATATTACAAAAAAGAAATGGGATGATATGTCATGTCAAGTCACCTTAAAGGGGTGGTTCAGATTTTTGGACATCGGACCTCATTTTCAAGTGAGCCTGGTTGTTATTCATCAGTGGAGACAGTTTTCAAAAAAATTCATCCAGTCCTTACTTTTGGATAGTTCGCCGGTGCTAGGCTAGCGCGAGTCAACGGTTCACGTTAGCCTGCCATTAAAAACAGTTTTACCCACTCCACAGTACACCAAAAGCAAATAAATTATAACGCAAGACTACCGATGTAAATGTCTGTTGAGAGAATAATGTTAGAATTCAAACTACACTTGCATCTCAATGTTTGCATTACATTTACAGGAAGTGAAGAACTAGTTTCTCAGCAGCGGCAGAATTTTACTTTGCTCCAGGTTAGTAGTACTGCGCCGGAAAGTAAACACAGAACAGAAGCGCACTACAGTCGGGACGTCTAGCTAGCTGTCAACATGGTAATTAGGTGTGCATTTCGCAATTGTACAAATAAACGAAATAATACGGCATCTCCAGCTGCTGTTGTCTCTACAGACATTCTTTCTCTTTCTGCCCTTTTAGCATCCATCTCGAATAGTTCTTCGACTGTGTATTCCGGCTCATACATACGGTTCGTTGAATAACACGCATTCCTCGTCTTCATCGTCTTCAAAGTCCGAAACCTTGCCATGGCTTTCAAACGCGGCCATAGTCCTATGTCTTGTTGTATAATATATCTGCTTCTGTTGTGATGAGTGTCAGCGGCAGGTAAATACACTTGCGTGATTGTCATATGGACCGGCTCTCTCGGTTGCCTAGGTAACTTAATATCACTATTGCAATGTGATGCAAGTGTAGTTTGAATTCTAACAATATTCTCTCAACAGACATTTACATCGGTAGTCTGGCGTTATAATTTATTTGCTTTTGGTGTACTGTGGAGTGGGTAAAACTGGTTTTAATGGCAGGCTAACGTGAACTGTTGACTCGCGCTAGCCTAGCACCGGTGAACTATCCAAAAGTAAGGACTGGATGAATTTTTTTGAAAACTGTCTCCACTGATGAATAACAACCAGGCTCACTTGAAAATGAGGTCAGATGTCCAAAATTCTGAACCACCCCTTTAATTTATATAGCACTTTTTACAATACAGATTGTTTCAAAGTAGCTTTACAGTGATAATAGGAAATTAATGCAACAAAGATTGTTTTGGCTGTACAACAGCTCAAGAAGAAAGTCATTGTCTAGCAGCTTAAGTAAGTTTTCAATTGATTCATTTCCATTGTAAAAATCATTAGTTATTAACTTAGGGGCTGCTTACACAACACCTGTTTTCAACTGAAAACAGAAAACTTTCAGTGCGTTTAAGACTGTTATGAAAATGAATGTTGACAAATAAAAATATGACATGAAAACATGTCTATGAAAACAAGAACATATGCCTAGAAAAAATAACACTGCTAGATTATGATGCATCAATGTTCACATCTAAGAAACATCTAAAAGGAATAGCTGCTTGAGATAAAGCTTTAAGTAAATGATCTCCAGTAAACTGAAGGCTGTTCTATGACATCCTATGAGATTAATAATCAGATATCCTAGATACATAACATAAATGTAACATTACAACTTGCACAAAAGGACGTGAATTTATAGTTTTTACATGGTTTAAAAAGGGAACTCTGGATGCGCTCTTCCCTACAGCACGCCAATACAAAGGCAAATAAAGCACAGAGAATATAAAACATTCTATCACCATCCTGTTCTCATTATAATGCTATATATGGCATGTAAATTGTTTTCATCTTGCACTTCCAATCATTTTTCATGATAGAAAGTAATTAGTCATCACTGCATTTTTGAAGTCATAACGAGAAACAACTTTAAATAAAACAGGTTTACTATTAAAAATGAGAACAAAATAACATTGCTGCATTATTAAAGCCCCACTGAAGTGCCTTGAAACGTGCAGCTTTGTATGATGCGTTAATGTAATTTCCACTGAAACAGGAAGCTAAGCGGGACATATTGAATGTCCCCTCCCCCTTTTCAAATAGCCAATAGCGTTTAGGTTACCTCACAGACTGCAAATCGTACTTGACAGCACCATGGAAAGGAATCCGTGCGCTGATGATACGTTGGATTCAATAGTAGGTGTTAATAAATTCTAGCCATTTCATTCTTAACCAACACAGTTGGAAAACGGAATAAAACTTGAGCATTTGAGCAATCGAACTCACATCTCCAACCCATATTGCTCCATGATGTGTCAATGGTAGTGATGTCCGGTTCGTGAACGAATCGTTCTTTTGAACCAGTTCTTTTTAGTGAACCGGTCCAACCAGTTCACCAAATCGAACTGAATCGTTCAAAACAGTTCGCGTCTTGAGTCAGCGCTAATCCGCAGTTTTCTAAAGTTACTCGCTTTTGGACGTGCCTGACATTCCATCCGACTCGAAATAAACCAATATCCCGGAGTTTGTTACTCCAGTAACTCCAACAGTTCACTGAACGGAGACATTTTGTGCTGAGAGAACTGATGAGCACGAGCAGCTGACACTGAACATGGGTTTACTACCGAACATACAGGTACAGCCACGGTCGCTTTGGCCAGGTGGTATTTATAGCATATAGGGGGCGGGACACTTCAGATTCTAGAGAGCATTTAATTGGACAAAAGATGTGATGAGAAGCTGAAATTCCGTATGTCATAAAAATCCGTGATCCATTTTAGCGGAAATGAAAGACAGTAGCAGTTAGCAGTTTGTCTGCTTAGCCGTCACGTCACCTCAGCTAATCCTACCTCTTTGCCAATTTTCGGTTATCCGGGAGTGACGCGCTGCCAAGATGTAAACAGCCTGCTCCGCCCACTTTGGGCTTCAAAAATCCTCTTCAGAAACCTACAGGTGACGTCACAGACACTACGTCCATTGTTACAGTCTATGATATAAACACACACAAAAAAAAACTCCTTGGAGGTTTGCATGAACTACGTGAATAGCCTATTTCAATGTCAGAATGGAAAGGCGATGAGTTTTCTGGTGTACAGTGAAGAAAGTCTTTCAGTTGTCTGTGGTCTCTAAAATGTGCAAATCCAAAATACTTCCACTCCACACCCACATGACGTTGTTGTCTGTGTCAGTTTCTGGCTGCCGTTTATAAAAGTACCGCTAGGTTGCTACATCATGATTCACGATTTACAGTTTAAAAGAGAATGCGCAGTTTGAAAGAAATGTGTTAGGACAGTTGACAGATTGCTTGTAGATGTGGCTACCATGAGAGTGTCAAAATAAAGGTGCATTTAAAAAAAAATATATATATATCGATTTTTACACTGTTTCATAAGCTGTTAGTCATTTGATTGATGTATCAATCCATATCAATGTATCGTTACACCCCTATTTTAAGCCTATAAGATTTTTGTCATCCTCCAAAATAAAAAGGAAGGTTTTGTTTTTATGAAGCCTGAGAGATTTCTGTCCCTCCATTTGAAGTCAATTTTCCTAAAACTTAAAGGATCCAAAAAAAGGTCAAAGGCATCGTACAAATAATCAATCGAGCGGTTTTATCCAAGTCTTCTGAAGAGACACGATTGATTTATATGATGAACAGATTTGCTAATCAATGCTTATACTGTAGTAAACACGGACATTCAAACGTGTGTGTGTGTGGCACGCAAGAACAACATGGTTGAGTACATTTTCATTTTTGGGTGAACTAACCCTTTTACGTTTTGGAATAGTAATTTTTTGACCTGCTTTGTGATTAGAACTGTGGTAGCCTAGATTGCAATGGTTCATCTGAAGCGGCTATGCGCTGGAATGGCGCAAAGTGCGGGTGTACTGCATGAGAAAAAAACGAAAGTTTACGGAGTTTCAGTGACAGTAGAGTAAACTACTATAATGCTGAATATAATGTATTGTTTAATGGGGGTGCAATGGGGGAATGTTTGTGGGTCCTGATAATGCCAATTTCTGATTTTACCAGTAAAAAGAGGCCTATATTACTTTAAATATATGTAGTCAGTGACAGAGTGCAAGCATATTTGTCTAATAGGGATGTCAGTTTACACAAATTCCCTTGATCGATCGTCGTTCAAAGTAACGATCAATTAATCGATTAATCGTTAGCCTTTATGCTGCAATATGCGTCTACTGCCAACAACATGAGGGTGTGCAAACCCAAATCATTCACAATGTTTTATTACAATATTGTTCTCTTGTTGAGCAGCATGCACGTGCATGAACCTGCTTAGTTTTATCGATTAAATGTATTATCGACAATTAATTGATTGTTGATTAATCGTTAAAACCCCTAGTGTCTAACAATTTTCTGTATTTTAATCATGAATATTTCTATTCTGGTGTCACCATTGCTAAGTCCAAGCCTATTCAAGTCCACCCCAATGTAATACCAAATGTACAATTTTAGTCAACACTACGTTTATCGTATCATGAGTTCAGTATCGTGTAATCATGTATTGTACCAAATCGTGATTCGTGACATGAGTGTATTGTTTACACCCATACATATTTGTCATGGTGTGTTATTAGTACACACAACTTTTAGTTTAACCAAGCCCATGTACATTTCTGAGGTTCTTCACTCAGCAATAGCACTGACTGTTCAGTGAATATTTGGTTTGGGATTTGGTGTCTAGTATCTTTTTCCAGTCACACCAATACTAAATGTTCTCTGACTTCATGTCAGTTTTAGGTAGTTTACCATGGGTGTATATGAGCTGTTTAAAGGGAAATACCATTTTATTGAGCCACTATTAATCCGATGAAAATCAAGACTTTAGCTACTTATATTAAGTGAGGTTGATTTACATTGGAAACTGCTGTCTCTATGATGCTTTGAAACAGTCTATTATTAGCCTCAATCACATTATCGCAATTGGTACAAATGTTTCTGACCTAAAAATCAGTCAATTTTATAAAGCCTCAAAGGCTTTTAAAAGGCTGTGTGTAGTTTCAGTTTTGAATAAGATCAGATTAATCCTGTGAAGTTCTTTTATGTCTCAAGTTTGCACCAGTTTTTGTGTGTGTAATGACTCAGTTATAAAGTAGCCAAAAATCTTACAACACAATCTGGTTATTGACATAAGCTTAATCAACTTAGTCTATAATTTCTTTGCACTGCTGCCCGGGCAGGATGCAGCTGGATCAGAAAAGAAAATTACCAAAAACAAAACAAAATGTGGTTAGGGTTTGCGTAGCACCCTTTCAGTCTGATTTCCTGTAATGTTTCACTTCCGAGGTCTCACTATCTCTTCACATGAACTTGTGAGCCTGCCTCACAAGTTTAGAGTCTAATATAGATATTATGTCATGAAGCTCAGCACATTGCTCTTTTGATGTACATTTGCGTTGGCTCATTATAGTGTGCATATACAGATGACCTCGAGTTTGGTTCCCAACTTGAGGTCCTTTCCTATTCCTTTAAAAAAAATTTTTTGTTTGTAATTTTGCTGTTTGAGCATGAAAAAGGTCTGTAAAGTTACAAACCACAAAGTCCACTCCAAAGGGAGTAATTCTTTATTACCCCTTTTCCACCAGCATGAACCGGGTGCCAGTTTGGAGTTGGTTCGACTGATGAGCCTTCTAAGAACAAGTTTGCCTTTCCACAGGCTACAGAGCAAGATCTTCCGTAATGAGTATACATCTCATGTTGACCAGCAACGCTAGCGCGGTAGCGCCAAACACACCAGGATTGTTTGAGATGCATCGGCTTCTCGCAGACCAATCGGCACATGACATCGAAGCACTGCGAAATTGATCCAAAAAGCACAAGGAGTCGAATGCTCTCCAAACAATCCCGCAGCTCTGATCGGTCCGCAGCGCTCCGGTGCATCTACAACCATCCCTGGGCAACTTCGGTCCTGGAGGGTCACTGTCCTACAGAGTTTAGCTTCAACCCTAATCAAACACACCTGAACAAGCTAATCAAGGTCCTCAGGATTACTAGAAAATTACAGACAGGTGATTTTTTCAGGGTTGGAGCTAAACTCTGTAGGACAGTGGCCCTCCAGGACCGAAGTTGCCCATCACTGATCTACAACAACAATGGCGGTCGTTGCGTTACTATTGACGCTCATGGCTTTGCGAACCTGACATCGGCATCCAAACACGGCGAATCCAACACGTTCGTGCTGCTCGCCGTAACGTGCATAGATAGATGGAGATTACAATCGAGCTGCTATTAGCTCAATTCGCTCCGTGCACAATATGGCGACCGTTGACGTTCGACCTTGAGTGTGTGGGTTGTCCTGGACTTAACACAAGTAGAATGCTTTTTTATGAAGTTATTTCAGTCAAGGACATTTTTAATGAGATTATACCTGAAAAGGTTTTGGATTTTTTTTATCATATGTTAACTTAAAAAAAAATATTGTATAATATGACTTGCTGGGTTATCTTTGTTCTGTTTTTATTGTATTTATAGGATATTTGTGTTTTTGTAATTGAATTTTTGCCATGAAGATAGCTCTGATTGCTGACATGGCATTAAATAAAGAAGATGATGATGATGATGATGATGATGAGTGTGTGGGCCAGTACTTCCGATGAAAACTTCCGGTGATCTGACAGCGAGAGCGAGAGACAACAGCGACCGAGTTCCATTGCCAGAGATAATTTTTCACAATGAATGTTTTTGGGATTCAAGAGAGCCGACTTGCCTTTCAGAGGGTGACAGCCTCAGCACTTCATTGCTGTGTGCCGTTATGTACCGTTTCGTCACGTTACAACAAAGAAGTCAGCTTTCATGCATTCCCCGTTGACGCTGCGGTACGGGCTGAGTGGATGCAGAAGATCCGGAGGGATGACTTTAACCCGACCAAATTTTTAAATGCATATAATTTTCAGTGTATTTCACCTGTGCGTTTCTATGCTTTCTATTACTGCATTTATTTTGTGCAAGTGAGATGAGTAAAGACCATCTGTTTCATAAATCATTATCTGTCTGGTGTTTATAAGCAGCACATACAGTACGCGTAAAATATACACAAACTTAGCTATATTAAATTGTTTGTGGTACCTACAGTTAAAAATGTAAATGTAAAATATGTGATGATAATATTGATCGAGCAATTGATGTAAGTAAATGAAAAATATGTGCAGAATTGAGAAAATTGTATTTGTGGAGATAAATTGTAGGCTAGAGGGCAAACGTGTGAATGTGCACGGTGCATTTTATGCAAACAACTCTAATATATGTAACTCTATATTTAATTATGTAACTCCGTCTTGAAAGAAGACGGAGCGTCGTGTACAACCGGTTGTGATGGTGAAGCCATTTTCACTTGAATTTGCTGTTGAACACACGACAACAAAGCACCCCCTTGTGGATGTAATTACGCAAATTTAAATGTAATACGCAAATTTAAATTATCAGAGTAAACTTCGAGAAAACCAATGGAGAAAACCCGAAAGTAAAACAGATAATTTTATAATTAAATATTGCAATACTTTGCGTTACTGTATAGATATAATTGCGTGCGCAAAATATCGTGATACTGAACAGAATCTATTCCCCCCCCCCACCACTAGTACTGACTTCAACGAGGGGGGTAATAATTCGAAGTTAGAAATTCGGCACACAAAAAAAAAGTGAGGGTACGCTACAGATTAAAATGTAAAAGTACTGGCCCACTTCGAGCACTTGGTAAAACATATATAGAAAATAGCAGAGGACACAGAATAAGCTGCGGGAAAGGTGCACGACCCAAGTCCGAAAAATAAGAATAGGCCTACTTTGAGTGCTTCAAACAAAACCAAGCGTTTACCACGACCTGCTTTGATTGATGCGTGTGCTGTTTAATGCTTTTGAGACATGTGTTGGTCAATGCATGACTTACATTTTATGGTTATAGTCTCATCTGTGAGTATTAAAGTCCCGTGGATATTTCCATTTTGCATAGCCTGACAACAAGCGTGATATTTTTTCTACTGGCCCAGTCAGGCCAGTGGTTCAAATTTTTACTTGCCCCACAACAAAAAAAGTAATAAATAAAAAAAATAAAAGAAAATAGGTCTAGGTATTGGTTCAGTTGTTTTTGATCCACGTAATACATAAAGTTATGACACCAAAAACTACTAGTCTAAAATTTTAAATATTGTTACAGGCAGTCAGTAATAAAATAAGAACAAATAATCAAATTACGAGCAATAAATAAATCCAACAGATCAAACATATACAAATGAAATAAACAGTTCTTTTCAGGTTTTTCATGTAGATTTTCAGGTTGGGTACAGAAATAGTAATCAAATGTAAAATATCACTGCATAGTCTTAACTGTATAATAGATTAACCCTTATTACAGTTATTCAGTAAAGATCTGTGAGCGAATATTTTCTGTCTTTTGTTTTTTTTAAACAAATACAGACAATAGCAGGAATATTAGGCTGCTGTCACATTAAGAGCTGCATGGACCCAATATACTGTCACCCTTATTACAGTTATTCAGTAAAGATCAGTGAGCGAATATTTTCTGTCTTTTGTTTTTTTAAACGAATACAGAGAATAGCAGGAATATTAGGCTGCTGTCACATTAAGAGCTGCATGGACCCAATATACTGTCACACACACATATGCATCTTATCTCACCAGTTAACGTTTAATGTTTAACCGACTATATTTATGATGATACTCGACAAGGCAATTTGACATCATTTTGTGTGAATATGTCAATATTGCACATAATACGTGCAAGCTCAGGAAGATGTGAAAGAGTATTTGCGCGAATGTGAGACGTGGCGTCCTGGGTGTGCGCTTTGGATGTGTGTTGCTGCGCACACAAAACTTATCACACTAAGCTCTCAAACTGAGTACCAAACAGAGATGCGGGTACTTTCGCGTCTACGTGCGCTTGAATATTTAAATTGGCAAGGCTTAAAAATGCGCAAATTATCAATTCCGATCAGGAAAGTGATAGTTCCGTCAACTGGCCCGAGTGTTTTTCACGCTGGTTAGTCCTTATTGTCGAGCCCTCAGTGGGCTATGTAATATAATTACTAAGATGAGTGAATGTGTTCCTCATACCTTATACAAGTTAACATTTTGTGTTTTTATCCTTTTTCATTTAATCATTTTAACTTCTGCTTTAAAATTTAAAGTGCAATTTTTCAATGATTCTCAAACGACTCGTCGGATGAATCAGTCTCTCTAAATCCCTCCTTTCCGCAAGCTTACTGTGCTCTGATTGGCTAGAAGGTTAGAAATATATACATCAATATTTATTCATACAGACAGGTTGTGATTCTGAGGAGCAAGCTGGTCCAAAAAAAACTGGGTACTGACCCATCTTTCTAGAGCAAGTGTTTTGCGAATTTCGCGTTGAACTACGAAATTTGAGAAGCAGTCATCAGAAAAATTACGTGTATGAGGACGGGTCAAGTTAAAGGGACACTCCACCCATTTGCATTAAGCTTTGCATTGTTAGAAACCCAGTCATACTATTGAATGGTCGTGCAACACTCTCTCATTTTCCCCTGAGACGGGAGAAATCCGTTATTTACCTCTTACACTTCCTCCTACAATGACGCAAAAATCGTCATTTTGCGTCATTGTTAGGAGGAAGTGTAAGAGGGGGGGATTTCTGTTGAGACCAAGCGGCAACCTCCCCGTCTCTCTCTTGAAACCAACACGGAAGTGAGTTAAACTGCAATTCGTTGACTGGCCGCTTGAGGCTGATGTCAGAAGTGAGTCAAATCTGTATCTCCCCCATGTTAAAATACCAAATTTTACAGCAGAAAAAAACGTGTTTACAGCCTGGTGTCTGTATGTGGTTTTGGTCTATACAGCTAATTTTGCCCTTCATGACAACTGTGAGGGGGGTGAATTTTTTTATAACTCATCCGTTTAGTTGATTAATATTTAAAGTTCTGCATAATTAAGGGTGTGGCCACTTGAGTGACAGTGCCGGGTTGTGCTGATGTCAATGCTAGCCGTTTGTCTGTTGTTACTAGCCGTCTCTTCACCTCAGCAAGTGTTGCTGCTGAACTTGCCTTCTCTGCAGTGTTGTGTGCTTTTTTCGGGATTATTTCATACAATTTAATACACCCATTAAGTTACTTCGCCCACGGCTTTGGATTCCGTCGTTGTCGTCGAGTATCGTTCGAGAGAACAACCAGCGCTGTATTTCAGTTGTTTTCCTCTGTGAACATGCACTAATGGATGTCTGACAATTTCGTTGCTTTTTGGAGTTTTCAGATTTAAAAACGTCAATAAAGGCTCGTTCGTTCTGCTCTCACGTAACAGATTATAATATGCTTATGTGCCGTCAGATGAAATCATGCAGGTGTCGGCGCTTTCTCCGTTCATGCAATAAATGCACATCCATGAATGAGCGCGGATTTCTAGCGCATTTACTTGAACTTCATAGGCAATAACGTTATATCTATGGTTTAACCCATTTGAGAGGCACTACGTCCATATTTTTTTACAGTCTATGGTTGAGACTACAAGCACTAGTTCCTCATCTTTCCCAGGGGGCGGGACCCGCTCACGCTACAGACCTATTACAGATCAGTGGGTGGGACTTTACTCTCTGAAACTGAAAGCTATATCCTCCATCTTGTTTGAAGCTAAGCTAACAGGCGCTGTGGAGACAGATGTAAAGTTATGACAATAGCGGAGGAGAGTGCTCAATATGATATAGAAGAAGAGGATTTCGGAAGTCTGATGCTTGAATCAGGTGTTTGTGGCTACCTTTACAAGCCGCATTATAGCGAAGAGCAGCCGAGGCAGAAGACCTGCCTGCCGCGGACGAGGAGCCCGGACTGGCTCGAGTTAGGGCGGACTGGTGGCGCCGGTGATCTCACTATGCAACTACGAACCGCTACGAACACAGAGATAGAGTCCGTCTGCGGCAAAGAATTTCAACGATGACAATTTCTCCTGGACGAAATCTCTGAATCAGACGAGGACACGGACGTTTGTGTTGTGAACTATCCTAGTTTCGCACCGCATATGTTCTGACTGAACATCCAGGTACCATGCAATAATTCACCTTTTCGAAAGAAATACAAACGAGGAGTAATGCACTAATGAGTTCGCCAACTAACTAGACATTTTGTGTGAAATGAATTTCAAGCTCTGGTGGTAGCTAGCCTTGTAGACGGAAGAGTGATTTCTCTTAAAGGCAGATATACGCTTTCTGGATTAGTGGGAGTGGCTTGCGGAGCTGTGCAATGTGGTGCATTGTGGGAGTTGTTGTCTTTCATACAAATGCGTCCTGAAGTTATTTTTTGTCTTTCCTCAGTCACGAAGGCACCAAATTCAAAATTCATTTTACATTTCGACTACATATATGACCCACTTTAAATAAAAAACAATGTTCAAATGGGTGGAATGCCCCTTTAACATAACGCAGTAGTGGCTCCTGGCTAATGTGTATTTTGAACATTCAAGCACGAAACCCTATTCTAGTAGACCCCAAAAGCAAAATCAAGACTTTGTAAAATGGCATAATATGTAGAAAATGGGTAGGGCTGGTCCGAATACCATTTTTTGAGCTTCGAAGCTTCGGTAGTAATGGACATCGAATATTCGAAGCTTCGGAGAGAGAGGGCTGAACATATTCTTCTCTCTAATAAAGGCAGGAATCTCTATGTGTCTGTCTGTCCATTTGCATTATTATTATTTCGAGAACCGTTCATCCAATCGACTTCACACTGGAGTGCAGTCACAGTGTTGCATTTGGTGCAATATAGATGGACACGCGAGACGCGACACATTGAGAATTTAAACTTTTAGTAAAACTACAGAACAGCGCGAGCGGGAAGCGGCGCACCTCACGCGGGCAGGGCTTATATTCTCCGAAACTAGTGATATAAAACACACACACACAGGTCTGTTAAATTAAGCAATACTTTTAACGTAGTCTAATATTTTTCTGACTAGTCTAATATTTTTCTGACTTGTAATTACTGACACAGTAAAGGGTAGATTTAAATAAATAAAAAAACGAAAAATGAAATTAAGTTAAATTAAAAACGAGATTAATTTAGATTGATAATAACGGTAAAAAGGCTAATACATTTTGTTTCTATTATTCTATTTTCCACAATGTCAAAGCAATGCAGCTTAACCCAAAACACAAGCTCAGGCATGCACTTCGGTCCATACAAACTCCGCTGTTCTGCGCAGAACACTCCCGTTGCTGGAACACTTAAGCGTTGGTTCTATTTCTAGCATGCACATTTTCCGCGTGGCTCGAGCCGCGCCTGAGACGCATCTCATGCAGGCAGTGTGCAAACTCCAACCTGTTCACATGGGAGCCGTAAAAACGGACACGTCACGCAGCCAGTGAGTCGCCGGCCTTATTCAAGTGCGAATGAGAACTGTTTCGCGGGGGATCCCAGGTGTGCAAAAAAAATAATAATAATAATAAAAAATAAACAAATATTCGAATGTCAAATTTTCAAATCGAATACCAGCCCACCGAACGATTATTCGAATATTCGGGTCCAGCCCTAAAAATGGGATTTCTTTTCATTTAATTGAGTGTAACAATAAAACCTGTTTTAGTCTGTTTTGTAAAAAATGCCTCAGTGAAATATGATTTTCCCTTCATTTTCCATGTCATATTTTCCTTATGTTAAATGCTTTGCTTGTTGAGGCGTGTTACAGAGCTGGTTGAGGAAGAGAATAGTGTCACTGTCTGCCAAGCCTGTACATGAATTTGTGTTTCTGTGTGTGTGAGAGAAAGACTTTGGGGTATATGACAGCAACTACAATCAGTGTCTTGTTCAGACAAAAGTCTCAGTCAAAACAAAACTTTATTTTAAATTGATGTTGAAAAAACCCCTAGATATTTAAATAAATAAAATAAAAAAAATAGAAAAGATATTTAACAGATCAACCCACAGTTCAGTTTACAACAAAGACATCTTTACCCTCAAACATCTTTTAGATATGCTGTCAAATACTTTGCAAATATTATTTTGCTTTGAGTAATATTTCTAATCAAACATAGTTCAGATATAATGGAAGGCAACTGAGATTTTTAAATGCAGCTACAAGAACTACAAGAAGGTCTCGTTTGGATTACAACGCGTTTTTTCGGGACTTTGTGATGTCATAATGTTACTCATTTAAATAATTCCCGCCAACGGAATATGCAAAAAAGGGGATGAGGCCTGGCTGAGCTGCATTTGTGAAGACAGTGTTGTCGGTATTTTGTTACAAATTTAACAAAAACAAAATCAAGACCTCATAATAGGACCCCTTTAAATAAATAAAAATCATACAAAAAATTAAAGCTGCAAGCAGCGATGAAAAGGGCCCTCGCACCCCTGCCACCGCCACCTGGCGCCTTTAGGAAATGCCTTAAGATTACACTCACCAAATTTGAAGAGGATCAGATCAAAACTGTAGGAGGAGTTTGTTAAAGTACAACATCAGGAAATGGCAAAAACTGCCCAAAATCTGAGAGGAAGTTCAAAATAGCTGACTTCCTGTTGTGTTTAGGGCTATGCTCCAAGAGACTTTTTTTGTAGGTATTGGGTCTTTACATGTAATTTCATACCTGTACGTGAAACGTCGAGCCGGGGCAAAATGTGGGGGCAATAAGTAAGCCATTTTGCCCCACCCAATTTTGAAAACCACATCACACGTAAATTTTCACCACTTCTGAAGCGTGTGCAAAGTTTCATGATTTTTCGAGCACGTTTTGTATTTGCCACACTTCCTGCTACCAGCAGATGGCGCTATTGCTATAACCATAATGAGCATGGTCATGTGTTCAGGACAGGACTCTTATCAAACATGTGAAGTTTGGGGCAGATTGGAGATTGTAATCCTGAGTTACTGCAGGCTATCTGTGGTTGCCTAGCAACATCGGAACTGCAAGCAACATTAATATTGAACTTATCTGATCATGCATATATCACCAAAAGACCGAAATTGGGTGAACGTTTGTCAGGCTGCCGAGGGCACACCCTTCGACGAAAACTCAAGATCTTCGTAATTTAACGTCGCAAAGGCCTTAAGATTACACTCACCAAATTTGAAGAGGATCAGATCAAAACTGTAGGAGGAGTTCGTTAAAGTACAACATCAGTAAATGGCAAAAACTGCACAAAATCTGACAGGAAGTTCAAAATAGCTGACTTCCTGTTGTGTTTAGGGCTATGCTCCAAGATACTTTTTTTGTAGGTATTGGGTCATTACATTTATGTACCAAATTTCATACCTGTACGTGAAACCAGGAGCTGGGGCAAAATGTAGGGGCAATAACGATGTCAATTTGCCCCACTCAATTCTGAAAACCATATCACACGTAAATTTTCACCACTTCTGAAGCGTGTGCAAAGTTTCATGATTTTTCGAGCACGTTTTGTATTTGCCACACTTCCTGCTACCAGCAGGTGGCGCTATTGCTATAACCAAATATGAGCATGGTCATGTGTTCAGGACAGGACTCTTATCAAACATGTGAAGTTTGGGGCAGATTGGAGATTGTAATCCTGAGTTACTGCAGGCTATCTGTGGTTGCCTAGCAACATCGGAACTGCAAGCAACATTAATATTGAACTTATCTGATCATGCATATATCACCAAAAGGCCGAAATTGGGTGAACATTTGTCAGGCCCCCGAGGGCACATCCTTCGACGAAAACTCAAGATCTTCGCAATTTAACGTCGCAAAGGCCTTAAGATTACACTCACCAAATTTGAAGAGGATCAGATCAAATCTGTAGGAGGAGTTCGTTAAAGTACAACATCAGGAAATTTTGAAAAATGCCCAAAATCCAGGAGGAAGTTCAAAATAGCTCACTTCCTGTTGTGTTTAGGGCTATGCTCCAACTGACTTTTTTGTAGGTATTGGGTCATTACATGTATGTACCAAATTTCATACCTGTGCGTGAAACGTAGAGCCGGGGCAAAATGTGGGGGCAATAATTTACCGAATTTGCCCCACCCAATTTTGAAAACCATATCACACGTAAATTTTCATCACTTCTGAAGCGCGTGCAAAGTTTCATGAGTTTTCGAGCATGTTTAGGCCCTCTAAAAAGCGATTCACTTTGGAGAAGAAGAAGAAGAAGAAGAATTAAAGCTGCAAGCAGCGATGAAAAGGGCCCTCGCACCCCTGCCACCGCCACCCGGCGCCTTTAGGAAATGCCTTAAGATTACACTCACCAAATTTGAAGAGGATCAGATCAAAACTGTAGGAGGAGTACGTTAAAGTACAACATCAGGAAATTACGAAAAATGTCCAAAATCTTGGAGGAAGTTCAAAATAGATCACTTCCTGTTGTGTTTAGGGCTATGCTCCAAGAGACTTTTCTGTAGGTATTGGGTCAATACATGCATGTACCAAATTTCATACCTGTACGTGAAACCAGGAGCCGGGGCAAAATGTGGGGGCAATAATTTACCGAATTTGCCCCCCCCAATTCTGAAAACCATATCACACGTAAATTTTCACCACTTCTGAGGCGTGTGCAAAGTTTCATGATTTTTCGAGCATGTTTTGTATTTGCCACACTTCCTGCTACCAGCAGATGGCGCTATTGCTATAACCAAATATGAGCATGGTCATGTGTTCAGGACAGGACTCTTATCAAACATGTGAAGTTTGGGACAGATTGGAAATTGTATGGCTGAGCTACTGCAGGCTGTCTGTGGTTGCCTAGCAACATCGGAACTGCATTCAACATTAATATTGAACTTATCTGATCATGTATATCACCAGAAGGCCGAAATTGGGTGAACGTTTGTCAGGCCGCCGAGGGCACACCCTTCGACGAAAACTCTAGATCTTCGCAATTTAACGTCACAAAGGCCTTAAGATTACACTCACCAAATTTGAAGAGGATCAAATCAAATCTGTAGGAGGAGTTCGTTAAAGTACAACATCAGGAAATTCCGAAAAATGCCCAAAATCTAGGAGGAAGTTCAAAATAGCTCACTTCCTGTTGTGTTTAGGGCTATGCTCCAAGAGACTTTTCTGTAGGTATTGGGTCATTACATGTATGTACCAAATTTCATACCTGTACATGAAACCAGGAGCCGGGGCAAAATGTGGGGGCAATAATTTACCGAATTTGCCCCCCCCAATTCTGAAAACCATATCACACGTAAATTTTCACCACTTCTGAAGCGTGTGCAAAGTTTCATGAGTTTTCGAGCATGTTTAGGCCCTCTAAAAAGCGATTCACTTTGGAGAAGAAGAAGAAGAAGAAGAATTAAAGCTGCAAGCAGCGATGAAAAGGGCCCTCGCACCCCTGCCACCGCCACCCGGCGCCTTTAGGAAATGCCTTAAGATTACACTCACCAAATTTGAAGAGGATCAGATCAAAACTGTAGGAGGAGTACGTTAAAGTACAACATCAGGAAATTACGAAAAATGTCCAAAATCTTGGAGGAAGTTCAAAATAGATCACTTCCTGTTGTGTTTAGGGCTATGCTCCAAGAGACTTTTCTGTAGGTATTGGGTCAATACATGCATGTACCAAATTTCATACCTGTACGTGAAACCAGGAGCCGGGGCAAAATGTGGGGGCAATAATTTACCGAATTTGCCCCCCCCAATTCTGAAAACCATATCACACGTAAATTTTCACCACTTCTGAGGCGTGTGCAAAGTTTCATGATTTTTCGAGCATGTTTTGTATTTGCCACACTTCCTGCTACCAGCAGATGGCGCTATTGCTATAACCAAATATGAGCATGGTCATGTGTTCAGGACAGGACTCTTATCAAACATGTGAAGTTTGGGACAGATTGGAAATTGTATGGCTGAGCTACTGCAGGCTGTCTGTGGTTGCCTAGCAACATCGGAACTGCATTCAACATTAATATTGAACTTATCTGATCATGTATATCACCAGAAGGCCGAAATTGGGTGAACGTTTGTCAGGCCGCCGAGGGCACACCCTTCGACGAAAACTCTAGATCTTCGCAATTTAACGTCACAAAGGCCTTAAGATTACACTCACCAAATTTGAAGAGGATCAAATCAAATCTGTAGGAGGAGTTCGTTAAAGTACAACATCAGGAAATTCCGAAAAATGCCCAAAATCTAGGAGGAAGTTCAAAATAGCTCACTTCCTGTTGTGTTTAGGGCTATGCTCCAAGAGACTTTTCTGTAGGTATTGGGTCATTACATGTATGTACCAAATTTCATACCTGTACATGAAACCAGGAGCCGGGGCAAAATGTGGGGGCAATAATTTACCGAATTTGCCCCCCCCAATTCTGAAAACCATATCACACGTAAATTTTCACCACTTCTGAAGCGTGTGCAAAGTTTCATGAGTTTTCGAGCATGTTTAGGCCCTCTAAAAAGCGATTCACTTTGGAGAAGAAGAAGAAGAAGAATAATAAACGGAGCAAAAACAATAGGGTCCTCTCACCATCGGTGCTCGGGCCCTAATTAAAGCTGCAAGCAGCGATGAAAAGGGCCCTCGCACCCCTGCCACCGCCACCCGGCGCCTTTAGGAAATGCCTTAAGATTACACTCACCAAATTTGAAGAGGATCAGATCAAAACTGTAGGAGGAGTACGTTAAAGTACAACATCAGGAAATTACGAAAAATGTCCAAAATCTAGGAGGAAGTTCAAAATAGATCACTTCCTGTTGTGTTTAGGGCTATGCTCCAAGAGACTTTTCTGTAGGTATTGGGTCAATACATGCATGTACCAAATTTCATACCTGTACGTGAAACCAGGAGCCGGGGCAAAATGTGGGGGCAATAATTTACCGAATTTGCCCCCCCCAATTCTGAAAACCATATCACACGTAAATTTTCACCACTTCTGAGGCGTGTGCAAAGTTTCATGATTTTTCGAGCATGTTTTGTATTTGCCACACTTCCTGCTACCAGCAGGTGGCGCTATTGCTATAACCAAATATGAGCATGGTCATGTGTTCAGGACAGGACTCTTATCAAACATGTGAAGTTTGGGACAGATTGGAAATTGACCTTTCGCCGAGCCCCGCCCCCCTTAGTTACTGTTGCTACGTCCGACAAACAAATGGTCAAACACGACCAGCGCGACAGATTGCCATGACGGAAAGAGGTATACCCGTGCGTGTCAGTGACATTTTTTGGAGCAATACCTCCGCGATATCCTCCATATTGAGGCAAAAAGGGTTACAGTATGCAGTGGAGGGATATAATATAATATAAAAATACGCAATGAAGGAGACACGACTACTATCTACGTCTCTATCGAGGCTAATGCTTAACGTTACCGGTGTTCATACACATCATTTGTGATATGACAAAGAACAAGGAAACAAGTGTTTAAAAGCATTGTAAGACACTTACTGTTGTGTTTTTGTGTGAAAGAAAAAACTGTCTCTGAAAATAAAAGTGCTGTCAGCAATAATTTCTTATGTGTGTTTTTTCGCATAACACGACTAAAATTTTAAATGCTGCAAGTATGGGAGTTATATTCTCGATGCTGTAGTTTATTTTATCAGTCACAGTATATCATTAATCAAGCTTAATTTGACTTTTCAACTACAATTAGGCAGGTGAACTGAAAGCTTTTACAATCTTTTAGCTATAACTTAGGCCTATATCATTGACAAAAGTATGTGGTGCATTTTATTCCAAAAATGATTTTCTTTCTCAAATTCATGCTTCAAGTTGACAAAGCACAATAAACGAAATCACACAATAACTGTTTAACCAGACATAGCCTTAATTTGCATCTAAATAACTTTCATTGATTGTCTTTCATAATGCACTTACCATAATATTTATTAGGGGGACAACAGATCACAAAAATCGCGGTTGAGACCATAATATTTATTAGTGGGGCAACGGATCATAAAACTCGCGGTTCAGACAATATTATGTTTTTTGAGTTACAGATAGGAGTTTTTCAGATCAGAAAAACAAAACAAAAAAAACTTTAAGTAACTTAGCCATTGATACCACAGCCAGCAGACGTATTTAAGACGCAATGTTCGACACATTTAACTGGGATTGGGGCCGTCCACACTGTTTTATCCATTGTAGGCACCGCTCGCGTTGTGTTTTCGGCTTTGGGAATGGAAAGAACACAACTCCTCCAGACAATCTCTCGGGGTATGTAGTGTCCGATTTACAAACGCCATGGGCGCACGCTTCACCATCTTGCTAATGTTTGTCGGACCTGCTCACATAGTAACGGTTGCTATGATGTGTGATTGGACAATGGCCGTTTTGGGGGAGGGGCCGGCGAAAGGTCAATTGTATGGCTGAGTTACTGCAGGCTGTCTGTGGTTGCCTAGCAACATCGGAACTGCAAGCAACATTAATATTGAACTTATCTGATCATATCACCAGAAGGCCGAAATTGGGTGAACGTTTGTCAGGCCGCCGAGGGCACACCCTTCGACGAAAACTCTAGATCTTCGCAATTTAACGTCACAAAGGCCTTAAGATTACACTCACCAAATTTGAAGAGGATCAGATCAAATCTGTAGGAGGAGTTCGTTAAAGTACAACATCAGGAAATTACGAAAAATGCCCAAAATCTAGGAGGAAGTTCAAAATAGCTCACTTCCTGTTGTGTTTAGGGCTATGCTCCAAGAGACTTTTCTGTAGGTATTGGGTCATTACATGTATGTACCAAATTTCATACCTGTACGTGAAACCAGGAGCCGGGGCAAAATGTGGGGGCAATAATTTACCGAATTTGCCCCCCCCAATTCTGAAAACCATATCACACGTAAATTTTCACCACTTCTGAAGCGTGTGCAAAGTTTCATGAGTTTTCGAGCATGTTTAGGCCCTCTAAAAAGCGATTCACTTTGGAGAATAATAATAATAATTAAAGCTGCAAGCAGCGATGAAAAGGGCCCTCGCACCCCTGCCACCGCCACCCGGCGCCTTTAGGAAATGCCTTAAGATTACACTCACCAAATTTGAAGAGGATCAGATCAAAACTGTAGGAGGAGTTTGTTAAAGTACAACATCAGGAAATGGCAAAAACTGCCCAAAATCTGAGAGGAAGTTCAAAATAGCTAACTTCCTGTTGTGTTTAGGGCTACGCGCCAAGAGACTTTTTTGTAGGTATTGGGTCTTTACATGTATGTACCAAATTTCATACCTGTACGTGAAACCAGGAGCCGGGGCAAAATGTAGGGGCAATAATTAAGCCATTTTGCCCCACCCAATTTTGAAAACCATATCACACGTAAATTTTCACCACTTCTGAAGCATGTGCAAAGTTTCATGATTTTTCGAGCACGTTTTGTATTTGCCACACTTCCTGCTACCAGCAGGTGGCGCTATTGCTATAACCATAATGAGCATGGTCATGTGTTCAGGACAGGACTCTTATCAAACATGTGAAGTTTGGGGCAGATTGAAAAATGTATGGCTGAGTTACTGCAGGCTGTCTGTGGTTGCCTAGCAACATCGGAACTGCAAGCAACATTATTATTGAACTTATCTGATCATGCATATATCACCAAAAGGCCGAAATTGGGTGAACGTTTGTCAGGCCGCCGAGGGCACACCCTTCGACGAAAACTCAAGATCTTCGCAATTTAACGTTGCAAAGGCCTTCAGATTACACTGACCAAATTTGAAGAGGATCAGATCAAAACTGTAGGAGGAGTTCGTTAAAGTACAACATCAGGAAATTACGAAAAATGCCCAAAATCTAGGAGGAAGTTAAAAATAGCTCACTTCCTGTTGTGTTTAGGGCTATGCTCCAAGAGACTTTTTTGTAGGTATTGGGTCATTACATGTATGTACCAAATTTCATACCTGTAAGTGAAACCAGGAGCCGGGGCAAAATGTGGGGGCAATAATTTACCGAATTTGCCCCACCCAATTTTGAAAACCATATCACACGTAAGTTTTCACCACTTCTGAAGCGTGTGCAAAGTTTCATGAGTTTTCGAGCATGTTTAGGCCCTCTAAAAAGCGATTCACTTTGGAGAAGAATAATAATAATAAACGGAGCAAAAACAATAGGGTCCTCTCACCATCGGTGCTCGGGCCCTAATAATAAACGGAGCAAAAACAATAGGGTCCTCTCACCATCGGTGCTCGGGCCCTAATAAACGGAGCAAAAACAATAGGGTCCTCTCACCATCGGTGCTCGGGCCCTAATAAACGGAGCAAAAACAATAGGGTCCTCTCACCATCGGTGCTCGGGCCCTAATAAACGGAGCAAAAACAATAGGGTCCTCTCACCATCGGTGCTCGGGCCCTAATAAACGGAGCAAAAACAATAGGGTCCTCTCACCATCGGTGCTCGGGCCCTAATAAACGGAGCAAAAACAATAGGGTCCTCTCACCATCGGTGCTCGGGCCCTAATAAACGGAGCAAAAACAATAGGGTCCTCTCACCATCGGTGCTCGGGCCCTAATAATAAACGGAGCAAAAACAATAGGGTCCTCTCACCATCGGTGCTCGGGCCCTAAATATTCAGAAGTAAACAGTGTAGCTGACTGAGTGTTTATGTCAGAATGTTTATTTTTAAACCACAGCCTTCTTGGGGCTTCTTTGACCGATACAACTCTCTAATGTCAGAATGTTTATTTTTAAACCACAACCTTCTAAAAATGATATATTTAACGATATCTTTTGCATTTCTCATCCAAACAATGTCAAACTTGGCACTGCACTTACTCGTGCCCGTGGCGAGACACCTGTCGAGTTTGAAATCAATCGGACTAACGGTTCGAGAGATATGCGAGGAACAGACACACACACACACAGACAGACAGACAGACAGACGTTCCTGTAATTTATAGATAGATGTTTGTCAGGCCGCCGAGGGCACACCCTTCGACGAAAACTCTAGATCTTCGCAATTTAACGTCACAAAGGCCTTAAGATTACACTCACCAAATTTGAAGAGTATCAGATCAAATCTGTAGGAGGAGTTTGTTAAAGTACAACATCAGGAAATTACGAAAAATGCCCAAAATCCAGGAGGAAGTTCAAAATAGCTCACTTCCTGTTGTGTTTAGGGCTATGCTCCAAGAGACTTTTCTGTAGGTATTGGGTCATTACATGTATGTACCAAATTTCATACCTGTACGTGAAACCAGGAGCCGGGGCAAAATGTGGGGGCAATAATTTACCGAATTTGCCCCCCCCAATTCTGAAAACCATATCACACGTAAATTTTCACCACTTCTGAAGCGTGTGCAAAGTTTCATGAGTTTTCGAGCATGTTTAGGCCCTCTAAAAAGCGATTCACTTTGGAGAAGAATAATAATAATAATTAAAGCTGCAAGCAGCGATGAAAAGGGCCCTCGCACCCCTGCCACCGCCACCCGGCACCTTTAGGAAAGGCCTTAAGATTACACTCACCAAATTTGAAGAGGATCAGATCAAAACTGTAGGAGGAGTTTGTTAAAGTACAACATCAGGAAATGGCAAAAACTGCCCAAAATCTGACAGGAAGTTCAAAATAACTGACTTCCTGTTGTGTTTAGGGCTATGCTCCAAGAGACTTTTTTGTAGGTATTGGGTCTTTACATGTGTGTACCAAATTTCATACCTGTACGTGAAACGTCGAGCCGGGGCAAAATGTAGGGGCAATAAGTAAGCCATTTTGCCCCACCCAATTTTTAAAACCACATCACACGTAAATTGTCACCACTTCTGAAGCGTGTGCAAAGTTTCATGATTTTTCGAGCACGTTTTGTATTTGCCACACTTCCTGCTACCAGCAGGTGGTGCTATTGCTATAATCATAATGAGCATTGGCATGTGTTCAGGACAGGAGTCTTATCAAACATGTGAAGTTTGTGGCAGATTGAAAATTGTATGCCTGAGTTACTGCAGGCTGTCTGTGGTTGCCTAGCAACATCAGAACTGCAAGCAACATTAATATTGAACTTATCTGATCATGCATATATCACCAAAAGGCCGAAATTGGGTGAACTAGTGCAAAAAATGCCCGTGCAAAATCAGTTTTTGTGTGTGTTTTTAGTAATTGTTGGTTTGGTGTGTGCTCATTGTTACAATTACACAGCAAAAGTTCAGTGACATTTTTATTTGTGCATGGTAAAAAGCACACAGTGAACTCCGAGAAAACGCTATGCTTGAGCAAACAGTTTGTGAATAGGCAACTACAAATGATGCCCGTGAAAGAGACTGTGAACGCATTGAATAGGATATGTTTAGTTGGTGAATAGCATAGGCTATTATTACACAGTAGCGACAACGTTAAGCGCACCAGAATGAAATATAATATTCAGAAGTAAACACTAACAGCATAGCTGACATACAGATTCAGTTTACATCCACAAATGAATAAGCACCTCGATTCAGGGAGCAGTGCAAAGTGCCCGTGCAAAATCAGTTTTTGTGAGCTGATCGCCGTCAAAAAAGTTCAGGAGATATTTCTTGCGATGGCAATATGATCAAAAATAACTTTATATTGATTCAATGGATTAATAGCATTTTGAAAAAAAAAAAAAAAGTCATGAATTTATTGCATTTTTGGGAAAAAATAATCCGTTTTTATAATAAATCTTAAAAAATTCAAATCCAGATTTTGATTTTCAATGTTGTTATAACCTAAAGATTCTATGTGAAAGTTTGAAACAGAAAATAGTGGTTTTCACACATTTAGTGGTTATCTCACATTCGAGAGATATGCGAATAACACACAGACAGACAGACGGACGTTTCTGTAATTTATAGATAGATGGATTTATCACGTTCGGGAACCAAACTATAATATTCAGAAGTAAACAGTGTAGCTGACTGAGTGTTTATGTCAGAATGTTTATTTTTAAACCACAGCCTTCTTGGGGCTTCTTTGACCGATACAACTCTCTAATGTCAGAATGTTTATTTTTAAACCACAACCTTCTAAAAATGATATATTTAACGATATCTTTTGCATTTCTCATCCAAACAATGTCAAACTTGGCACTGCACTTACTCGTGCCCGTGGCGAGACACCTGTCGAGTTTGAAATCAATCGGACTAACGGTTCGAGAGATATGCGAGGAACAGACACACACACACACAGACAGACAGACAGACAGACGTTCCTGTAATTTATAGATAGATGTTTGTCAGGCCGCCGAGGGCACACCCTTCGACGAAAACTCTAGATCTTCGCAATTTAACGTCACAAAGGCCTTAAGATTACACTCACCAAATTTGAAGAGTATCAGATCAAATCTGTAGGAGGAGTTCGTTAAAGTACAACATCAGGAAATTACGAAAAATGCCCAAAATCCAGGAGGAAGTTCAAAATAGCTCACTTCCTGTTGTGTTTAGGGCTATGCTCCAAGAGACTTTTCTGTAGGTATTGGGTCATTACATGTATGTACCAAATTTCATACCTGTACGTGAAACCAGGAGCCGGGGCAAAATGTGGGGGCAATAATTTACCGAATTTGCCCCCCCCAATTCTGAAAACCATATCACACGTAAATTTTCACCACTTCTGAAGCGTGTGCAAAGTTTCATGAGTTTTCGAGCATGTTTAGGCCCTCTAAAAAGCGATTCACTTTGGAGAAGAAGAATAATAATAAACGGAGCAAAAACAATAGGGTCCTCTCACCATCGGTGCTCGGGCCCTAATTAAAGCTGCAAGCAGCGATGAAAGGGCCCTCGCACCCGTGCCATCAACACTCGGTGGCTTTAGGAAGGCAGAGCATGGTTGGGAAATGTACATTTAAGGAGGTATATATAGTAAGAGTATGTCAAAGTCAGTTACAAAATGTTTTGTATAATGGTGATAATAGCATGCTTCATGACTCAGCTAAGTGTTGCTAGCATGTTCAGTCTGTTTCTAGCATGCTTAGTACACAATAATTATGTGGTTAGTACTGCATTACTGTGTTAACCATGTCAGTTTCTGTTGCCAGTAGGTGGCGTTATGACTATAACTGAATATGAGCATGGATGTGTGTTCAGGACAGAACTCTTATCAAACATGTGAAGTTTGGTGCAAATTGGACATTGCCTTCTTGAGTAACAACAAAGTCATGTTTCATTGAATTAGCATTCTTTAGAACTTAGCTAAGCATTGTTAGCATGTTTTAACATGTTGCTAGAACGGCATCAACGTGTTAAACATGTCACTTCCTGTTGCCAGTTGGTGGCGCTATTACTATAACTGAACATTCTCATGTAGATGTGTTCAGGCCATGACTCTTATCAAAAGTGTGAAGTTTGGGGCAGATTGGACATTCCATGCCTGAGTTACAGCAAATTCCTATTTAATTGCAATAATAGCATGCTTTAGCACTTGGCTAAGAGTTTGCTAGCATGTTTTAGCATGTTTCTAGTATGTTGTTAGCATGTTTAACACTTGCTGGCACTTTTTTATATGTTATTAGGAGTCCACAACAGTGTTAAACATGTCACTTCCTGTTGCCAGCAGGTGGCGCTATGACTGTAACTGAATATAAGCATGGTCATGTGTTCAGGACAGAACGCTTATCAAAAGTGTGAAGTTTGGGGCAGATTGGACATTCCATGCCTGAGTTACAGCAAATTCATATTTAATTGCAGTAATATCATTCTTTAGCACTTAGCTAAGTGTTTGCTATTATGTTTTAGCATGTCTCTAGTATGTTGGTAGGATGTTTAGCACCTACTGGCATTTTTTTATATGTTATTAGGAGTCAAGAACAGTGTTAAACGTCACTTCCTGTTGCCAGCAGGTGGCGCTATGACTATAACTAAATATGAGCATGGACATGTGTTCAAGAGATAACTCTTATCAAACGTGTGACGTTTGGGGTAGATTGTACATTGCCTTCTTGAGTAACAACAAAGTCCTGTTTCATTGAATTAGCATGCTTTAGCACTTAGCTAAGTATTGCTAGCATGTTTTAATATGTTTCTAGCATGTTTAGAACTCAATGGCATTTTTAACATGTTGCTAGAACGGCATCAACGTGTTAAACATGTCACTTCCTGTTGCCAGTAGGTGGCGCTATTACTATAACTGAATTTGAGCATAGGCATGCGTTCAGGCCATGATTCTTATCAAACATGTGAAGTTTGGGGCAGATTGGACGTTCCATGCCTGAGTTACAGCAAATTCCTATTTAATTGCAGTAATAGCATGCTTTATCACTTAGCTAAGTGTTTGCTAGCATGTTTCTAGTATGTTGCTAACCTGTTTAGCACTTGCTGGCTCTTTTATATATGTTATTAGGAGACCACAACAGTGTTAAACATGTCACTTCCTGTTGACAGCAGGTGGCGCTATTACTATAACTGAATATTCTCATGTAGATGTGTTCAGGCCATGACTCTTATCAAACGTGTGAAGTTTGGGGCAGATTGGACATTCCATGCCTGTGTTACAGCAAATTCCTATTTAATTGCAGCAATAGCATGCTTTAGCACTTAGCTAAGTGTTTGCTAGCATGTTTTAGCATGTTTCTAGTATGTTGTTAGCATGTTTAGCACTTGCTGGCACTTTTTTTATATGTTTTTATATGTCCACAACAGTGTTTAACATGTCACTTCCTGTTGCCAGCAGGTGGCACTATGACTGTAACTGAATATGAGCATGGTCATGTGTTCAGGACAGAACGTTTATTAAAAGTGTGAAGTTTGGCGCATATTGGACATTGCCTTCTTGAGTAACAACAACATCCTGTTTCATTGAATTAGCATGCTTTAGCACTTAGCTAAGTATTGCTAGCATGTTTTAACATGTTTCTAGCATGTTTAGACCTCAATGGCATTTTTAACATGTTGCTAGAATGGCATCAACGTGTTAAACATGACACTTCCTGTTGCCAGTAGGTGGCGCTATTACTATAACTGAATATTATCATGTAGATGTGTTCAGGACAGAACGCTTATCAAAAGTGTGAAGTTTGGGGCAGATTGGACATTCCATGCCTGAGTTACAGCAAATTCCTATTTAATTGCAATAATAGCATGCTTTAGCACTTAGCTAAGAGTTTGCTAGCATGTTTTAGCATGCTTCTAGTATGTTGTTAGCATGTTTCGCACTTGCTGGCACTTTTTTATATGTTATTAGGAGTCCATAACAGTGTTAAACATGTCACTTCCTGTTGCCAGCAGGTGGCGCTATGACTATAACTGAATATGAGCATGGCCATGTGTTCAGGACAGAACTCTTATCAAACGTGTGAAGTTTGGGGGAGATTGGACATTCCATGCCTGAGTTACAGCAACTTCCTGTTTCATGGCGAAACATCGAAATTTGTAAGGCCGCCGAGGACCCGCCCTTCGACGAAAACTCAAGATCTTCGCAATTTAACGTCGCAAAGGCCTTAAGATTACACTCACCAAATTTGAAGATGATCAGATTAAAACTGTAGGAGGAGTTCGTTAAAGTACGAGGCCTGAAAATGGCAAAAACTGCACAAAAATCTGAGAGGAAGTTCAAAATGGCTGACTTCCTGTTGTGTTTAGGGCTATGCTCCAAGAGACTTTTTTGTAGGTATTAGGTCATTACACGTATGTACCGAATTTCGTGCACGTACGTGGAACGTTGCAGGAGGCGCACTCCGTTGAACTTTTATAGGTGGCGCTATCGAGCCATTTTGCCCCGTCCAATTCTGAAACCTATATCAGATGTAAATTTTCGCCAGTTCTGACGCGTGTGCAAAGTTTCGTGAGTTTTCGCGCATGTTTAGGCCCTCAAAAATGCAATTCAATGCGGAGAAGAATAATAATAATAATAATTAAAGCTGCAAGCAGCGATGAAAGGGCCCTCGCACCCGTGCCATCAACACTCGGTGGCTTTAGGAAGGCAGAGCATGGTTGGGAAATGTACATTTAAGGAGGGATATATAGTAAGAGTATGTCAAAGTCAGTTACAAAATGTTTTGTATAATGGTGATAATAGCATGCTTCATGACTCAGCTCTTGAGTAACAACAAAGTCATGTTTCATTGAATTAGCATTCTTTAGCACTTAGCTAAGCATTGTTAGCATGTTTTAACATGTTTCTAGCATGTTTAGAACTCAATGGCATTTTTAACATGTTGCTAGAACGGCATCAACGTGTTAAACATGTCACTTCCTGTTGCCAGTAGGTGGCACTATTACTATAACTGAACATTCTCTTGTAGATGTGTTCAGGCCATGACTCTTATCAAAAGTGTGAAGTTTGGGGCAGATTGGACATTCCATGCCTGAGTTACAGCAAATTCCTATTTAATTACAATAATAGCATGCTTTAGCACTTAGCTAAGAGTTTGCTAGCATGTTTGAGCATGTTTTTAGTATGTTGTTAGCATGTTTAACACTTGCTGGCACTTTTTTATATGTTATTAGGAGTCCATAACAGTGTTAAACATGTCACTTCCTGTTGCCAGCAGGTGGCGCTATGACTGTAACTGAATATAAGCATGGTCATGTGTTCAGGACAGAATGCTTATCAAAAGTGTGAAGTTTGGGGCAGATTGGACATCCCATGCCTGAGTTACAGCAAATTCATATTTAATTACAGTAATATCATTCTTTAGCACTTAGCTAAGTGTTTGCTAGTATGTTTTAGCATGTCTCTAGTATGTTGGTAGGATGTTTAGCACCTACTGGCATTTTTTTTATATGTTATTAGGAGTCAAGAACAATGTTAAACGTCACTTCCTGTTGCCAGCAGGTGGCGCTATGACTATAACTAAATATGAGCATGGACATGTGTTCAAGAGATAACTCTTATCAAACGTGTGAAGTTTGGGGTAGATTGTACATTGCCTTCTTGAGTAACAACAAAGTCCTGTTTCATTGAATTAGCATGCTTTAGCACTTAGCTAAGTATTGCTAGCATGTTTTAACATGTTTCTAGCATGTTTAGAACTCAATGGCATTTTTAACATGTTGCTAGAACGGCATCAACGTGTTAAACATGTCACTTCCTGTTGCCAGTAGGTGGCGCTATAACTATAACTGAATTTGAGCATAGACATGTGTTCAGGCCATGATTCTTATCAAACGTGTGAAGTTTGGGGCAGATTGGACATTCCATGCCTGAGTTACAGCAAATTCCTATTTAATTGCAGTAATAGCATGCTTTAGCACTTAGCTAAGTGTTTGCTAGCATGTTTCTAGTATGTTGCTAACCTGTTTAGCACTTGCTGGCTCTTTTTTATATGTTATTAGGAGACCACAACAGTGTTAAACATGTCATTTCCTGTTGACAGCAGGTGGCGCTATTACTATAACTGAATATTCTCATGTAGATGTGTTCAGGCCATGACTCTTATCAAACGTGTGAAGTTTGGGGCAGATTGGACATTCCATGCCTGTGTTACAGCAAATTCCTATTTAATTGCAGCAATAGCCTGCTTTAGCACTTAGCTAAGAGTTTGCTAGCATGTTTTAGCATGTTTCTAGTATGTTGTTAGCATGTTTAGCACTTGCTGGCACTTTTTTATGTTTTTATATGTCCACAACAGTGTTTAACATGTCACTTCCTGTTGCCAGCAGGTGGCACTATGACTGTAACTGAATATGAGCATGGTCATGTGTTCAGGACAGAACGTTTATTAAAAGTGTGAAGTTTGGCGCAGATTGGACATTGCCTTCTTGAGTAACAACAACATCCTGTTTCATTGAATTAGCATGCTTTACCACTTAGCTAAGTATAGCTAGCATGTTTTAACATGTTTCTAGCATGTTTAGACCTCAATGGCATTTTTAACATGTTGCTAGAATGGCATCAACGTGTTAAACATGACACTTCCTGTTGCCAGTAGGTGGCGCTATTACTATAACTGAATATTCTCATGTAGATGTGTTCAGGACAGAACGCTTATCAAAAGTGTGAAGTTTGGGGCAGATTGGACATTCCATGCCTGAGTTACAGCAAATTCCTATTTAATTGCAATAATAGCATGCTTTAGCACTTAGCTAAGTGTTTGCTAGCATGTTTTAGCATGCTTCTAGTATGTTGTTAGCATGTTTAGCACTTGCTGGCACTTTTTTATATGTTATTAGGAGTCCATAACAGTGTTAAACATGTCACTTCCTGTTGCCAGCAGGTGGCGCTATGACTATAACTGAATATGAGCATGGTCATGTGTTCAGGGCAGAACTCTTATCAAACGTGTGAAGTTTGGGGCAGATTGGACATTCCATGCCTGAGTTACAGCAACTTCCTGTTTCATGGCGAAACATCGAAATTTGTAAGGCCGCCGAGGACCCGCCCTTCGACGAAAACTCAAGATCTTCGCAATTTAACGTCGCAAAGGCCTTAAGATTACACTCACCAAATTCGAAGATGATCAGATTAAAACTGTAGGAGGAGTTCGTTAAAGTACGAGGCCTGAAAATGGCAAAAACTGCACAAAAATCTGAGAGGAAGTTCAAAATGGCTGACTTCCTGTTGTGTTTAGGGCTATGCTCCAAGAGACTTTTTTGTAGGTATTAGGTCATTACATGTATGTACCGAATTTCGTGCACGTACGTGGAATGTTGCGGGAGGCGCACTCCGTTGAACTTTTATAGGTGGCGCTATCGAGCCATTTTGCCCCGTCCAATTCTGAAACCTATATCAGATGTAAATTTTCGCCAGTTCTGACGCGTGTGCAAAGTTTCGTGAGTTTTCGAGCATGTTTAGGCCCTCAAAAATGCAATTCAATGCGGAGAAGAATAATAATAATAATAATTAAAGCTGCAAGCAGCGATGAAAAGGGCCCTCGCACCCCTGCCACCGCCACCCGGCACCTTTAGGAAAGGCCTTAAGATTACACTCACCAAATTTGAAGAGGATCAGATCAAAACTGTAGGAGGAGTTTGTTAAAGTACAACATCAGGAAATGGCAAAAACTGCCCAAAATCTGACAGGAAGTTCAAAATAACTGACTTCCTGTTGTGTTTAGGGCTATGCTCCAAGAGACTTTTTTGTAGGTATTGGGTCTTTACATGTGTGTACCAAATTTCATACCTGTACGTGAAACGTCGAGCCGGGGCAAAATGTAGGGGCAATAAGTAAGCCATTTTGCCCCACCCAATTTTTAAAACCACATCACACGTAAATTGTCACCACTTCTGAAGCGTGTGCAAAGTTTCATGATTTTTCGAGCACGTTTTGTATTTGCCACACTTCCTGCTACCAGCAGGTGGTGCTATTGCTATAATCATAATGAGCATTGGCATGTGTTCAGGACAGGAGTCTTATCAAACATGTGAAGTTTGTGGCAGATTGAAAATTGTATGCCTGAGTTACTGCAGGCTGTCTGTGGTTGCCTAGCAACATCAGAACTGCAAGCAACATTAATATTGAACTTATCTGATCATGCATATATCACCAAAAGGCCGAAATTGGGTGAACTAGTGCAAAAAATGCCCGTGCAAAATCAGTTTTTGTGTGTGTTTTTAGTAATTGTTGGTTTGGTGTGTGCTCATTGTTACAATTACACAGCAAAAGTTCAGTGACATTTTTATTTGTGCATGGTAAAAAGCACACAGTGAACTCCGAGAAAACGCTATGCTTGAGCAAACAGTTTGTGAATAGGCAACTACAAATGATGCCCGTGAAAGAGACTGTGAACGCATTGAATAGGATATGTTTAGTTGGTGAATAGCATAGGCTATTATTACACAGTAGCGACAACGTTAAGCGCACCAGAATGAAATATAATATTCAGAAGTAAACACTAACAGCATAGCTGACATACAGATTCAGTTTACATCCACAAATGAATAAGCACCTCGATTCAGGGAGCAGTGCAAAGTGCCCGTGCAAAATCAGTTTTTGTGAGCTGATCGCCGTCAAAAAAGTTCAGGAGATATTTCTTGCGATGGCAATATGATCAAAAATAACTTTATATTGATTCAATGGATTAATAGCATTTTGAAAAAAAAAAAAAAAGTCATGAATTTATTGCATTTTTGGGAAAAAATAATCCGTTTTTATAATAAATCTTAAAAAATTCAAATCCAGATTTTGATTTTCAATGTTGTTATAACCTAAAGATTCTATGTGAAAGTTTGAAACAGAAAATAGTGGTTTTCACACATTTAGTGGTTATCTCACATTCGAGAGATATGCGAATAACACACAGACAGACAGACGGACGTTTCTGTAATTTATAGATAGATGGATTTATCACGTTCGGGAACCAAACTATAATATTCAGAAGTAAACAGTGTAGCTGACTGAGTGTTTATGTCAGAATGTTTATTTTTAAACCACAGCCTTCTTGGGGCTTCTTTGACCGATACAACTCTCTAATGTCAGAATGTTTATTTTTAAACCACAACCTTCTAAAAATGATATATTTAACGATATCTTTTGCATTTCTCATCCAAACAATGTCAAACTTGGCACTGCACTTACTCGTGCCCGTGGCGAGACACCTGTCGAGTTTGAAATCAATCGGACTAACGGTTCGAGAGATATGCGAGGAACAGACACACACACACACAGACAGACAGACAGACAGACGTTCCTGTAATTTATAGATAGATGTTTGTCAGGCCGCCGAGGGCACACCCTTCGACGAAAACTCTAGATCTTCGCAATTTAACGTCACAAAGGCCTTAAGATTACACTCACCAAATTTGAAGAGTATCAGATCAAATCTGTAGGAGGAGTTCGTTAAAGTACAACATCAGGAAATTACGAAAAATGCCCAAAATCCAGGAGGAAGTTCAAAATAGCTCACTTCCTGTTGTGTTTAGGGCTATGCTCCAAGAGACTTTTCTGTAGGTATTGGGTCATTACATGTATGTACCAAATTTCATACCTGTACGTGAAACCAGGAGCCGGGGCAAAATGTGGGGGCAATAATTTACCGAATTTGCCCCCCCCAATTCTGAAAACCATATCACACGTAAATTTTCACCACTTCTGAAGCGTGTGCAAAGTTTCATGAGTTTTCGAGCATGTTTAGGCCCTCTAAAAAGCGATTCACTTTGGAGAAGAAGAATAATAATAAACGGAGCAAAAACAATAGGGTCCTCTCACCATCGGTGCTCGGGCCCTAATTAAAGCTGCAAGCAGCGATGAAAGGGCCCTCGCACCCGTGCCATCAACACTCGGTGGCTTTAGGAAGGCAGAGCATGGTTGGGAAATGTACATTTAAGGAGGTATATATAGTAAGAGTATGTCAAAGTCAGTTACAAAATGTTTTGTATAATGGTGATAATAGCATGCTTCATGACTCAGCTAAGTGTTGCTAGCATGTTCAGTCTGTTTCTAGCATGCTTAGTACACAATAATTATGTGGTTAGTACTGCATTACTGTGTTAACCATGTCAGTTTCTGTTGCCAGTAGGTGGCGTTATGACTATAACTGAATATGAGCATGGATGTGTGTTCAGGACAGAACTCTTATCAAACGTGTGAAGTTTGGTGCAAATTGGACATTGCCTTCTTGAGTAACAACAAAGTCATGTTTCATTGAATTAGCATTCTTTAGAACTTAGCTAAGCATTGTTAGCATGTTTTAACATGTTGCTAGAACGGCATCAACGTGTTAAACATGTCACTTCCTGTTGCCAGTTGGTGGCGCTATTACTATAACTGAACATTCTCATGTAGATGTGTTCAGGCCATGACTCTTATCAAAAGTGTGAAGTTTGGGGCAGATTGGACATTCCATGCCTGAGTTACAGCAAATTCCTATTTAATTGCAATAATAGCATGCTTTAGCACTTGGCTAAGAGTTTGCTAGCATGTTTTAGCATGTTTCTAGTATGTTGTTAGCATGTTTAACACTTGCTGGCACTTTTTTATATGTTATTAGGAGTCCACAACAGTGTTAAACATGTCACTTCCTGTTGCCAGCAGGTGGCGCTATGACTGTAACTGAATATAAGCATGGTCATGTGTTCAGGACAGAACGCTTATCAAAAGTGTGAAGTTTGGGGCAGATTGGACATTCCATGCCTGAGTTACAGCAAATTCATATTTAATTGCAGTAATATCATTCTTTAGCACTTAGCTAAGTGTTTGCTATTATGTTTTAGCATGTCTCTAGTATGTTGGTAGGATGTTTAGCACCTACTGGCATTTTTTTATATGTTATTAGGAGTCAAGAACAGTGTTAAACGTCACTTCCTGTTGCCAGCAGGTGGCGCTATGACTATAACTAAATATGAGCATGGACATGTGTTCAAGAGATAACTCTTATCAAACGTGTGACGTTTGGGGTAGATTGTACATTGCCTTCTTGAGTAACAACAAAGTCCTGTTTCATTGAATTAGCATGCTTTAGCACTTAGCTAAGTATTGCTAGCATGTTTTAATATGTTTCTAGCATGTTTAGAACTCAATGGCATTTTTAACATGTTGCTAGAACGGCATCAACGTGTTAAACATGTCACTTCCTGTTGCCAGTAGGTGGCGCTATTACTATAACTGAATTTGAGCATAGGCATGCGTTCAGGCCATGATTCTTATCAAACATGTGAAGTTTGGGGCAGATTGGACGTTCCATGCCTGAGTTACAGCAAATTCCTATTTAATTGCAGTAATAGCATGCTTTATCACTTAGCTAAGTGTTTGCTAGCATGTTTCTAGTATGTTGCTAACCTGTTTAGCACTTGCTGGCTCTTTTATATATGTTATTAGGAGACCACAACAGTGTTAAACATGTCACTTCCTGTTGACAGCAGGTGGCGCTATTACTATAACTGAATATTCTCATGTAGATGTGTTCAGGCCATGACTCTTATCAAACGTGTGAAGTTTGGGGCAGATTGGACATTCCATGCCTGTGTTACAGCAAATTCCTATTTAATTGCAGCAATAGCATGCTTTAGCACTTAGCTAAGTGTTTGCTAGCATGTTTTAGCATGTTTCTAGTATGTTGTTAGCATGTTTAGCACTTGCTGGCACTTTTTTTATATGTTTTTATATGTCCACAACAGTGTTTAACATGTCACTTCCTGTTGCCAGCAGGTGGCACTATGACTGTAACTGAATATGAGCATGGTCATGTGTTCAGGACAGAACGTTTATTAAAAGTGTGAAGTTTGGCGCATATTGGACATTGCCTTCTTGAGTAACAACAACATCCTGTTTCATTGAATTAGCATGCTTTAGCACTTAGCTAAGTATTGCTAGCATGTTTTAACATGTTTCTAGCATGTTTAGACCTCAATGGCATTTTTAACATGTTGCTAGAATGGCATCAACGTGTTAAACATGACACTTCCTGTTGCCAGTAGGTGGCGCTATTACTATAACTGAATATTATCATGTAGATGTGTTCAGGACAGAACGCTTATCAAAAGTGTGAAGTTTGGGGCAGATTGGACATTCCATGCCTGAGTTACAGCAAATTCCTATTTAATTGCAATAATAGCATGCTTTAGCACTTAGCTAAGAGTTTGCTAGCATGTTTTAGCATGCTTCTAGTATGTTGTTAGCATGTTTCGCACTTGCTGGCACTTTTTTATATGTTATTAGGAGTCCATAACAGTGTTAAACATGTCACTTCCTGTTGCCAGCAGGTGGCGCTATGACTATAACTGAATATGAGCATGGCCATGTGTTCAGGACAGAACTCTTATCAAACGTGTGAAGTTTGGGGGAGATTGGACATTCCATGCCTGAGTTACAGCAACTTCCTGTTTCATGGCGAAACATCGAAATTTGTAAGGCCGCCGAGGACCCGCCCTTCGACGAAAACTCAAGATCTTCGCAATTTAACGTCGCAAAGGCCTTAAGATTACACTCACCAAATTTGAAGATGATCAGATTAAAACTGTAGGAGGAGTTCGTTAAAGTACGAGGCCTGAAAATGGCAAAAACTGCACAAAAATCTGAGAGGAAGTTCAAAATGGCTGACTTCCTGTTGTGTTTAGGGCTATGCTCCAAGAGACTTTTTTGTAGGTATTAGGTCATTACACGTATGTACCGAATTTCGTGCACGTACGTGGAACGTTGCAGGAGGCGCACTCCGTTGAACTTTTATAGGTGGCGCTATCGAGCCATTTTGCCCCGTCCAATTCTGAAACCTATATCAGATGTAAATTTTCGCCAGTTCTGACGCGTGTGCAAAGTTTCGTGAGTTTTCGCGCATGTTTAGGCCCTCAAAAATGCAATTCAATGCGGAGAAGAATAATAATAATAATTAAAGCTGCAAGCAGCGATGAAAAGGGCCCTCGCACCCCTGCCACCGCCACCCGGCACCTTTAGGAAAGGCCTTAAGATTACACTCACCAAATTTGAAGAGGATCAGATCAAAACTGTAGGAGGAGTTTGTTAAAGTACAACATCAGGAAATGGCAAAAACTGCCCAAAATCTGACAGGAAGTTCAAAATAACTGACTTCCTGTTGTGTTTAGGGCTATGCTCCAAGAGACTTTTTTGTAGGTATTGGGTCTTTACATGTGTGTACCAAATTTCATACCTGTACGTGAAACGTCGAGCCGGGGCAAAATGTAGGGGCAATAAGTAAGCCATTTTGCCCCACCCAATTTTTAAAACCACATCACACGTAAATTGTCACCACTTCTGAAGCGTGTGCAAAGTTTCATGATTTTTCGAGCACGTTTTGTATTTGCCACACTTCCTGCTACCAGCAGGTGGTGTTATTGCTATAATCATAATGAGCATTGGCATGTGTTCAGGACAGGAGTCTTATCAAACATGTGAAGTTTGTGGCAGATTGAAAATTGTATGCCTGAGTTACTGCAGGCTGTCTGTGGTTGCCTAGCAACATCAGAACTGCAAGCAACATTAATATTGAACTTATCTGATCATGCATATATCACCAAAAGGCCGAAATTGGGTGAACTAGTGCAAAAAATGCCCGTGCAAAATCAGTTTTTGTGTGTGTTTTCAGTAATTGTTGGTTTGGTGTGTGCTCATTGTTACAATTACACAGCAAAAGTTCAGTGACATTTTTATTTGTGCATGGTAAAAAGCACACAGTGAACTCCGAGAAAACGCTATGCTTGAGCAAACAGTTTGTGAATAGGCAACTACAAATGATGCCCGTGAAAGAGACTGTGAACGCATTGAATAGGATATGTTTAGTTGGTGAATAGCATAGGCTATTATTACACAGTAGCGACAACGTTAAGCGCACCAGAATGAAATATAATATTCAGAAGTAAACACTAACAGCATAGCTGACATACAGATTCAGTTTACATCCACAAATGAATAAGCACCTCGATTCAGGGAGCAGTGCAAAGTGCCCGTGCAAAATCAGTTTTTGTGAGCTGATCGCCGTCAAAAAAGTTCAGGAGATATTTCTTGCGATGGCAATATGATCAAAAATAACTTTATATTGATTCAATGGATTAATAGCATTTTGAAAAAAAAAAAAAAAGTCATGAATTTATTGCATTTTTGGGAAAAAATAATCCGTTTTTATAATAAATCTTAAAAAATTCAAATCCAGATTTTGATTTTCAATGTTGTTATAACCTAAAGATTCTATGTGAAAGTTTGAAACAGAAAATAGTGGTTTTCACACATTTAGTGGTTATCTCACATTCGAGAGATATGCGAATAACACACAGACAGACAGACGGACGTTTCTGTAATTTATAGATAGATGGATTTATCACGTTCGGGAACCAAACTATAATATTCAGAAGTAAACAGTGTAGCTGACTGAGTGTTTATGTCAGAATGTTTATTTTTAAACCACAGCCTTCTTGGGGCTTCTTTGACCGATACAACTCTCTAATGTCAGAATGTTTATTTTTAAACCACAACCTTCTAAAAATGATATATTTAACGATATCTTTTGCATTTCTCATCCAAACAATGTCAAACTTGGCACTGCACTTACTCGTGCCCGTGGCGAGACACCTGTCGAGTTTGAAATCAATCGGACTAACGGTTCGAGAGATATGCGAGGAACAGACACACACACACACAGACAGACAGACAGACAGACGTTCCTGTAATTTATAGATAGATGTTTGTCAGGCCGCCGAGGGCACACCCTTCGACGAAAACTCTAGATCTTCGCAATTTAACGTCACAAAGG
Source organism: Squalius cephalus (assembly GCF_949319135.1). Taxonomy (NCBI): domain Eukaryota; kingdom Metazoa; phylum Chordata; class Actinopteri; order Cypriniformes; family Leuciscidae; genus Squalius; species Squalius cephalus. Next base: position 15,683,212 of record NC_137126.1, read on the forward strand.
CCTTAAGATTACACTCACCAAATTTGAAGAGTATCGGATCAAATCTGTAGGAGGAGTTCGTTAAAGTACAACATCAGGAAATTACGAAAAATGCCCAAAATCCAGGAGGAAGTTCAAAATAGCTCACTTCCTGTTGTGTTTAGGGCTATGCTCCAAGAGACTTTTCTGTAGGTATTGGGTCATTACATGTATGTACCAAATTTCATACCTGTACGTGAAACCAGGAGCCGGGGCAAAATGTGGGGGCAATAATTTACCGAATTTGCCCCCCCCAATTCTGAAAACCATATCACACGTAAATTTTCACCACTTCTGAAGCGTGTGCAAAGTTTCATGAGTTTTCGAGCATGTTTAGGCCCTCTAAAAAGCGATTCACTTTGGAGAAGAAGAATAATAATAAACGGAGCAAAAACAATAGGGTCCTCTCACCATCGGTGCTCGGGCCCTAATTAAAGCTGCAAGCAGCGATGAAAGGGCCCTCGCACCCCTGCCACCGCCACCCGGCGCCTTTAGGAAATGCCTTAAGATTACACTCACCAAATTTGAAGAGAATCAGATCAAAACTGTAGGAGGAGTATGTTAAAGTACAACATCAGGAAATTACGAAAAATGTCCAAAATCTAGGAGGAAGTTCAAAATAGATCACTTCCTGTTGTGTTTAGGGCTATGCTCCAAGAGACTTTTCTGTAGGTATTGGGTCAATACATGCATGTACCAAATTTCATACCTGTACGTGAAACCAGGAGCCGGGGTAAAATGTGGGGGCAATAATTTACCGAATTTGCCCCCCCAATTCTGAAAACCATATCACACGTAAATTTTCACCACTTCTGAGGCGTGTGCAAAGTTTCATGATTTTTCGAGCATGTTTTGTATTTGCCACACTTCCTGCTACCAGCAGGTGGCGCTATTGCTATAACCTAATATGAGCTTGGTCATGTGTTCAGGACAGGACTCTTATCAAACATGTGAAGTTTGGGACAGATGGGAAATTGTATGGCTGAATTACTGCAGGCTGTCTGTGGTTGCCTAGCAACATCGGAACTGCATTCAACATTAATATTGAACTTATCTGATCATGCATATATCACCAGAAGGCCGAAATTGGGTGAACGTTTGTCAGGCCGCCGAGGGCACACCCTTCGACGAAAACTCTAGATCTTCGCAATTTAACGTCACAAAGGCCTTAAGATTACACTCACCAAATTTGAAGAGGATCAGATCAAATCTGTAGAAGGAGTTCGTTAAAGTACAACATCAGGAAATTACGAAAAATGCCCAAAATCTAGGAGGAAGTTCAAAATAGCTCACTTCCTGTTGTGTTTAGGGCTATGCTCCAAGAGACTTTTCTGTAGGTATTGGGTCATTACATGTATGTACCAAATTTCATACCTGTACGTGAAACCAGGAGCCGGGGCAAAATGTGGGGGCAATAATTTACCGAATTTGCCCCCCCCAATTCTGAAAACCATATCACACGTAAATTTTCACCACTTCTGAAGCGTGTGCAAAGTTTCATGAGTTTTCGAGCATGTTTAGGCCCTCTAAAAAGCGATTCACTTTGGAGAAGAATAATAATAATAAACGGAGCAAAAACAATAGGGTCCTCTCACCATCGGTGCTCGGGCCCTAATAATTAAAGCTGCAAGCAGCGATGAAAAGGGCCCTCGCACCCCTGCCACCGCCACCCGGCGCCTTTAGGAAATGCCTTAAGATTACACTCACCAAATTTGAAGAGGATCAGATCAAAACTGTAGGAGGAGTACGTTAAAGTACAACATCAGGAAATTACGAAAAATGTCCAAAATCTTGGAGGAAGTTCAAAATAGATCACTTCCTGTTGTGTTTAGGGCTATGCTCCAAGAGACTTTTCTGTAGGTATTGGGTCAATACATGCATGTACCAAATTTCATACCTGTACGTGAAACCAGGAGCCGGGGCAAAATGTGGGGGCAATAATTTACCGAATTTGCCCCCCCCAATTCTGAAAACCATATCACACGTAAATTTTCACCACTTCTGAGGCGTGTGCAAAGTTTCATGATTTTTCGAGCATGTTTTGTATTTGCCACACTTCCTGCTACCAGCAGATGGCGCTATTGCTATAACCAAATATGAGCATGGTCATGTGTTCAGGACAGGACTCTTATCAAACATGTGAAGTTTGGGACAGATTGGAAATTGTATGGCTGAGCTACTGCAGGCTGTCTGTGGTTGCCTAGCAACATCGGAACTGCATTCAACATTAATATTGAACTTATCTGATCATGTATATCACCAGAAGGCCGAAATTGGGTGAACGTTTGTCAGGCCGCCGAGGGCACACCCTTCGACGAAAACTCTAGATCTTCGCAATTTAACGTCACAAAGGCCTTAAGATTACACTCACCAAATTTGAAGAGGATCAGATCAAATCTGTAGGAGGAGTTCGTTAAAGTACAACATCAGGAAATTATGAAAAATGCCCAAAATCTAGGAGGAAGTTCAAAATAGCTGACTTCCTGTTGTGTTTAGGGCTATGCTCCAAGAGACTTTTCTGTAGGTATTGGGTCATTACATGTATGTACCAAATTTCATACCTGTACGTGAAACCAGGAGCCGGGGCAAAATGTGGGGGCAATAAGTAAGCCATTTTGCCCCACCCAATTTTTAAAACCACATCACACGTAAATTGTCACCACTTCTGAAGCGTGTGCAAAGTTTCATGATTTTTCGAGCACGTTTTGTATTTGCCACACTTCCTGCTACCAGCAGGTGGTGCTATTGCTATAATCATAATGAGCATTGGCATGTGTTCAGGACAGGAGTCTTATCAAACATGTGAAGTTTGTGGCAGATTGAAAATTGTATGCCTGAGTTACTGCAGGCTGTCTGTGGTTGCCTAGCAACATCAGAACTGCAAGCAACATTAATATTGAACTTATCTGATCATGCATATATCACCAAAAGGCCGAAATTGGGTGAACTAGTGCAAAAAATGCCCGTGCAAAATCAGTTTTTGTGTGTGTTTTTAGTAATTGTTGGTTTGGTGTGTGCTCATTGTTACAATTACACAGCAAAAGTTCAGTGACATTTTTATTTGTGCATGGTAAAAAGCACACAGTGAACTCCGAGAAAACGCTATGCTTGAGCAAACAGTTTGTGAATAGGCAACTACAAATGATGCCCGTGAAAGAGACTGTGAACGCATTGAATAGGATATGTTTAGTTGGTGAATAGCATAGGCTATTATTACACAGTAGCGACAACGTTAAGCGCACCAGAATGAAATATAATATTCAGAAGTAAACACTAACAGCATAGCTGACATACAGATTCAGTTTACATCCACAAATGAATAAGCACCTCGATTCAGGGAGCAGTGCAAAGTGCCCGTGCAAAATCAGTTTTTGTGAGCTGATCGCCGTCAAAAAAGTTCAGGAGATATTTCTTGCGATGGCAATATGATCAAAAATAACTTTATATTGATTCAATGGATTAATAGCATTTTGAAAAAAAAAAAAAAAGTCATGAATTTATTGCATTTTTGGGAAAAAATAATCCGTTTTTATAATAAATCTTAAAAAATTCAAATCCAGATTTTGATTTTCAATGTTGTTATAACCTAAAGATTCTATGTGAAAGTTTGAAACAGAAAATAGTGGTTTTCACACATTTAGTGGTTATCTCACATTCGAGAGATATGCGAATAACACACAGACAGACAGACGGACGTTTCTGTAATTTATAGATAGATGGATTTATCACGTTCGGGAACCAAACTATAATATTCAGAAGTAAACAGTGTAGCTGACTGAGTGTTTATGTCAGAATGTTTATTTTTAAACCACAGCCTTCTTGGGGCTTCTTTGACCGATACAACTCTCTAATGTCAGAATGTTTATTTTTAAACCACAACCTTCTAAAAATGATATATTTAACGATATCTTTTGCATTTCTCATCCAAACAATGTCAAACTTGGCACTGCACTTACTCGTGCCCGTGGCGAGACACCTGTCGAGTTTGAAATCAATCGGACTAACGGTTCGAGAGATATGCGAGGAACAGACACACACACACACAGACAGACAGACAGACAGACGTTCCTGTAATTTATAGATAGATGTTTGTCAGGCCGCCGAGGGCACACCCTTCGACGAAAACTCTAGATCTTCGCAATTTAACGTCACAAAGGCCTTAAGATTACACTCACCAAATTTGAAGAGTATCGGATCAAATCTGTAGGAGGAGTTCGTTAAAGTACAACATCAGGAAATTACGAAAAATGCCCAAAATCCAGGAGGAAGTTCAAAATAGCTCACTTCCTGTTGTGTTTAGGGCTATGCTCCAAGAGACTTTTCTGTAGGTATTGGGTCATTACATGTATGTACCAAATTTCATACCTGTACGTGAAACCAGGAGCCGGGGCAAAATGTGGGGGCAATAATTTACCGAATTTGCCCCCCCCAATTCTGAAAACCATATCACACGTAAATTTTCACCACTTCTGAAGCGTGTGCAAAGTTTCATGAGTTTTCGAGCATGTTTAGGCCCTCTAAAAAGCGATTCACTTTGGAGAAGAAGAATAATAATAAACGGAGCAAAAACAATAGGGTCCTCTCACCATCGGTGCTCGGGCCCTAATTAAAGCTGCAAGCAGCGATGAAAAGGGCCCTCGCACCCCTGCCACCGCCACCCGGCGCCTTTAGGAAATGCCTTAAGATTACACTCACCAAATTTGAAGAGGATCAGATCAAAACTGTAGGAGGAGTACGTTAAAGTACAACATCAGGAAATTACGAAAAATGTCCAAAATCTAGGAGGAAGTTCAAAATAGATCACTTCCTGTTGTGTTTAGGGCTATGCTCCAAGAGACTTTTCTATAGGTATTGGTCAATACATGCATGTACCAAATTTCATACCTGTACGTGAAACCAGGAGCCGGGGCAAAATGTGGGGGCAATAATTTATCGAATTTGCCCCCCCCAATTCTGAAAACCATATCACACGTAAATGTTCACCACTTCTGAGGCGTGTGCAAAGTTTCATGATTTTTCGAGCAAGTTTTGTATTTGCCACACTTCCTGCTACCAGCAGGTGGCGCTATTGCTATAACCAAATATGAGCATGGTCATGTGTTCAGGACAGGACTCTTATCAAACATGTGAAGTTTGGGACAGATTGGAAATTGTATGGCTGAGTTACTGCAGGCTGTCTGTGGTTGCCTAGCAACATCGGAACTGCATTCAGCATTAATATTGAACTTATCTGATCATGCATATATCACCAGAAGGCCGAAATTGGGTGAACGTTTGTCAGGCCGCCGAGGGCACACCCTTCGACGAAAACTCTAGATCTTCGCAATTTAACGTCACAAAGGCCTTAAGATTACACTCACCAAATTTGAAGAGGATCAGATCAAATCTGTAGGAGGAGTTCGTTAAAGTACAACATCAGGAAATTACGAAAAATGCCCAAAATCTAGGAGGAAGTTCAAAATAGCTCACTTCCTGTTGTGTTTAGGGCTATGCTCCAAGAGACTTTTCTGTAGGTATTGGGTCATTACATGTATGTACCAAATTTCATACCTGTACGTGAAACCAGGAGCCGGGGCAAAATGTGGGGGCAATAATTTACCGAATTTGCCCCCCCCAATTCTGAAAACCATATCACACGTAAATTTTCACCACTTCTGAAGCGTGTGCAAAGTTTCATGAGTTTTCGAGCATGTTTAGGCCCTCTAAAAAGCGATTCACTTTGGAGAAGAATAATAATAATAAACGGAGCAAAAACAATAGGGTCCTCTCACCATCGGTGCTCGGGCCCTAATAAACGGAGCAAAAACAATAGGGTCCTCTCACCATCGGTGCTCGGGCCCTAATAATAAACAGAGCAATTCCAAGAGGGTCCTCACACCATCGGTGCTCGGGCCCTAATAAACGGAGCAAAAACAATAGGGTCCTCTCACCATCGGTGCTCGGGCCCTAATAAACGGAGCAAAAACAATAGGGTCCTCTCACCATCGGTGCTCGGGCCCTAATAAACGGAGCAAAAACAATAGGGTCCTCTCACCATCGGTGCTCGGGCCCTAATAAACGGAGCAAAAACAATAGGGTCCTCTCACCATCGGTGCTCGGGCCCTAATAATAAACGGAGCAAAAACAATAGGGTCCTCTCACCATCGGTGCTCGGGCCCTAAATATTCAGAAGTAAACAGTGTAGCTGACTGAGTGTTTATGTCAGAATGTTTATTTTTAAACCACAGCCTTCTTGGGGCTTCTTTGACCGATACAACTCTCTAATGTCAGAATGTTTATTTTTAAACCACAACCTTCTAAAAATGATATATTTAACGATATCTTTTGCATTTCTCATCCAAACAATGTCAAACTTGGCACTGCACTTACTCGTGCCCGTGGCGAGACACCTGTCGAGTTTGAAATCAATCGGACTAACGGTTCGAGAGATATGCGAGGAACAGACACACACACACACAGACAGACAGACAGACAGACGTTCCTGTAATTTATAGATAGATGTTTGTCAGGCCGCCGAGGGCACACCCTTCGACGAAAACTCTAGATCTTCGCAATTTAACGTCACAAAGGCCTTAAGATTACACTCACCAAATTTGAAGAGTATCAGATCAAATCTGTAGGAGGAGTTCGTTAAAGTACAACATCAGGAAATTACGAAAAATGCCCAAAATCCAGGAGGAAGTTCAAAATAGCTCACTTCCTGTTGTGTTTAGGGCTATGCTCCAAGAGACTTTTCTGTAGGTATTGGGTCATTACATGTATGTACCAAATTTCATACCTGTACGTGAAACCAGGAGCCGGGGCAAAATGTGGGGGCAATAATTTACCGAATTTGCCCCCCCCAATTCTGAAAACCATATCACACGTAAATTTTCACCACTTCTGAAGCGTGTGCAAAGTTTCATGAGTTTTCGAGCATGTTTAGGCCCTCTAAAAAGCGATTCACTTTGGAGAAGAAGAAGAAGAATAATTAAAGCTGCAAGCAGCGATGAAAGGGCCCTCGCACCCCTGCCACCGCCACCCGGCGCCTTTAGGAAATGCCTTAAGATTACACTCACCAAATTTGAAGAGGATCAGATCAAAACTGTAGGAGGAGTTTGTTAAAGTACAACATCAGGAAATGGCAAAAACTGCCCAAAATCTGAGAGGAAGTTCAAAATAGCTGACTTCCTGTTGTGTTTAGGGCTACGCGCCAAGAGACTTTTTTGTAGGTATTGGGTCTTTACATGTATGTACCAAATTTCATACCTGTACGTGAAACCAGGAGACGGGGCAAAATATAGGGGCAATAAGTAAGCCATTTTGCCCCACCCAATTTTGAAAACCACATCACACGTAAATTTTCACCACATCTGAAGCATGTGCAAAGTTTCATGATTTTTCGAGCACGTTTTGTATTTGCCACACTTCCTGCTACCAGCAGGTGGCGCTATTGCTATAACCATAATGAGCATGGTCATGTGTTCAGGACAGGACTCTTATCAAACATGTGAAGTTTGGGGCAGATTGAAACATGTATGGCTGAGTTACTGCAGGCTGTCTGTGGTTGCCTAGCAACATCGGAACTGCAAGCAATATTATTATTGAACTTATCTGATCATGCATATATCACCAAAAGGCCGAAATTGGGTGAACGTTTGTCAGGCCGCCGAGGGCACACTCTTCGACGAAAACTCAAGATCTTCGCAATTTAACGTCGCAAAGGCCTTCAGATTACACTCACCAAATTTGAAGAGGATCAGATCAAAACTGTAGGAGGAGTTCGTTAAAGTACAACATCAGGAAATTACGAAAAATGCCCAAAATCTAGGAGGAAGTTCAAAATAGCTCACTTCCTGTTGTGTTTAGGGCTATGCTCCAAGAGACTTTTTTGTAGGTATTGGGTCATTACATGTATGTACCAAATTTCATACCTGTAAGTGAAACCAGGAGCCGGGGCAAAATGTGGGGGCAATAATTTTCCGAATTTGCCCCACCCAATTTTGAAAACCATATCACACGTAAATTTTCACCACTTCTGAAGCGTGTGCAAAGTTTCATGAGTTTTCGAGCATGTTTAGGCCCTCTAAAAAGCGATTCACTTTGGAGAAGAATAATAATAATAATTAAAGCTGCAAGCAGCGATGAAAAGGGCCCTCGCACCCCTGCCACCGCCACCCGGCACCTTTAGGAAAGGCCTTAAGATTACACTCACCAAATTTGAAGAGGATCAGATCAAAACTGTAGGAGTTTGTTAAAGTACAACATCAGGAAATGGCAAAAACTGCCCAAAATCTGACAGGAAGTTCAAAATAACTGACTTCCTGTTGTGTTTAGGGCTATGCTCCAAGAGACTTTTTTGTAGGTATTGGGTCTTTACATGTGTGTACCAAATTTCATACCTGTACGTGAAACGTCGAGCCGGGGCAAAATGTAGGGGCAATAAGTAAGCCATTTTGCCCCACCCAATTTTTAAAACCACATCACACGTAAATTGTCACCACTTCTGAAGCGTGTGCAAAGTTTCATGATTTTTCGAGCACGTTTTGTATTTGCCACACTTCCTGCTACCAGCAGGTGGTGCTATTGCTATAATCATAATGAGCATTGGCATGTGTTCAGGACAGGACTCTTATCAAACATGTGAAGTTTGTGGCAGATTGAAAATTGTATGCCTGAGTTACTGCAGGCTGTCTGTGGTTGCCTAGCAACATCAGAACTGCAAGCAACATTAATATTGAACTTATCTGATCATGCATATATCACCAAAAGGCCGAAATTGGGTGAACTAGTGCAAAAAATGCCCGTGCAAAATCAGTTTTTGTGTGTGTTTTTAGTAATTGTTGGTTTGGTGTGTGCTTATTGTTACAATTACACAGCAAAAGTTCAGTGACATTTTTATTTGTGCATGGTAAAAAGCACACAGTGAACTCCGAGAAAACGCTATGCTTGAGCAAACAGTTTGTGAATAGGCAACTACAAATGATGCCCGTGAAAGAGACTGTGAACGCATTGAATAGGATATGTTTAGTTGGTGAATAGCATAGGCTACTATTACACAGTAGCGACAACGTTAAGCGCACCAGAATGAAATATAATATTCAGAAGTAAACACTAACAGCATAGCTGACTTACAGATTCAGTTTACATCCACAAATGAATAAGCACCTCGATTCAGGGAGCAGTGCAAAGTGCCCGTGCAAAATCAGTTTTTGTGAGCTGATCGCCGTCAAAAAAGTTCAGGAGATATTTCTTGCGATGGCAATATGATCAAAAATAACTTTATATTGATTCAATGGATTAATAGCATTTAAAAAAAAAAAAAAAAGTCATGAATTTATTGCATTTTTGGGAAAAAATAATCCGTTTTTATAATAAATCTTAAAAAATTCAAATCCAGATTTTGATTTTCAATGTTGTTATAACCTAAAGATGCTATGTGAAAGTTTGAAACAGAAAATAGTGGTTTTCACACATTTAGTGGTTATCTCACATTCGAGAGATATGCGAATAACACACAGACAGACAGACGGACGTTTCTGTAATTTATAGATAGATGGATTTATCACGTTCGGGAACCAAACTATAATATTCAGAAGTAAACAGTGTAGCTGACTGAGTGTTTATGTCAGAATGTTTATTTTTAAACCACAGCCTTCTTGGGGCTTCTTTGACCGATACAACTCTCTAATGTCAGAATGTTTATTTTTAAACCACAACCTTCTAAAAATGATATATTTAACGATATCTTTTGCATTTCTCATCCAAACAATGTCAAACTTGGCACTGCACTTACTCGTGCCCGTGGCAAGACACCTGTCGAGTTTGAAATCAATCGGACTAACGGTTCGAGAGATATGCGAGGAACAGACACACACACACACACAGACAGACAGACAGACAGACGTTCCTGTAATTTATAGATAGATGTTTGTCAGGCCGCCGAGGGCACACCCTTCGACGAAAACTCTAGATCTTCGCAATTTAACGTCACAAAGGCCTTAAGATTACACTCACCAAATTTGAAGAGTATCAGATCAAATCTGTAGGAGGAGTTCGTTAAAGTACAACATCAGGAAATTACGAAAAATGCCCAAAATCCAGGAGGAAGTTCAAAATAGCTCACTTCCTGTTGTGTTTAGGGCTATGCTCCAAGAGACTTTTCTGTAGGTATTGGGTCATTACATGTATGTACCAAATTTCATACCTGTACGTGAAACCAGGAGCCGGGGCAAAATGTGGGGGCAATAATTTACCGAATTTGCCCCCCACAATTCTGAAAACCATATCACACGTAAATTTTCACCACTTCTGAAGCGTGTGCAAAGTTTCATGAGTTTTCGAGCATGTTTAGGCCCTCTAAAAAGCGATTCACTTTGGAGAAGAAGAATAATAATAAACGGAGCAAAAACAATAGGGTCCTCTCACCATCGGTGCTCGGGCCCTAATTAAAGCTGCAAGCAGCGATGAAAAGGGCCCTCGCACCCCTGCCACCGCCACCCGGCACCTTTAGGAAAGGCCTTAAGATTACACTCACCAAATTTGAAGAGGATCAGATCAAAACTGTAGGAGTTTGTTAAAGTACAACATCAGGAAATGGCAAAAACTGCCCAAAATCTGACAGGAAGTTCAAAATAACTGACTTCCTGTTGTGTTTAGGGCTATGCTCCAAGAGACTTTTTTGTAGGTATTGGGTCTTTACATGTGTGTACCAAATTTCATACCTGTACGTGAAACGTCGAGCCGGGGCAAAATGTAGGGGCAATAAGTAAGCCATTTTGCCCCACCCAATTTTTAAAACCACATCACACGTAAATTGTCACCACTTCTGAAGCGTGTGCAAAGTTTCATGATTTTTCGAGCACGTTTTGTATTTGCCACACTTCCTGCTACCAGCAGGTGGTGCTATTGCTATAATCATAATGAGCATTGGCATGTGTTCAGGACAGGACTCTTATCAAACATGTGAAGTTTGTGGCAGATTGAAAATTGTATGCCTGAGTTACTGCAGGCTGTCTGTGGTTGCCTAGCAACATCAGAACTGCAAGCAACATTAATATTGAACTTATCGGATCATGCATATATCACCAAAAGGCCGAAATTGGGTGAACTAGTGCAAAAAATGCCCGTGCAAAATCAGTTTTTGTGTGTGTTTTTAGTAATTGTTGGTTTGGTGTGTGCTCATTGTTACAATTACACAGCAAAAGTTCAGTGACATTTTTATTTGTGCATGGTAAAAAGCACACAGTGAACTCCGAGAAAACGCTATGCTTGAGCAAACAGTTTGTGAATAGGCAACTACAAATGATGCCCGTGAAAGAGACTGTGAACGCATTGAATAGGATATGTTTAGTTGGTGAATAGCATAGGCTACTATTACACAGTAGCGACAACGTTAAGCGCACCAGAATGAAATATAATATTCAGAAGTAAACACTAACAGCATAGCTGACTTACAGATTCAGTTTACATCCACAAATGAATAAGCACCTCGATTCAGGGAGCAGTGCAAAGTGCCCGTGCAAAATCAGTTTTTGTGAGCTGATCGCCGTCAAAAAAGTTCAGGAGATATTTCTTGCGATGGCAATATGATCAAAAATAACTTTATATTGATTCAATGGATTAATAGCATTTAAAAAAAAAAAAAAAAAGTCATGAATTTATTGCATTTTTGGGAAAAAATAATCCGTTTTTATAATAAATCTTAAAAAATTCAAATCCAGATTTTGATTTTCAATGTTGTTATAACCTAAAGATGCTATGTGAAAGTTTGAAACAGAAAATAGTGGTTTTCACACATTTAGTGGTTATCTCACATTCGAGAGATATGCGAATAACACACAGACAGACAGACGGACGTTTCTGTAATTTATAGATAGATGGATTTATCACGTTCGGGAACCAAACTATAATATTCAGAAGTAAACAGTGTAGCTGACTGAGTGTTTATGTCAGAATGTTTATTTTTAAACCACAGCCTTCTTGGGGCTTCTTTGACCGATACAACTCTCTAATGTCAGAATGTTTATTTTTAAACCACAACCTTCTAAAAATGATATATTTAACGATATCTTTTGCATTTCTCATCCAAACAATGTCAAACTTGGCACTGCACTTACTCGTGCCCGTGGCAAGACACCTGTCGAGTTTGAAATCAATCGGACTAACGGTTCGAGAGATATGCGAGGAACAGACACACACACACACAGACAGACAGACAGACAGACGTTCCTGTAATTTATAGATAGATGTTTGTCAGGCCGCCGAGGGCACACCCTTCGACGAAAACTCTAGATCTTCGCAATTTAACGTCACAAAGGCCTTAAGATTACACTCACCAAATTTGAAGAGTATCAGATCAAATCTGTAGGAGGAGTTCGTTAAAGTACAACATCAGGAAATTACGAAAAATGCCCAAAATCCAGGAGGAAGTTCAAAATAGCTCACTTCCTGTTGTGTTTAGGGCTATGCTCCAAGAGACTTTTCTGTAGGTATTGGGTCATTACATGTATGTACCAAATTTCATACCTGTACGTGAAACCAGGAGCCGGGGCAAAATGTGGGGGCAATAATTTACCGAATTTGCCCCCCCCAATTCTGAAAACCATATCACACGTAAATTTTCACCACTTCTGAAGCGTGTGCAAAGTTTCATGAGTTTTCGAGCATGTTTAGGCCCTCTAAAAAGCGATTCACTTTGGAGAAGAAGAATAATAATAAACGGAGCAAAAACAATAGGGTCCTCTCACCATCGGTGCTCGGGCCCTAATAATAAACAGAGCAATTCCAAGAGGGTCCTCACACCATCGGTGCTCGGGCCCTAATAATAAACGGAGCAAAAACAATAGGGTCCTCACACCATCGGTGCTCGGGCCCTAATTAAAGCTGCAAGCAGCGATGAAAGGGCCCTCGCACCCCTGCCACCGCCACCCGGCGCCTTTAGGAAATGCCTTAAGATTACACTCACCAAATTTGAAGAGGATCAGATCAAAACTGTAGGAGGAGTTTGTTAAAGTACAACATCAGGAAATGGCAAAAACTGCCCAAAATCTGAGAGGAAGTTCAAAATAGCTGACTTCCTGTTGTGTTTAGGGCTACGCGCCAAGAGACTTTTTTGTAGGTATTGGGTCTTTACATGTATGTACCAAATTTCATACCTGTACGTGAAACCAGGAGCCGGGGCAAAATATAGGGGCAATAAGTAAGCCATTTTGCCCCACCCAATTTTGAAAACCACATCACACGTAAATTTTCACCACATCTGAAGCGTGTGCAAAGTTTCATGATTTTTCGAGCACGTTTTGTATTTGCCACACTTCCTGCTACCAGCAGGTGGCGCTATTGCTATAACCATAATGAGCATGGTCATGTGTTCAGGACAGGACTCTTATCAAACATGTGAAGTTTGGGGCAGATTGAAAAATGTATGGCTGAGTTACTGCAGGCTGTCTGTGGTTGCCTAGCAACATCGGAACTGCAAGCAACATTATTATTGAACTTATCTGATCATGCATATATCACCAAAAGGCTGAAATTGGGTGAACGTTTGTCAGGCCGCCGAGGGCACACCCTTCGACGAAAACTCAAGATCTTCGCAATTTAACGTCGCAAAGGCCTTCAGATTACACTCACCAAATTTGAAGAGGATCAGATCAAAACTGTAGGAGGAGTTCGTTAAAGTACAACATCAGGAAATTACGAAAAATGCCCAAAATCTAGGAGGAAGTTCAAAATAGCTCACTTCCTGTTGTGTTTAGGGCTATGCTCCAAGAGACTTTTTTGTAGGTATTGGGTCATTACATGTATGTACCAAATTTCATACCTGTGCGTGAAACCAGGAGCCGGGGCAAAATGTGGGGGCAATAATTTACCGAATTTGCCCCACCCAATTTTGAAAACCATATCACACGTAAATTTTCACCACTTCTGAAGCGTGTGCAAAGTTTCATGAGTTTTCGAGCATGTTTAGGCCCTCTAAAAAGCGATTCACTTTGGAGAAGAATAATAATAATAATTAAAGCTGCAAGCAGCGATGAAAAGGGCCCTCGCACCCCTGCCACCGCCACCCGGCACCTTTAGGAAAGGCCTTAAGATTACACTCACCAAATTTGAAGAGGATCAGATCAAAACTGTAGGAGGAGTTTGTTAAAGTACAACATCAGGAAATGGCAAAAACTGCCCAAAATCTGACAGGAAGTTCAAAATAACTGACTTCCTGTTGTGTTTAGGGCTATGCTCCAAGAGACTTTTTTGTAGGTATTGGGTCCTTACATGTGTGTACCAAATTTCATACCTGTACGTGAAACGTCGAGCCGGGGTAAAATGTAGGGGCAATAAGTAAGCCATTTTGCCCCATCCAATTTTTAAAACCACATCACACGTAAATTGTCACCACTTCTGAAGCGTGTGCAAAGTTTCATGATTTTTCGAGCACGTTTTGTATTTGCCACACTTCCTGCTACCAGCAGGTGGCGCTATTGCTATAATCATAATGAGCATTGGCATGTGTTCAGGACAGGACTCTTATCAAACATGTGAAGTTTGGGGCAGATTGAAAATTGTATGCCTGAGTTACTGCAGGCTGTCTGTGGTTGCCTAGCAACATCAGAACTGCAAGCAACATTAATATTGAACTTATCTGATCATGCATATATCACCAAAAGGCCGAAATTGGGTGAACTAGTGCAAAAAATGCCCGTGCAAAATCAGTTTTTGTGTGTGTTTTTAGTAATTGTTGGTTTGGTGTGTGCTCATTGTTACAATTACACAGCAAAAGTTCAGTGATATTTTTATTTGTGCATGGTAAAAAGCACACAGTGAACTCCGAGAAAACGCTATGCTTGAGCAAACAGTTTGTGAATAGGCAACTACAAATGATGCCCGTGAAAGAGACTGTGAACGCATTGAATAGGATATGTTTAGTTGGTGAATAGCATAGGCTACTATTACACAGTAGCGACAACGTTAAGCGCACCAGAATGAAATATAATATTCAGAAGTAAACACTAACAGCATAGCTGACTTACAGATTCAGTTTACATCCACAAATGAATAAGCACCTCGATTCAGGGAGCAGTGCAAAGTGCCCGTGCAAAATCAGTTTTTGTGAGCTGATCGCCGTCAAAAAAGTTCAGGAGATATTTCTTGCGATGGCAATATGATCAAAAATAACTTTATATTGATTCAATGGATTAATAGCATTTTGAAAAAAAAAAAAAGTCATGAATTTATTGCATTTTTGGGAAAAAATAATCCGTTTTTATAATAAATCTTAAAAAATTCAAATCCAGATTTTGATTTTCAATGTTGTTATAACCTAAAGATGCTATGTGAAAGTTTGAAACAGAAAATAGTGGTTTTCACACATTTAGTGGTTATCTCACATTCGAGAGATATGCGAATAACACACAGACAGACAGACGGACGTTTCTGTAATTTATAGATAGATGGATTTATCACGTTCGGGAACCAAACTATAATATTCAGAAGTAAACAGTGTAGCTGACTGAGTGTTTATGTCAGAATGTTTATTTTTAAACCACAGCCTTCTTGGGGCTTCTTTGACCGATACAACTCTCTAATGTCAGAATGTTTATTTTTAAACCACAACCTTCTAAAAATGATATATTTAACGATATCTTTTGCATTTCTCATCCAAACAATGTCAAACTTGGCACTGCACTTACTCGTGCCCGTGGCGAGACACCTGTCGAGTTTGAAATCAATCGGACTAACGGTTCGAGAGATATGCGAGGAACAGACACACACACACACAGACAGACAGACAGACAGACGTTCCTGTAATTTATAGATAGATGTTTGTCAGGCCGCCGAGGGCACACCCTTCGACGAAAACTCTAGATCTTCGCAATTTAACGTCACAAAGGCCTTAAGATTACACTCACCAAATTTGAAGAGTATCAGATCAAATCTGTAGGAGGAGTTCGTTAAAGTACAACATCAGGAAATTACGAAAAATGCCCAAAATCCAGGAGGAAGTTCAAAATAGCTCACTTCCTGTTGTGTTTAGGGCTATGCTCCAAGAGACTTTTCTGTAGGTATTGGGTCATTACATGTATGTACCAAATTTCATACCTGTACGTGAAACCAGGAGCCGGGGCAAAATGTGGGGGCAATAATTTACCGAATTTGCCCCCCCCAATTCTGAAAACCATATCACACGTAAATTTTCACCACTTCTGAAGCGTGTGCAAAGTTTCATGAGTTTTCGAGCATGTTTAGGCCCTCTAAAAAGCGATTCACTTTGGAGAAGAAGAATAATAAATATAGCTGCGAGCAGCGATTACGGGCCCAAGCCGGTGGCACCGCAATCCTGGTGCCAGGGTGGCGGTGCCGGCGGCTTTGGCCCTCCATCGCTGCTATATTTATATTTATATATATATATATATATATATATATATATATATATATATATATATATATATATATATATATATATATATACACACACACACACACATACATATACACACACACACATACATACATATATATATATATATAAATAAATTTAAGGGACAAGACACAGATAATTTTACTTGCCTGACCTAATTAGAACAAAGAAAAAAATAAAATAAAATAATAAGTAGGGGATCACTAAATCGAGAGAATTATTCTGATTTTATGATACACTCAAAATATTCCACAACAAATCCTTTAAATGTAATGATATTCAGAACGGAACAAGAATAAAAAATAAAAAATAAACTATAAACAAAGCCAAAACGAAAAAATAAATATAATAAAAAAAATTTATTTCAAGCAATCCATGGCATGATTTATTTATTTTTTGGACTAAAACATTCTGGCTTTTTTTAAACTCAAACATAATTCTTAAATTGAATAATAATAATAATAAAAGAATAAAATGGGTTTAGTTCTGATTTCGTTGAAATCGCTCGCTCTCCGTACCTAACTTTTCCTGAATACAATCACTATTGAAACTGTGACATTGATTTCATACAACAGGTTATTAACAGTTAAAATGAAGTCATTTACATTTTAGATGCAATATTGACTGTTTTTGTTCTGTTTCAGCAGCGGAAATAGTTAAACAAAGATCACAGAAGAACGCATCTCACAGGAACGTGTTTTCTCATAACTGAATGATTCAGCATTTTGAACGAATTGGTTGACTCAAAGATTGAATGATCAATCCATAAACATCTGTTTATGTTTATGGATTGGATGTTTATGGATCCATGTTTATGGATCTGTATGTTATGGATTACGAATCATTTGAACGAATGAATCAATGACTCGCTCATTAAGACGGTCACTTGGCGACATCTAATGGCGGTTTAGTGTTGTTTAAAAGCATAATTCTTTCCAACGTGTGTGTGATTTGTGTGTGCACCATTATAAATGTCCGTGCGGATGTCCGTATTTTTCTTTCACTTTTATATTAGCGATACAAAAGCACCCGCTCGTGTCACACACGTCGATTAACCGGTGGGAAAATATCCTCAGACACATACCTAATAAATGTATATTTAAATACATTATTGGCCTAGCTGGTAAAAAGTTTTATATATTATTTTGATGTCCTTTTGGACACAAGAGGGCAGTATAGCCCTATGTATGACTTGAATTTTTTTTTTTACTTTACTGTTTTAAAATTTAGAATAAAATTAGAATAAAATTATTTTTAAAAACAGAATAAAATGGGTTTAGTTGTGATATTTGTATACTTTTATATAGAAATAAATGGTATAAAATTACATTTTTAGAAGATTTGAGGCTTTTAGTGCCTTTTGGAGGCTGATTTTGCAAAAAAATCCACATTCAAACCAAAATATCTGACTTCCTGATGGTCGGAGCTAATGACTTTAAATTAGAAAGTTGTCCGGGTCGATGAGATCAACATACGTACTGAGTTGTGCTACTGTAGGTAAAACAACCCCCCCAACTTTTGTCAAAAGCATTTTGAAAGTGACACATTTCCTGCTGCCAGTTGGTGGCGCTATAACTTTGACACACAATAGTTACATCCATCTGATCGGCCTCTTACCATGAACAAACTGCTGAAGTTTCATCAAGATCAGTTAATGTATGCATTAGTTATAACACTTCGTTTTTCTCTTTTCTCGCCATTAATTCGTTTCCTCGCCACAGCCAAACCGTTCGAGATATCAAAAATCCGTCCGCAATTTAGCATCATCAATGTCTTGACTTCACGCTGACCGAGTTTGGAGGCGAATCGATGTATTTCCTAGGAGGAGTACATTAAATTCCACAGCAAGCGTTTCCAAACAACCCTAAATAGCCGACTTCCTGTTGGGCTGGCGTAAAACTTAGAGCACGAAAGTTGTTCGGCCCGATGAGATCTATATGTGTACCGAGTTTCAAATTAATTCATGCAAGCGTGTTTGATATATGGACCAAGTTTTAGAACCCCGTTCAAGGGGGCACTGTTGAGCCCCCCTGCCACGCCCGGCTACCAGATTCAGCCCCGCCCTGATGGCCGCGGGTTCTGACCTGTGTGCAAAGTTTCAAGAGTTTTCGAGCACGTTTAGGGACCCAAAAGCCCCAGAAACCTTGAAAAACAAATGAAAAAGTAAATCTCACTCAACTGACAAATCACCCCCACCCCTCACACACTCAGAGACAGAGAGAGAGAGAAATTTCTCCAAAAAATCACATTCAAACCAAAATATCTGACTTTCTGTTGCTTTGAGCTAATAAGTGTAAATTAGAAAGTTGTCCGGCTCGATAAGAACAATATACATACCAAGTTTTGTGATTCTAGGTAAAACTAAGCCCCCATTTTTGACTAAAGGTGGCGCTACTGAGCCCCTCACCACACCCGTTTCTGAAACTTTGCCCATGTCTACTGGATAATAAGTGTGATGTGTCTGTCGAGTTTCATGCAATTTCAAGTATGTTAAGAGTCTCAAAAGCATCAAAAAAGAATATTAAAGTTTGATGCGTTGCCATGGCAACAGTATCTAAGATATCAATAATCCTTTCACAGGTCTACATCTGCCGTGTGTCTACATCATACACATAAAGTTTGAAGCAAATCAGGTAAAAATAAGAGAGTGATTTCAAAGCATTTTGAAAGTGACACACTTCCTGCTGCCAGTTGGTGGTGCTATAACTTTGACTCACAATAATCACATCCTTGTGTTCGGCCTCTGAAAACGAACACACTGCTGAAGTTTCATCAAGATCAGATAATGTATGCTGAAGTTATAACACACTTCCTGTGTCCCTTATTCGCCATAAATTCGTTTCCTTGCCACGGCCAAACCGTTCGAGATATCAAAAATCCGTCCGCAATTTAGCATCCTCAATGTCTTGACTTCATGCTGACCGAGTTTGGAGGCGATTGGATGAATTCTCTAGGAGGAGTACATTAAATTCCACAGCATGCGTTTCAAAACAACCCATAATAGCCGACTTCCTGTTGGGCTGGCGTAAAAAGTAAAAGTACGAAAGTTGTTCGGCCCGATGAGATCTATATGTGTACCGAGTTTCATATTATTACATGCAAGCGTGTCTGATTTATGGACCAAGTTTTCGGACCCCGTTCAAGGGGGCGCTGTCGAGCCACCCTGCCACGCCCGGGTACCAGCTTCAGCCCAGCCCTGATGGCCATGGGTTCTGACCCGTGTGCAAAGTTTCAAGAGTTTTCGAGCACGTTAAGGGTCTCAAAAGTGCCCGAAAGGTTGACAGAAAAATAAGAATAATAATAATAATAATAAATAATCCTACCGAAAACAATAGGGCCTTCGCCCTTTCAGGGCTTGGGCCCTAATAAACGGAGCAAAAACAATAGGGTCCTCTCACCATCGGTGCTCGGGCCCTAATTAAAGCTGCAAGCAGCGATGAAAAGGGCCCTCGCACCCCTGCCACCGCCACCCGGCACCTTTAGGAAAGGCCTTAAGATTACACTCACCAAATTTGAAGAGGATCAGATCAAAACTGTAGGAGGAGTTTGTTAAAGTACAACATCAGGAAATGGCAAAAACTGCCCAAAATCTGACAGGAAGTTCAAAATAACTGACTTCCTGTTGTGTTTAGGGCTATGCTCCAAGAGACTTTTTTGTAGGTATTGGGTCTTTACATGTGTGTACCAAATTTCATACCTGTACGTGAAACGTCGAGCCGGGGCAAAATGTAGGGGCAATAAGTAAGCCATTTTGCCCCACCCAATTTTTAAAACCACATCACACGTAAATTGTCACCACTTCTGAAGCGTGTGCAAAGTTTCATGATTTTTCGAGCACGTTTTGTATTTGCCACACTTCCTGCTACCAGCAGGTGGTGCTATTGCTATAATCATAATGAGCATTGGCATGTGTTCAGGACAGGACTCTTATCAAACATGTGAAGTTTGTGGCAGATTGAAAATTGTATGCCTGAGTTACTGCAGGCTGTCTGTGGTTGCCTAGCAACATCAGAACTGCAAGCAACATTAATATTGAACTTATCTGATCATGCATATATCACCAAAAGGCCGAAATTGGGTGAACTAGTGCAAAAAATGCCCGTGCAAAATCAGTTTTTGTGTGTGTTTTTAGTAATTGTTGGTTTGGTGTGTGCTCATTGTTACAATTACACAGCAAAAGTTCAGTGACATTTTTATTTGTGCATGGTAAAAAGCACACAGTGAACTCCGAGAAAACGCTATGCTTGAGCAAACAGTTTGTGAATAGGCAACTACAAATGATGCCCGTGAAAGAGACTGTGAACGCATTGAATAGGATATGTTTAGTTGGTGAATAGCATAGGCTACTATTACACAGTAGCGACAACGTTAAGCGCACCAGAATGAAATATAATATTCAGAAGTAAACACTAACAGCATAGCTGACTTACAGATTCAGTTTACATCCACAAATGAATAAGCACCTCGATTCAGGGAGCAGTGCAAAGTGCCCGTGCAAAATCAGTTTTTGTGAGCTGATCGCCGTCAAAAAAGTTCAGGAGATATTTCTTGCGATGGCAATATGATCAAAAATAACTTTATATTGATTCAATGGATTAATAGCATTTAAAAAAAAAAAAAAAAAGTCATGAATTTATTGCATTTTTGGGAAAAAATAATCCGTTTTTATAATAAATCTTAAAAAATTCAAATCCAGATTTTGATTTTCAATGTTGTTATAACCTAAAGATGCTATGTGAAAGTTTGAAACAGAAAATAGTGGTTTTCACACATTTAGTGGTTATCTCACATTCGAGAGATATGCGAATAACACACAGACAGACAGACGGACGTTTCTGTAATTTATAGATAGATGGATTTATCACGTTCGGGAACCAAACTATAATATTCAGAAGTAAACAGTGTAGCTGACTGAGTGTTTATGTCAGAATGTTTATTTTTAAACCACAGCCTTCTTGGGGCTTCTTTGACCGATACAACTCTCTAATGTCAGAATGTTTATTTTTAAACCACAACCTTCTAAAAATGATATATTTAACGATATCTTTTGCATTTCTCATCCAAACAATGTCAAACTTGGCACTGCACTTACTCGTGCCCGTGGCAAGACACCTGTCGAGTTTGAAATCAATCGGACTAACGGTTCGAGAGATATGCGAGGAACAGACACACACACACACAGACAGACAGACAGACAGACAGACGTTCCTGTAATTTATAGATAGATGTTTGTCAGGCCGCCGAGGGCACACCCTTCGACGAAAACTCTAGATCTTCGCAATTTAACGTCACAAAGGCCTTAAGATTACACTCACCAAATTTGAAGAGTATCAGATCAAATCTGTAGGAGGAGTTCGTTAAAGTACAACATCAGGAAATTACGAAAAATGCCCAAAATCCAGGAGGAAGTTCAAAATAGCTCACTTCCTGTTGTGTTTAGGGCTATGCTCCAAGAGACTTTTCTGTAGGTATTGGGTCATTACATGTATGTACCAAATTTCATACCTGTACGTGAAACCAGGAGCCGGGGCAAAATGTGGGGGCAATAATTTACCGAATTTGCCCCCCACAATTCTGAAAACCATATCACACGTAAATTTTCACCACTTCTGAAGCGTGTGCAAAGTTTCATGAGTTTTCGAGCATGTTTAGGCCCTCTAAAAAGCGATTCACTTTGGAGAAGAAGAATAATAATAAACGGAGCAAAAACAATAGGGTCCTCTCACCATCGGTGCTCGGGCCCTAATTAAAGCTGCAAGCAGCGATGAAAAGGGCCCTCGCACCCCTGCCACCGCCACCCGGCACCTTTAGGAAAGGCCTTAAGATTACACTCACCAAATTTGAAGAGGATCAGATCAAAACTGTAGGAGTTTGTTAAAGTACAACATCAGGAAATGGCAAAAACTGCCCAAAATCTGACAGGAAGTTCAAAATAACTGACTTCCTGTTGTGTTTAGGGCTATGCTCCAAGAGACTTTTTTGTAGGTATTGGGTCTTTACATGTGTGTACCAAATTTCATACCTGTACGTGAAACGTCGAGCCGGGGCAAAATGTAGGGGCAATAAGTAAGCCATTTTGCCCCACCCAATTTTTAAAACCACATCACACGTAAATTGTCACCACTTCTGAAGCGTGTGCAAAGTTTCATGATTTTTCGAGCACGTTTTGTATTTGCCACACTTCCTGCTACCAGCAGGTGGTGCTATTGCTATAATCATAATGAGCATTGGCATGTGTTCAGGACAGGACTCTTATCAAACATGTGAAGTTTGTGGCAGATTGAAAATTGTATGCCTGAGTTACTGCAGGCTGTCTGTGGTTGCCTAGCAACATCAGAACTGCAAGCAACATTAATATTGAACTTATCTGATCATGCATATATCACCAAAAGGCCGAAATTGGGTGAACTAGTGCAAAAAATGCCCGTGCAAAATCAGTTTTTGTGTGTGTTTTTAGTAATTGTTGGTTTGGTGTGTGCTCATTGTTACAATTACACAGCAAAAGTTCAGTGACATTTTTATTTGTGCATGGTAAAAAGCACACAGTGAACTCCGAGAAAACGCTATGCTTGAGCAAACAGTTTGTGAATAGGCAACTACAAATGATGCCCGTGAAAGAGACTGTGAACGCATTGAATAGGATATGTTTAGTTGGTGAATAGCATAGGCTACTATTACACAGTAGCGACAACGTTAAGCGCACCAGAATGAAATATAATATTCAGAAGTAAACACTAACAGCATAGCTGACTTACAGATTCAGTTTACATCCACAAATGAATAAGCACCTCGATTCAGGGAGCAGTGCAAAGTGCCCGTGCAAAATCAGTTTTTGTGAGCTGATCGCCGTCAAAAAAGTTCAGGAGATATTTCTTGCGATGGCAATATGATCAAAAATAACTTTATATTGATTCAATGGATTAATAGCATTTAAAAAAAAAAAAAAAAAGTCATGAATTTATTGCATTTTTGGGAAAAAATAATCCGTTTTTATAATAAATCTTAAAAAATTCAAATCCAGATTTTGATTTTCAATGTTGTTATAACCTAAAGATGCTATGTGAAAGTTTGAAACAGAAAATAGTGGTTTTCACACATTTAGTGGTTATCTCACATTCGAGAGATATGCGAATAACACACAGACAGACAGACGGACGTTTCTGTAATTTATAGATAGATGGATTTATCACGTTCGGGAACCAAACTATAATATTCAGAAGTAAACAGTGTAGCTGACTGAGTGTTTATGTCAGAATGTTTATTTTTAAACCACAGCCTTCTTGGGGCTTCTTTGACCGATACAACTCTCTAATGTCAGAATGTTTATTTTTAAACCACAACCTTCTAAAAATGATATATTTAACGATATCTTTTGCATTTCTCATCCAAACAATGTCAAACTTGGCACTGCACTTACTCGTGCCCGTGGCGAGACACCTGTCGAGTTTGAAATCAATCGGACTAACGGTTCGAGAGATATGCGAGGAACAGACACACACACACACAGACAGACAGACAGACAGACAGACGTTCCTGTAATTTATAGATAGATGTTTGTCAGGCCGCCGAGGGCACACCCTTCGACGAAAACTCTAGATCTTCGCAATTTAACGTCACAAAGGCCTTAAGATTACACTCACCAAATTTGAAGAGTATCAGATCAAATCTGTAGGAGGAGTTCGTTAAAGTACAACATCAGGAAATTACGAAAAATGCCCAAAATCCAGGAGGAAGTTCAAAATAGCTCACTTCCTGTTGTGTTTAGGGCTATGCTCCAAGAGACTTTTCTGTAGGTATTGGGTCATTACATGTATGTACCAAATTTCATACCTGTACGTGAAACCAGGAGCCGGGGCAAAATGTGGGGGCAATAATTTACCGAATTTGCCCCCCACAATTCTGAAAACCATATCACACGTAAATTTTCACCACTTCTGAAGCGTGTGCAAAGTTTCATGAGTTTTCGAGCATGTTTAGGCCCTCTAAAAAGCGATTCACTTTGGAGAAGAAGAATAATAATAAACGGAGCAAAAACAATAGGGTCCTCTCACCATCGGTGCTCGGGCCCTAATAATTAAAGCTGCAAGCAGCGATGAAAAGGGCCCTCGCACCCCTGCCACCGCCACCCGGCACCTTTAGGAAAGGCCTTAAGATTACACTCACCAAATTTGAAGAGGATCAGATCAAAACTGTAGGAGTTTGTTAAAGTACAACATCAGGAAATGGCAAAAACTGCCCAAAATCTGACAGGAAGTTCAAAATAACTGACTTCCTGTTGTGTTTAGGGCTATGCTCCAAGAGACTTTTTTGTAGGTATTGGGTCTTTACATGTGTGTACCAAATTTCATACCTGTACGTGAAACGTCGAGCCGGGGCAAAATGTAGGGGCAATAAGTAAGCCATTTTGCCCCACCCAATTTTTAAAACCACATCACACGTAAATTGTCACCACTTCTGAAGCGTGTGCAAAGTTTCATGATTTTTCGAGCACGTTTTGTATTTGCCACACTTCCTGCTACCAGCAGGTGGTGCTATTGCTATAATCATAATGAGCATTGGCATGTGTTCAGGACAGGACTCTTATCAAACATGTGAAGTTTGTGGCAGATTGAAAATTGTATGCCTGAGTTACTGCAGGCTGTCTGTGGTTGCCTAGCAACATCAGAACTGCAAGCAACATTAATATTGAACTTATCTGATCATGCATATATCACCAAAAGGCCGAAATTGGGTGAACTAGTGCAAAAAATGCCCGTGCAAAATCAGTTTTTGTGTGTGTTTTTAGTAATTGTTGGTTTGGTGTGTGCTCATTGTTACAATTACACAGCAAAAGTTCAGTGACATTTTTATTTGTGCATGGTAAAAAGCACACAGTGAACTCCGAGAAAACGCTATGCTTGAGCAAACAGTTTGTGAATAGGCAACTACAAATGATGCCCGTGAAAGAGACTGTGAACGCATTGAATAGGATATGTTTAGTTGGTGAATAGCATAGGCTACTATTACACAGTAGCGACAACGTTAAGCGCACCAGAATGAAATATAATATTCAGAAGTAAACACTAACAGCATAGCTGACTTACAGATTCAGTTTACATCCACAAATGAATAAGCACCTCGATTCAGGGAGCAGTGCAAAGTGCCCGTGCAAAATCAGTTTTTGTGAGCTGATCGCCGTCAAAAAAGTTCAGGAGATATTTCTTGCGATGGCAATATGATCAAAAATAACTTTATATTGATTCAATGGATTAATAGCATTTAAAAAAAAAAAAAAAAAGTCATGAATTTATTGCATTTTTGGGAAAAAATAATCCGTTTTTATAATAAATCTTAAAAAATTCAAATCCAGATTTTGATTTTCAATGTTGTTATAACCTAAAGATGCTATGTGAAAGTTTGAAACAGAAAATAGTGGTTTTCACACATTTAGTGGTTATCTCACATTCGAGAGATATGCGAATAACACACAGACAGACAGACGGACGTTTCTGTAATTTATAGATAGATGGATTTATCACGTTCGGGAACCAAACTATAATATTCAGAAGTAAACAGTGTAGCTGACTGAGTGTTTATGTCAGAATGTTTATTTTTAAACCACAGCCTTCTTGGGGCTTCTTTGACCGATACAACTCTCTAATGTCAGAATGTTTATTTTTAAACCACAACCTTCTAAAAATGATATATTTAACGATATCTTTTGCATTTCTCATCCAAACAATGTCAAACTTGGCACTGCACTTACTCGTGCCCGTGGCAAGACACCTGTCGAGTTTGAAATCAATCGGACTAACGGTTCGAGAGATATGCGAGGAACAGACACACACACACACAGACAGACAGACAGACAGACGTTCCTGTAATTTATAGATAGATGTTTGTCAGGCCGCCGAGGGCACACCCTTCGACGAAAACTCTAGATCTTCGCAATTTAACGTCACAAAGGCCTTAAGATTACACTCACCAAATTTGAAGAGTATCAGATCAAATCTGTAGGAGGAGTTCGTTAAAGTACAACATCAGGAAATTACGAAAAATGCCCAAAATCCAGGAGGAAGTTCAAAATAGCTCACTTCCTGTTGTGTTTAGGGCTATGCTCCAAGAGACTTTTCTGTAGGTATTGGGTCATTACATGTATGTACCAAATTTCATACCTGTACGTGAAACCAGGAGCCGGGGCAAAATGTGGGGGCAATAATTTACCGAATTTGCCCCCCACAATTCTGAAAACCATATCACACGTAAATTTTCACCACTTCTGAAGCGTGTGCAAAGTTTCATGAGTTTTCGAGCATGTTTAGGCCCTCTAAAAAGCGATTCACTTTGGAGAAGAAGAATAATAATAAACGGAGCAAAAACAATAGGGTCCTCTCACCATCGGTGCTCGGGCCCTAATAAACGGAGCAAAAACAATAGGGTCCTCTCACCATCGGTGCTCGGGCCCTAATAATAAACGGAGCAAAAACAATAGGGTCCTCTCACCATCGGTGCTCGGGCCCTAATAAACGGAGCAAAAACAATAGGGTCCTCTCACCATCGGTGCTCGGGCCCTAATAAACGGAGCAAAAACAATAGGGTCCTCTCACCATCGGTGCTCGGGCCCTAATAATTAAAGCTGCAAGCAGCGATGAAAAGGGCCCTCGCACCCCTGCCACCGCCACCCGGCGCCTTTAGTAAAGGCCTTAAGATTACACTCACTAAATTTGAATAGGATCAGATCAAAACTGTAGGAGGAGTTCGTTAAAGTACAACATCAGGAAATGGCAAAAACTGCACAAAATCTGAGAGGAAGTTCAAAATAGCTGACTTCCTGTTGTGTTTAGGGCTACGCTCCAAGAGACTTTTTTGTAGGTATTGGGTCATTACATGTATGTACCAAATTTCATACCTGTACGTGAAACGTCGAGCCGGGGCAAAATGTAGGGGCAATAATTAAGCCATTTTGCCCCACCCAATTTTGAAAACCACATCACACGTAAATTTTCACCACTTTTGAAGCGTGTGCAAAGTTTCATGATTTTTCGAGCACGTTTTGTATTTGCCACACTTCCTGCTACCAGCAGGTGGCGCTATTGCTATAACCAAATATGAGCATGGTCATGTGTTCAGGACAGGACTCTTATCAAACATGTGAAGTTTGGGGCAGATTGGAAATTGTATGCCTGAGTTACTGCAGGCTGTTTGTGGTTGCCTAGCAACATCGGAACTGCAAGCAACATTAATATTGAACTTATCTGATCATGCATATATCACCAAAAGGCCGAAATTGGGTGAACATTTGTCAGGCTGCCGAGGGCACACCCTTCGACGAAAACTCGAAAACTCAAGATCTTCGCAATTTAACGTCGCAAAGGCCTTCAGATTACACTCACCAAATTTGAAGAGGATCAGATCAAATCTGTAGGAGGAGTTCGTTAAAGTACAACATCAGGAAATTTTGAAAAATGCCCAAAATCCAGGAGGAAGTTCAAAATAGCTCACTTCCTGTTGTGTTTAGGGCTATGCTCCAAGAGACTTTTTTGTAGGTATTGGGTCATTACATGTATGTACCAAATTTCATACCTGTGCGTGAAACCTAGAGCCGGGGCAAAATGTGGGGGCAATAATTTACCGAATTTGCCCCACCCAATTTTGAAAACCATATCACACGTAAATTTTCACCACTTCTGAAGCGTGTGCAAAGTTTCATGAGTTTTCGAGCATGTTTAGGCCCTCTAAAAAGCGATTCACTTTGGAGAAGAAGAAGAAGAAGAAGAAGAAGAAGAAATAATTCACTAAAGTTACACTAAAGGCACCGGGGTGGCGGTGTCACCAGCTTGGGCCCTCCATCGCTGCTCGCAGCTATATTTATATATATATATATATATATATATATATATATATATATATATATATATATATATATCAGACAAGTAATATTCTTTGTCTTGTCACTTAAAATAAATATATATATATATATTACCTTTTTTTGGATGCTAAACTATTGTTTATTATATGCTTTGTACTTCACTCACGTTCCAATATCGAAGGGAAAAATTATCCTCTTCACATGCGCAAAAATGTGCTTGGAAAATTCACAGTGGAGCGGTGCTTACTGTGAATGTACGAATTGTACTACTGACTATTTAGAGCAGTGTAATCGTTATATGTTAGGTTGACCATTTTATTATTATATTTTATTAAGTCTATAATGAACAGGCTGCAATGTCAAGATTGCAATGCTGGAGTGTGTGTGTGTGTGTGTGTGTGTGTGTGTGTGTGTGTTTGTTCATGTTTTTCTGCCACGGTGGGGACTTTAACCTGAATGCACACAGACTCATGGGGACTCGTGTCACAGTGGGGACCTAAATAGAGGTCCCCATGGGTAAACAAGCTTCATACCGAATGAGTTTTTTTGGAAATGTAAAAATGCAGAAAGTTTTCTGTGATGGGTAGGTTTAGGGGTAGGGTTAGTGTAAGGAGATAAAATATACAGTTTGTACAGTATAAAAATCATTAAATCTATGGAGAGTCCCCACAAAGATAGTAAACCGTGTGTGTGTGGGTGGGTGTGTGTGTGTGGCGTGGGCGCGATTGAACAGTGGACACATAAAAACATACTCCGTCATTATACAGGACGACATTCAAACTGCAAAGTGTTAACTTATATTTGTGTACAGTCGCAATAAAACACAACATTCTGCTTTTGTAAAATAATTTCAAGCAATCCACCCCCGAAAGGCGCTAATTTTCAAATTAAACTAAAATGCTCATGGCTGCACGGGCATTCATAACGGTGCGCATCCACGGCGAGGAACGAGCAGAATAGAGTGAATGTTATTCAGTTAATTCCTACTTCCATAGGAATTCATTTGAAACGCTCGCTCAACCACTATCAATGTCAGTGCGGACGAACATATTTTACTTTCAATTTTAAGTTGGCGATTCAAAAGCCCCCAGCGGTGTCACACGTCGATTAACCGGTGGTAAAATATTCTCACCGTGACATACCTAGTATATTTTTATGTAGATACAATAGGCCTACCTGATTTTGAACACAAGAGGGCAGTATAGCCCTATGTATGACTTGACTTTTATGGGACTAAATAGTACAATTACTATTTTTAAACTTATAAATATTTATTAAATTGAAAAAAAAAAGAATAAAATGGGTTTAGTTGTGATATTTTTATACTTTTATATAGAAATAAATGGTGTTTAATTACATTTTTAGAAGATGAGGCTTTAAGTGTTACTTTACTTTAGTCCCTCACTATAGCAAAACCGTTTGAGACGTTTTATATCCGTTCACAATTTAGCATCTTTATTGTATCTTTATCATTTTTAAAAAGTTTGGTGTGAATAAAATAAACCAGTTAGGAAGAGTAGCTAAAAACTTAGAGTCTGAAATATCCAAAAAATCCACATTCAAACCAAAATATCTGACTTCCTTTTGCTCTGAGCTAATAAATGTAAATTAGAAAGTTGTCCGGCTCAGTGAGACCAATATATATACTGTTTTTTGTAACTGTTGGTAAAACTAACCCCTCCACTTTTGTCAAACGCATGTTGAAAGTGACACACTTCCTGCTGCCAGTTGGTGGCGCTATAACTTTGACTCACAATAGTTACATCCATCTGATCGGCCTCTTACCACGAACACACTGCTAAAGTTTCATCAAGATCAGTTAATGTATGCAGATGTTATAACACTTCGTCTCCTCTCTTTTCTCGCCATAAATTTGTTTCCTCGCCACGGCCAAACCGTTCGAGATATCAGAAATCCGTCCGCAATTTAGCATCCTCAATGTCTTGACTTCATGCTGACTGAGTTTGGAGCTGATTGAATGAATTCTCTAGGAGGAGTACATCACATTCCACAGCAAGCGTTTTCCAAACAACCCATAATAGCTGACTTTCTGTTGGGCTGGCGTGAAACTTGACATAGGGAAAGTTGTTCGGCCCGATGAAATCTATATGTGTACCGAGTTTCATATTAATTCATGCAAGCGTGTTTGATATATGGACCAAGTTTTCAGACCCTGATCAAGAGGGCGCTGTTGAGCCCCCCTGCCACGCCCGTTTCTGAAACTTTTCACATGTCTACTGGCTAATAAGTGTTATGTGTCTGTCGAGGTTCATCCAATTTCAAGCATGCTAAGAGTCTCAAACGCATCCGAAAAGAATATTAAAATTTGATGCGTTGCCACGGCAACAGTATCTAAGATATCAATAATCCTTTCACAGGTCTACATCTGCCGTGTGTCTACATTATACAGATAAAGTTTTAAGCAAATCGGGTAAAAATAAGAAAGTGATTTCAAAGCATTTTGAAAGTGACACACTTCCTGTTGCCAGTTGGTGGCGCTATAACTTTGACTCACAAAGGTCACATCCATGTGATCGGCCTCTTACAACGAATACACTGATGAAGTTTCAGCAAGATCAGATAATGTATGCAGAAGTTATAACACACTTCCTGTGTCCCATTATTCGCCATAAATTCATTTCCTCGCCACGGCCAAACCGTTCGAGATATCAAAAATCTGTTCGCAAGAATTCATCCTCAATGTCTTGACTTCATTCACACCGAGTTTGGTGGCGATCGGATGAATTCCCTAGGAGGAGTATTTCACATTCCATTGTATGCGTTCTCCGAAAAA
Source organism: Squalius cephalus (assembly GCF_949319135.1). NCBI lineage: Eukaryota > Metazoa > Chordata > Actinopteri > Cypriniformes > Leuciscidae > Squalius > Squalius cephalus. The sequence goes on from NC_137126.1 coordinate 15,714,265, forward strand.
ACGTATAATAACCAACTTCCTGTTGGGCTTTTGTAAAACTTAGAGCACGAAAGTTGTGCGGCCCGATGAGATCTATATGTGTACTGAGTTTCATATTATTACATGCAAGCGTGTTTGATATATGGACCAAGATTTCGGACCCCATTCCAGGGGGCGCTGTCGAGCCCCCCTGCCACGCCCCGGTACCAGCTTTAGTCCGGCCCTGATGGCCGCGGGTTCTGACCTGTGTGCAAAGTTTTAAGAGGTTTTGAGCATGTTAAGGGCCCCAAAAGTGGCAAAAAGGCAAAAAAAATAAAAAAAATAAAATAAAAAATAATCCTTACGAAAACAATAGGGCCTTCGCCCTTTCAGGGCTTGGGCCCTAATAATAAACGGAGCAAAAACAATAGGGTCCTCTCACCATCGGTGCTCGGGCCCTAATAATAATAAACAGAGCAAAAACAATAGGGTCCTCTCACCATCGGTGCTCGGGCCCTAATAAACGGAGTAAAAACAATAGGGTCCTCTCACCATCGGTGCTCGGGCCCTAATAATAAACGGAGCAAAAACAATAGGGTCCTCTCACCATCGGTGCTCGGGCCCTAATAAACGGAGCAAAAACAATAGGGTCCTCTCACCATCGGTGCTCGGGCCCTAATAATAAACGGAGCAAAAACAATAGGGTCCTCTCACCATCGGTGCTCGGGCCCTAATAATAAATGGAGCAAAAACAATAGGGTCCTCTCACCATCGGTGCTCGGGCCCTAATAATAAACGGAGCAAAAACAATAGGGTCCTCTCACCATCGGTGCTCGGGCCCTAATAAGGTTTTCTAAAAAACAATTAAATTATTCAATATATGAAAATAAAGAATAAACAATTCAATAGAGAAAAATACAGCTCCGTATATAAGCAGAGTAATTTTGAATGTTGAACCAATGTGATTTCACTGTGGGTATGGCTACCTAGTGCAAAATGACGGCAATAAGACCAATTGAATGAAAAAATGTTGTGTTGCTTGCTGCGGTCCTGGCTTGTTAGGAAAAAAACTCAAATTAACTTGTAAGAGAGACAAGTATTGCTTGTTGTTTTTGTCTTGCATAGTTAGGATGCAATGTAGTTGCATCACAAGTATATATTAACTACTGCAAAAGTAAATCTAATTCAAACAATCTTGAAAAACTAGTAATCTAGTCAGCCATCCTGATCCACTTGAACCCTAACTGAACCCTTAAACTGATGACCCAAACTAACATGTTTAAGAAAGGTTTTTTTTTGTCTTGGTGTTTTTAATGTTGACAAATAGTGGTGAATCTAGCTGATGGAATAACTTTCAGGTGTTACCTTGGTAATCAGGCTGTCATAAAGAAAGGATATTGAAACTTCTCTTAAGTCGTCTTATGCATGGTGTATGGTGTGACTGTGTACAGTATGTGAACTGGTGAAGATGGTCTGCAATGCCAACGTTCTGTATGCATTAGCTTCACTTTGCAGCTCTGCAACTGCAACTAAACCAAAGCAAGTTTAAGATGCATCTCATTTCCTGCTGTGTCATGCCATTGATATACACCATCATCCACACCTCAGTGCAGTTACTGTGGTATTAAAATGTGTTTTTCTCAGAGGCTCGTCCTCCCTAAACACAGAGAGAACATTGTTGTCTCCAGGCCAACACACCACCGGTTAAAAGTAATTCAGTGCCTGTTGGATTGTGATAAGCATTCTAAGGAAACCCGTTCTGTTGAAATAGGAACCAGATTTATTGATTTAGTGCTGGTTTTCTGTGCATCTGTCACAGCTATAGTTATATGTACACAGCTTAGCTATAGTTATCTAAGCTGAATCCTGTTCTATTCACTAGCACTATAAAGGTTGTTTTATTTGCTTTTCCTGCAGTTTTAGTGCTCATTTAATTTAACCCTGTAGTTAGGATAGTATAGCACAAATACAGTAATTGTTACTTTATACAATAGATTGCTTTAAACTCACCATAGACACGGCTCAATCCGAGGGGCGGGATAAACGGCTGTCTTTCAAATTCCCTCTGCACGCAATAGGACAGCGCTTCAGCCAACCAGAGCGTTTTCCCAACAGCAGAGCTAGTTGATAGATTTAACTTTTGCCATATCTGGCCAGCAAAACTACGAACACATCTTCCTTTTTTTAAGAATGACTTAAGTGCCGTTCTTTGCTCTTTTCTCAAAGAAAAACTTAACTCCAAGTCCTCCAGAGTCACGGCCAAAGCCGATTCGAAAGACTGTTCTCCAGCAGCCGCCATTCTTTGTTTTCAAGTAGCAGCAACCGTCGCAACTCTGTCGTCATTATGTTAAGCCCGCCCCGCCTACTCTATACACGATGTGATTGGCCTGACCCAATTTAGGTTTTGCTAATTAATTTTGCTAATTTAGGTCGTCACTAATCTGACGCAGATTTCGCGGTAACATACGAATCTGTTTAATCTACTTGGGAAAACAATTTCAGAGCAAGTCAGAATAAAATCAAATGTAACAATATATTATGTCAGGTAAATGTATCATGCCAATTTCATAATCAGTTCAAAGATAATAAATACAAAACATCAAATGCTCTGGAATAAAGAGAAAAGATGCAAACCTGACATTAGAAAATACATACAGTGTCTTGCCCACACTCTGCATCACAGGCTAATTTGAGCTACAAATCGCCCTGAGCCTCTTGTTGCTTTTCTTATAGACAGAAACTTCTTTCACATGGAAACATTTGCTAACAATGGGAATTTGCATTCAGAGTTTACACCTTTTGGGAGCAGAATGCCGTTTCCCTGGAAGACACACCCTCTGTGTGCAAGTTATGCTCTAAACTCTTAAGAACTTTATTACCTTTTAGTTTACTTCTTTGGGAATGAGACAATTTGTACCAGTCGCACATTTCAAATGATACCAAACATGTATAATACTGTATGATATTTATTCACATTAAACCATAGGCTATCCATTTTTGGGTGAATTTTGGTGATCTCAGCATAGCACAGCGTGGGTGAGTTCTCTTTCGCTTGAATGCTTAAAGGGTTAGTTCGCCCATTTAAGACATGAAGTTGTATGCAATCCTTACCAGCACTATAGTGCATACACACTCACCCACTCTGTGGTCACCTCCCTGGTCAGAGTTCTGGCCGCTGGAAGTTTTTCAAGAAAGTAGTCCCGTTTAGTTTCTGGGGCCTCAAAACTGTGCGTTTTTACGTGAAAAAATTATATGCATTTCAAAGCTTGATTAATTTACATCACAAAAAACACGGCAGACAAAATTCATACCTCAGTTTTTAATCGGCACTATTTTCTTTCCATTTCTATCAATCCGTGCTGCTGTCAACATCAACAGTGCGCACGTTCCGATCAGCTGTTCTATAGTGTTTACACAATCGAATGACAACGACGTAAAAAGTAGAAAATTAACAATGGTGCGAACTTGTAAATTCCCAGGTTGTGACCACAAGAATGTGCCGGGATCACTGTTCAGATTCCATCGTTTTCCTGTTTCGGATATAGCTAATATGAGACAGCTTTGGCTGGTTGCCATCGGCTACTCTGCGAGAGCTAAAATATCCAGAATCAAGGATTTTCGTGTGTGCAGTGCTCACTTCAGCAAAGACGATTACATCCCCAACCAAGGAGGAAAAAAAAAACAGATTTTAAAGAGTTTTGCTGTACCAGTACCACGGGTAAGCTCTATATTTACTAACTTTATGATCCCATGTCTAAACTGTACAGTAAACAATGTTTAGACTCCAGTGGAAATCACGTGAAAAGAGGTCTAATATAAAAACTGTATATAGGGATATAGGTACAATTTGCTGAGAAAACTATTTGGATGTAATGCAGACAGACCTGTAATGCAGTTGGCCTCCTCGTCAATCGATGGGTTTTGCATCTGTGGCATGAGTTCCCATTCGTGGCAGCAATAGCTTCTGTTGGCATAACTTGACAATTTGAACAAGTGCACCACCATTTGTCGTTCATCCTGGCTCTTGCTACAGCTGTGGGCCCAGCATCAACTTGGACAACTTCATCTCTGTCCTCTCACTCTCTCTCTTCCCGTTCTATCTCCATCTGCTGAAGTTCGGCATCGGTATACTCCGGTTCATAAAGGTATCCCTTTGGCGTTGTGCTAAAATTACTTTAATCATCATCTGTTCCGTCTGACATTGTGCTAAAATTGGTTTCATCATCAGAAGTTTCGTAGTCAGACATGTTGTCAGCGAGTCGCACTATCAACAGCTGATCGGAACGTGCGCACTGTTGACGTTGACAGCAGCGCGGATTGATAGAAATGGAAAGAAAATAGTGCCGATTAAAACTGAGGTATGAATTTTGTCTGCCGTGTTTTTTGTGATGTAAATTAATCAAGCTTTGAAACGCATATAATTTTTTCACGTAAAAACGCACAGTTTTGAGGCCCCGGAAACTAACCGGGAATACTTTCTTGAAAAACTTCCAGCGGCCAGAACTCTGACCAGGGAGGTGACCACAGAGTGGGTCAGTGTGTATGCACTATAGTGCTGGTAAGGATTGCATACAACTTCATGTCTTAAATGGGCGAACTAACCCTTTAAATTGGCAAGGCTTGAAAATGCTTGCAAATGATAAACTACTCGCAAAGGCGGGCATTTTGAGATAAATTTGTGTGAATTTGTCTGTTCAAGGGCAAGGAGACGTGAAAGACACTGTCTGAGACGCTGTGCGCGCATCGGGTGTGTGCGCTGCACACACAAAACCTCTCACACAGAGTTCTCGCAAGTTCTTTCACTTGAATGCTTAAATTGGCTAGGCTTGAAAACGCTTGCAAATGATAAACTTTTGTGACCATGCAGCACTGGTCCGATCGGGTTCATTCAACTGTCCGAAACGTCTTTCAAGCTGAAAGGCACCCCTGCATCAACCATGTTCAGCACAGAATGAATGACAGGATCCCCGCTGAAACAATGCGCTAGGTAAATAAGAGGATGGCATCTAGTGGAGAAGACTTGTAATAAGATTAACATCAATCAGATATTATGTTCAATGTTTGCGGAAATGCATAGGGAAATAAGATTGATTTTTGCTTTTGAGAATCTATATCGAATCGACCACATTTTAAAAAATGATTAATCGAAAAATAGTTTTTACGACCGAACCCTAGTGTGAACGCACACACTTTTCGGGATGGGGACCTAGTAACATTGCTGGGATCAGTCCCGGAACTTGCCCTGTGTGAACAAAAGGCAGGACAAATTCCATAATGGGTGTCGTAGTGATGGCGCTGAAGCTGAGATAGTTTTCCAGCTTAGTGAACGGTACGCGAGGTGCTAGTTTATGATCGGATCCGAAAAAAAAATGCACAAGTGTGGTTTCTCGAGAAAGAAATTGCAGGTCATAAGCAAAAGACGCTGCGAAGACATTATACGTCACATCCTGACGTCACGTGTCTTACCGGTGTAAGGGGGGTACAGTTTTCAGACCCAGGACCAGATATGATGAAAGAAGACCAGGAGTCGTGAAGTTCAATCAAATAAGTAAAAATTTACTGAAGAATAGTTTGCAGTTAAATTGGTAGAGCCAGCGTCAAAGTCTCACGAGGAGGTCGCAAGCTAACTCTACCTTACACAAAAATCGTACACCAATTATACCATTTCCAAGGACATGCATTCCATAAACATTCACTTCTGATTGGTCAAGAGATCATTACGTCTAACAATAATCAGCAACAGATAGATAAGTGGGCATATCGTCGTTAATCAGGACTGTTGTCCCCCAACTCCGAGATGTACGTCCACAGTGACCTCCCCGGTCCTGAGAGTGGTATCTTTGAATCCATAAATCGCACATCACAGAGTCCAGTACCTGCAAAGAATGCCAAACGCACACACACAACACTAACGAACAACAGTCCTCGTCAAGGCTAAGGAAGGCCTGTGTTCATTATCTAAAAAGCAGCTCACCATAACAAACTGATAACACATTTCACTCCTTAGGGAATCAGGAAAGACCGTCATCCTTTTTACTCTCTGGAGAAATGCACATGAGGAAATATACTTAACAAACATCATGTTATTCTACGTATAGGTTGACCTTTAACTTATGCAGGTCGACTAAGAAAGGGGAATACACAACACCGGGGTACTGAGTCCTTTAAATCACTCTCTGAATCTCAAGAGAGTTAACCTCAAAGGCCCCTGGCTGTGAACACAACCCAAGGACATACTTTGGAATGCACCTACAAGAGAATGGTTAAACACTCACAGAAATATATATGTATGATTCATTAAATGAATATAGAAATGATTAGGATAACATGCATATACTTGTTTATTGATTATTATTGATTAAAAATGTGAATGTAAATTTGAAGAGGCAAGGGATTCCGACCCCAACCCTTCACCGGGATTGTGTGTGAACGCCCGCAAAGATTCCAGAAAATCATTGGCAGAATGGTGAATGAGCCAAAAACAAAAAATGGGACACATTATCAGTGTATTTTCGTGAATCTCTGTGTGAAAGGGGCTCATGTTACCTGTACCCAGACCCTATTTATTTGTCAGCAAAGGTCTGCTGGATGACGTGTTTTGACAGCTACATGGCTTTTGCTAAAACTATAGATCATACTTCCATAATTCCAGATTAAAAAAGTTCACCTTTCTACTGCATAGCAAAGCTTTTTTTTTTTAAAGCCCATTTTGCCACTGACAAATTACCCCTATAACCTACCAGTTTGACCTTAACCAAAATATTTTTTGTGCATTCATGTTATTAAAGATTGTGTAAGTGTTCATTTAACAATTTTGTGTTCATGTCATTTACTTTTCAAAAAATGCATTCGTTTTATATCAGCCATTGTTCACCCGGTTTGATTAATATTATCAGAATCGACCATTGAAAAACCCGTATTGGTCAAGCACTATTTATCATAGTACATTTCTGAAATTTCAAGCTTGCCTGTCAACAGCAAAAAGACATGCTAGAAGTTTTTTTGTACATCTTTAAACAGATCTTCAGCAGTGTTATCTCTCTGACCTTTGTAGTAGGTTTGAAGTACATGTGCATGTACCTTGTGATACTTGAACCAATGCAATCAATGCAGTTTTACCCGAGAGGCACATCTGCTGATGGCTCACTGGTCTGTCCTGTTTGCTTGATGATTTCCCATCAAAAGTTCTGCTTTACAGAGCACGTATAATGACGGTGAATCTTTTATATGACAACAGTGGTTTCTATAGTCGTGCTATGACCATGAGACTTTTAGAGCATGCTTAGCATGTGTTTCAGCGGATAATATCTTTTAGAAACATTCTTGAGAAGCCAATGTTTACACCAATGTTATCAGGCCAAGCTGTCAGGAGTGCGACATCTTTAATTATTTTACAAAGACTTCTGTATTTGTATAGTAACAATTAGTCTTTAAAGGAGACCTATTATCCCCCTTTTTACAAGATGTAATATAAATCTCAGATGTCCCCAGAATGTGTCTGTGAAGTTCCAGCTCAAAATACTACAGAGATAATTTATTATACCATGTTGTAAATGTAAACATTTTTGAGTGGAAGGAAAAACATGTTTTCATACATGGATCTTTAAATGCAAATGAGCTACTGCTCCCCATCCTGCTTTCCAGAAGAGGGCAGAGCCTGTACAGCTCTGTTTTTTTTAAAGTAATTTAGATTTAGATTTTGATCTTTTCTTATATAACTCTCATTAGCAAGTGTTCAGAGCTCATAACCTGCACACATTGATGCTAAAAGAGCAATTTCCCATGATTCAAAGTGAAGAATGAAGTTTGAATTGCACAGTTTGGTGTTAGGGATCAGGGGGTGCACACAAACATATAGTATAGTATAAGGGTCATTGACAAATAAAGCTTCAAATGTTGTATTAAAAAAATCTTGTAATACATATTTTTGGGTCAGGAACAATGTTTTTAAGCAAGTTTCAAGTGTCAAGGGGTCATGAACTGCATTTTTTTCTTTTAAAATGTTTTCTAAGGTCCACTTATAATTTTATCAAGATTTTTAGAAGTAATTTAACTTAAAAAGTTAAAAACAGGATAGAAAATATCTTAGTACTTCTCTTTCAAACACTCCGTTTTGATAGTCGTGATTCAAGACTTGAAAGTAAACACCCACTGCTATGATAAGGTAGCACAGCAGTGATGGGAATAATGGCGTAAAAAATAAATGGCGTTACTAACGGCATTATTTTTTTAGTAACAAGTAATCAAACGAATTACTGTTTCCTCGTTACAAAGCCGTTACCGTTACTGACAATAAAATGCGGCGTTACTATAATTGAGCTCACTGAAACGGTTTTCATCCGAGTAGGCTCTCTCTCAGCCATAGGACCTTTTTTTCTCTGGTGTGTGTGTTTATGAGGCGCTGGACTGGACAAAAGAGAGACTGTGCAAGAGAGACCGAGTGTAAGTAGGCTGCAGTATGTCTACCAGTTGTGAAGTTGTGTGACAGTTATATGATTTTAATTTGCACTACAAAGAGTGTATGTATATATTTTTTATTATTATTTATTCATTTTTTGTACATTTCTTAAGAAGCATAATTTACTTTTAAACTTATTTGTTGGCCAGTTGTGGTCTGTGCAATAATTATTAAAAGTTCTAAACCATCTATTGTATTTTATTGTTCCACTATAGTAATGATACTATATACAATAATGTGTTGAATTGAATAGGTGTCTCTGACATTGTCCCACAGCAACATTAGAATAGTGTAGATTAATGTGGAATGTTTTATAATAATAATTTATTCTATTTAGTGTCCATTTAATTAATTTAACATATTTAATATTGGGGGCATCAACGTTTTTTTTTGACATATTTGATTTTTTTTTTTTTTAAAGTAACTCAATAGTTTCTTTCCCCTGTAATTAGTTACTTTTATAATGATGTAATTAAGTTACTAACTATTTGTGAGAAGTAACTAGTAACTATAACTAATCACTTTACATGCCCAACACTGGGTAACAGTTTTGCATATTAAAATAATTTTCAACATCCCCACTATTACATGTGTGGAATTGTTTTGAAAACGTCCTATGTTGAAAAATATCTTGTTACATCTATCTATAAATTACAGAAACGTCTGTCTGTCTGTCTGTCTGTGTGTGTGTCTGTCTGTCTCTGTGTGTGTGTGTGTGACTTTTAACCACATATCTCTCAAACCGTTAGTCCGATGGATTTCAAACTTGACAGGTGTCTCGCTACATTTTTAAAAGGTTGTGGTTTAAAAATAAACATTCTGACATTAGAGAGTTGTATCGGTCAAAGAAGCCCCAAGAAGGTTGTGGTTTAAAAATAAACATTCTGACAATCTGTCAGCTACACTTTTTACTTCTGAATATTATAGTTTGGTTCCAAAACGTGATAAATCCATTTTAATTAATTGGAGTAAAAATGTGTTTTCTTTACCAAGAAACCAACAATTACTAAAAACACACACAAAAACTGATTTTGCACGGGCACTTTGCTCTGCTCCCTGAATCGACACGCTTATTCATTTGTGGATGTTAACTGAATCTGTAAGTCAGCTATGCTGTTTACTTCTGAATATTATATTTCATTCTGGTGCATTTAACGTTATCGCTACTGTGTAATAGTAGCCTATGCTATTCACCAACTAAACATATCCTATTCAATGCGTTCACAGTCTCTTTCACGGGCATCATTTGTAGTTGCCTATTCACAAACTGTTTGCTCAAGCATAGCGTTTTCTCGGAGTTCACTGTGTGCTTTCTACCATGCACAAATAAAAAAAGTCACTGAACATTTGCTGTGCAATTGTAACAATGAGCACTCAAACACACCAAACCAACAATTACTAAAAACACACACAAAAACTGATTTTGCACAGGCATTTTGCACTAGTCTATCTATAAATTACAGAAACATCTGTCTGTCTGTATGTCTGTCTGTTTGTCTGTGTGTCTGTTATTCGCATATCTCTCGAACCGTTAGTCCGATGGATTTCAAACATGACAGGTGTCTTGCTACGGGCACGAGTAAGTGCAGTGCCAAGTTTGACATTGTTTGGATGAGAAATGCAAAAGATATCGTTAAAAATACCAGTAAAAGAAGCATTTAGAAGGTTGTGGTTTAAAAATATACATTCTGACATTAGAGGGTTGTATCGGTCAAAGAAGCCCCAAGAAGGTTGTGGTTTAAAAATAAACATTCTGATAAGCTACACTGTTTACTTCTGAATATTATATTTTATTCACGGCCATCATTTGTAGTAACCTATTTACAAACTGTTTGCTCAAGCGTAGCATTTTTTCGGAGTTCACTGTGCAGCCTGCTCCCTGAAATCTGTAAGTCACCTACGCCGTTTACTTCTGTATATTATATCTATCTATAAATTACGGGAACGTCTGTCTGTCTGTGTGTGTGTGTGTGTGTGTGTGTGTGTGTGTGTGTGTGTGTGTGTGTGTGTGTGTTATTCGCATATCTCTCGAACCGTTATTCCAATGGATTTCAAACTTGACAGGTGTCTCGCTACGGGCATGAGTAAGTGCAGTGCCAAGTTTGACATTGTTTGGATTAGAAATGCAAAAAATATCGGTAAATATATATCTGTAAAAGAAGCACACACTGGCTTTTGCCGCTCTAGCCGCTCTGGCTTTTGACCCTCACAGAGAGGGTCGAAGAAAGCAGTGGAGCTTAAGTAGCTTGGAGTTCCCTGTGTAGCCTGCTCCCTGAATCGTGTAGTTCAATGTTCCACATTTATTGTATGTCATTATGTCAGTATCAGTATTCGCTTTCTACCATGCACAAATAAAAATGTCACTGAACTTTTGCTGTGCAATTGTAACAATGAGCACTCAAACACACCAAACCAACAATTACTAAAAACACACACAAAAACTGATTTTGCACACAAAAACTTTTGCACAGGCATTTTGCACTAGTTATCTTAATTTCATAATGTCCTTAAACATAACAATAGTATTGACTACCACAATTGACAGTAGATTGTGCGCATCGGTTGTGCGATACCTGGCTGCGAGTTGTCCTAGAGTTGTACGAGCTGAGCTTCTCCTCCAGTTTTTTTTAAAAATCTACATTCATAACAATATACTGTATTATATTACCTTTACATCAAATTACAAGAAACAAGTTGACACTGCTTTGAGGGTGTTTTTTAATACAGTGGCTAGGGGTGGGCAAAAAAATCGATTCACATATGAATCGCGATTCAAACTTTACCGATTCAAAATCGATTCATAGAATTCCAAAAATCGATTCTTGTTTTTTTTTTGTTTTTTTTTTGGAAATATATATTTTTTGGTATTGTCCTGAAATGAGTTTAGCTTGCCATTCCCATAGATGGCGCAGCATCGAATTCACACTTGCACTACGCCTGCACACTCTTGTCATAGCCAAAAGAAGAAGTGCAGCAGAAGCGGAGCAGAAGGAAGGCTGGCTGGCTGTGTGGCGTGTCTGTTTTTATTTCGGCTCCCATTAACAGGTTAGAGCTTGCACACAGCCTGCGTGACACGCGCGTCTCAGGTGTGGCCCGAGTCGTGCGGAAAACGCGTGCATGAAATAGAACCGACGCCTATTTTTCTCGCGACACGCAAGCGTGTTGGAAGCGTTTCCAGGCAAAATAGAATGTTTATATATGTCATTTTGCCACGAATATTCATATTAATAAATGACATTTTGATGTTTGAAAGTCTAGGTTTTGACATAAATGCAGATATAATGTAGGCTTATTGTATTTTTTTTTATCGATTTTCAAAAATTGCACCTGTCAATACAGAACGAAATATTCTGTAGCCTATTTTGCCGTCAATAGCCTACTCCAACTACATTTAGCAGTATTGTTTGTTTGATCTGACTACAGCACTTTAAAGCTAAATGTAAAAAAAAAAAAAAAAATTAAGTTTTAATTTACACTTGAATTAAATGTATTTGAAAGCTGGCCAAAGCTTGGCACTTTGCACTGTTGCAAAAGTTTTTATGAAGACAAAGTAATATCAAACTTCATTTAATTTGTTATTTCTTTTATTTTAAATTGTATGTCTACTGCAATCACACAGGAAAAAGTCAACTACATTTACATACTGTGAATCGTTTTTTGAATCGAGAATCGTTTTTGAATCGAAAATCGATTTTGAATCGAATCTTGAGACTAAAAATCGGTATCGAATCGAATCGTGAAATTTTCTGAATCGTGCACCCCTAACAGTGGCTGTGGGAGTGACAGTCAAATTGACATATTTCTCTCTTATGACTGACATTATGAATCTCTCTCTATTTTCTTTTCTCTTTTTGAAAGTTGTAAAAACACTATTGTGGAATTTTTCTTTTGCTATTTGAGCGAATAGGAAGTCAAAAATAGCCTATTTAATGTAGTTTCTCATTCACCGCTACAGAAGTTTACCCAACTATGACCACTTACGCTTCTGAGAAACCCAGAAATGTGAAAACGGTCCAGAGGGATTTTAAAGACACTCGTATAGTTGAAACTAGAGGTCGACCGATAGTGGATTTTACCGATAACGATAACTAGGTTGGGCCATGCTGGCCGATAACTGATTAATCAACTAATAGTTTTTAAAATAGATACTGAATGAAAACAAACATAACACATGAAATAGTGCTGAAGTTTATTAAAAAATTTTTTAAATGTAACTGTACTTTTGAAATATAAAAAATATTAACATAGTATAGCTTGATCATTCACGTTAGTTCATAGTGCGTTAATGTTAAGATACATTATACATAAGAGATTACATAAGAGATTTAAAATGTAAAAATGTATTAGTAAATGTTGAAATTAACAATGAACAATACTGTTATTATCCTTATAGTTATAAAAAATTGACTCTTATTGTAGTGTTACCATTTCATATAAATCCAAAAAGTCTTGCTTAAAGATGACCATCTTTAAATATATTTTCACAGCGTTCCCCTCTTCATCAGTCTCACTTCTGTCTCGAACCAGGTGAAATGGAGAAGTGCTGGACATTTCTGCAAGGCTTGCATCCTGTGTGCTCTAAACAGATGAATTTAACAAAACGCATTGTCTCCCTGTGACCCTGGCATTAGTCTATCATAGCAGAATTGTTGTTAAAGGGATAGTTCACCCAAAAATGTACTCACCCTCATGTCATTTCAGACCTGTATGCCGGTTGTCATGATATTTCACTATGTAGGTTGAGGCCATTTGGCCCTCAAAAGTATAGTTAAACAAGTACACACACACACACACACACGCACGCACGCATACAGTACACACACACACACACACTTTATTACAAGGACTCAGGAAATGTCCTCATAAACTGAGTTTAAAGGTTTTAAATCGGGCGTGAAGTGTGGTTAGCATTTCCATGCATCTGTTAGTCGAGTTGTCACCCATGAACTGTTTAGATGATTAGTAAGGTCAACTAATTTTTTTTTTTAGTAGGGGTGCATTTCAATTAGCAAAAAACAAACAAATTTTTTTTTTCTGAATCACATTTTTTAATTCTATAATATTTCCTGAGTTGCACTTATAATTTAGAAACAAATGGCCATTTTTTACCTTGATTTGACCAGTCATCCATCACCACACCTGCTGCTGATCATCACCTCATTTAAACACACACACATAAACCCTCACATTGCCTACTACACTCAGTCTCATTTTGCACTACTCTGTTTGAACTTACCTGACTACTTACCTTTGATACTTGTTTTCAAGCCATATTCTGTCTTAATTGTTTCCTGTTGTACCTGCCTGCACCTGCATCAGAAAAGGACTATTGTTATTCAAGATAAGTTGTTTGCAATTCTCAAAAATCCATTACTCACCTGTTTCAATCGTTTATGCACCGTTTTACCTACCAATAAACAAGTGTTTTGGAAATTTGTTTCCAAATTTTGTCCTCATTCATTGTCCAGACATTCACATAGTTGAAAATAAACAGCCACTTTCCTAACATTTAGGGAATTTAGGATAATTTAGGATCATTTGGAAGGCAGCTATAGTCATTTTAGTCAAGTAATCCTGTTGTAGTTGTTCTTCTGTCTATTTTTATCTAACGCACTAGTGAGCGTGTCAAAAAGACAATGATGAAGTTGGTATTGATCTGTGTCTGTGCAGGCAGTCTTCTGCTGATGTATTCATCTCTACCATTACCCTTCAAATTGCACAAATTAAAATTGCGAATTGAAAATATGCCCAATGGAAACATCAATTTTGCAAAAACTCCCATTTACTGCAAAAAAGTTTTTACGCTCGCATGAGGTGGTTTTTCAGGTAAATCGAAAAAGAAATATTTCGCAAAACTGCATTGGAAACAGTTTTTGCGCATTTTACAGGTCACCTGACGTAGATGATGCTGTATGTTTGGACATAATACGAGACGGAGAAGACAAAAAGAATTACAGGAATACTGGATTCTAAACCTCAAATAAATGCCACAATCAAGACCTCGAAGCAGATATGAGGGAGAAACATCCAGAAACACCAGCCGCTCGAAGTATAAGGGTCTTTCCTTACCATTAATGCTTGGATAACACACATACATCTCCTTCGATTAATAATAATGGCCAGTGCAGTGGCTGGGATATACACCTACCAACATCCGTCGCTATGATTTTTGGAATGACTTATCGCGAGAGGAAAAAATTACGTTTTAGTCGCACAACATCGGTTAATGGAAACGCGTCATTTCGCAATAGTTTTTTATCGACATTTAAAAAAAAAATGAAAATCGCAAATTTTTTGCGCAAATCTGTAATGGAATTGTTATGCCGGAATAAACCCGGAAGTAGAAAACAAGTCATTTCGGCAGCTTGGTTTCAATAAAAGCTGTTTTGTTCTATGTCAAAAGATCAGGGAAAATTAGATTTTTCAGTTCATTACCCTAATGGAATCTTTCATCTTAAATCTTTAATCTTTCAATTTTCCCCATGTAGAGCAGCGCCACTTTGGATGACTTCAGCAGTTCAGCATTATTTATGTTTTTGAGCATCTTGCAATTGAGTGTTGCATTTTATTCAAGTTAACTTAAAAAACGCTTTTAAGACCCATGTGTTCTGTTCCATTTAACCATTTTATCCCCAAAAAGGACTGCATGGCACAATAAAACTTAAAAGCCAAGTACAAGCCATTACCATTCAAAATGAACGTATAGAATCTAAATATCTTTATTTATGCTCTTTTCTTCTCAGGCTCAGATTATGTGGGTATAAATAACTGGAATAGTAACATTCATTTAAAAAAAAATTCCCATTGCCAAATATAGTGATACTAATGGACTTTTATACATGATTGATTGGACACATTTACATTTACAAATTAAAATGCTGAAATTGTTCTGTTAGGGTGTGGGTTTATTTATAACTAGCTGTATGTAAGAACTATAGAATTTTAGAGAATGTCCCAATTTAGCTAAGTAAATGTGTGCTTAAGTGAAGTTTTTTGTCATATTTTGTTAACCAGCACCGCAATCCTAATGATGTTTTTGCACTTAGATTCTGCAGAGAATAAATCTTCTAAACAGGAAGAGGGTGGTGTGTGTTTTAGGGACATTATTTACAGTGTCTGCAGGCAGGCAAAGCCCACCATAATGTCCGCTTGATTTAGAAAACCTGTACTGATACTGTAAACTCTTTGAAATTAGAAAAAAAAAAAATTCTCTCAACTTGCCTAATCTGACATTACATTTATGTGCTGTTAGTTATGAATATTGTAACCACTGAAGTTAGAGCTGCCCTCATGAACATGGAAAGATTTGATCTTTATGAATGCTGTTTGTCTCTCTTTAAACAACTTTTCAAGGAGATATGAGATTGCATGTGAGGGAGTGGAATGCTGACAGTGCGGTTTGTTTACAGTTACTGTATGTTTGTGTGTTTGCTTGAGTGTTAGTTTGAACTCATGAAACTCATTCAAAGTGACGCATATATTGAGGAATAAAATCAATTACTAAATTGTGAATTTTAATATTTAATTTGCATGATAAATTTGACATAATACACAACACTGTTAATCTAATGGGAATGGTATAGGGGATGGTGATTTTACAGAGGGGATGCTTTTTGTCATTTTTTCCAACAAGGGCGATGCAATCCCCCCCCCCCCCCCCCTTCAAATTGAGCCCTGAGTATAACTGTAAAATGAACATCAATGTACAATACACAAATATCAATGTTCAGGCCAACTGTTAAGCTTATTTTATATATCTGGGACTATATTTGCTGCTGGAGGGATGCCACATAATGAATTTACTTTATAAACATGAATGGTTACACTTTATTTTAAGGTGTCATTGTTACAGTGTAATTATATATTTAAGTACTGAGTACTATTAAGCAACTACATGTACTTACTGTAGGGTTAGGGTAGGATATTAGGGTCCTCACACCATCGGTGCTTGGGCCCTAATTATGCATAATTACATGCAACTAACCCTCAACCAAATCCTAGGTTGAGGGTTAGTTGCATGTAATTATGCATAATTAGGGCCCAAGCACCGATGGTGTGAGGACCCTATTGGAATTGCTCCGTTTATTTACTGTTATTACTATGGTAATTACATGTAACATATAACAAGGACACTGTATATATAATATTATATTATACTATATTTTATAAAAGCAGTAATTCACTCAAGGCCATGTTGCATTTTGATGGCTAATGTGTTTGCTAATAATAGCCTTTAGCTTTGACTAGATTCACAGTTCAGCACATCTTTGAGTGTGCATTTTAGATATAGAAATAGAGCCACAGTGTTGTTTTTCAGATGTTTGGCCTACGGTTGGCTTTCTCATCGCTTGATAGGAGGAAGTATTACAACAAGGACATAGTTCACCTTTAAATATTACCAGAATGCTAACACAGCAGCATCACTAGATGGCAGCAGAGTGTTTGTGTGGTCATTGTGCGGTCAGCAGGCTTTGAGTGCATCTGTATAAACTAATGGATTTTAGTTTGTCAGAGAACAGTGTTTGCCCCAGGCAAGGTATCATATTTTGGAAAAATACCAAGTGCTCGGATAGAGCTACCTTGCTCTCCATCTCTCTCTTTATCACTGTCTGTTACTTTCTCCTTAATAAAAGTACACCTTGCATAGTGCAATTTACAAACAAAGGGTTTTTAACTAAACTGTTAGTGTGAAAGCACCCTTAGTCATACCAATGATATTCATGTTTGATCACTACACTGTGAGATGCTCTATGCACACAAACAGATATCCAACCACCGTATCCACTAGCCAATCAGAGCACAATGCTGTGACCTCAATAGATCAAACAGATTTTTTTTTTGTACTGAATGTGTGCCAGCACATCCACTCAGAAGGACGTGAGTCTTTGTCTCATTCTTCTGAATGAGAAGCCCTCCCGAACTGATCTAGGAACAGCTCTCCTTTCCCACCTGCAGACTGAAGCCTGTCAACATAGCACATGCACTGTAAAATAAATCCAGTATTTAATGTCAAAACATGTCTAGATTACTAGCCCACAATGTGTCGTCAGCATAATACATTACTTATTTAATGGTTTTGAAGTCATGTGTTTCAGGAAATGAGAGGCAATTTCTGAGCTCTGTTTACAATACAGTGATAGAAAGAGAGAAATATATTCGAATAGAAAAAAGTTATTTTAAATTGTCATAATATTTAACAATATTACTGTTTTTAATAAAAATATTTTTAATCAAATAAATGCAGCCTTGGTGAGCATAACATACTTTTGAACGGCAGTGTATATGTTGTAATACAAATGCAAACGTTGCCTCAGTAACGCAAGAGTTTACAGACTAAATGAGATGTAAATAGTGGCCGCATTATGGGCTGTTCAGACAGCATGCGCTTTTCCATTCCACTGCGCTACTTTTCCATTATTTTCCAATGTAAACGAGCTAGACGGATGTGTATGACCGTTGCGCTCGCTTCTTGCATCTTTTGCAGCGTCTCGCGCTTGACACTGTGCTCTAAAAACAAAGCGCTCAAGTTAAAAGAAGTTCAACTTTTAAAAAATGCGTCTCAACCTTGCATTTCCCCCCCCCATTCCACTGCCCCTGTCTTCCGTTTTTCAAAGCAAAAATGCCTTATGTGTGGATGGCTCCTTGAATAGTTAGCCAGCTATACAGAGAAACTAGTAGCCAGGCAAAACTCTGTCTCTCTCTCCCGGTGCAGACCTCGCTGAGCCACGCCCCCCTCGCCACACTTACCGTTCTTATGGTGTGCTCACACCAAAAGCGAAGCGAAAATTCGCATGGCGTTACTCGCATTAGATAACTCGCAGGATTTTTCTTGTTTTTTGTGTCACTCACGCCATTGCCAATAAAAACATTGCGCGATTAGGAGTGTCACGTACATCAACAACAACATTTCTTTCTGCCATTTTTTCTGTCATCAACCATGTTGGAGATAATTACTCTTGCTACACTGTACCTGTTGTGGAACTCCGAAACGCCGAGGTGTCTGGGTTAAATGCACCATCCAGAGGCGCACACAACTCCTGCGTCTGGATGACAGCCGTTTCCAGCACTACTTGAGGACTTATCAAAAAGCTTTTAACTGATTAGCTTGCATGACAACGCGTCATGCGAATTTTACGCTCGAGTTGAAATTTTCGAGTTGAAATCCGCCCCGGCACGAATTCGAGTCGGTTCGTGTCTTTGCATTGACTTTGTATGTAATCTACTCGCGCAAATAATTAAATTCACGTTTGGTGTGAACACAGCATAAGTCAAAGGAAATACAGTTCTGAGAAGTTTACAGACCCCCATTCCATACCATACCATTTTTGTTTAAAAGATCTATGGGTGTCCCGTCAGTCATTGGGGCAGAGGGCGACCGACTTTCCCCAGTCTGCTGTGTGTTACTGAACTACGAGATCCAGCTCCTTTCAGTGCTCATGACAGCAGTCTGAAGCTCTCAACACGGAGCAAGTTAATGGCTTTCTGACCACTCAGCAGAATCAAGAATAAAATTTTTATTGGCCATTTGTGATTCAACAGGAAGAGGACAAATGTTGCATATGTGTGTGCCCTGTGGTGTGTGTTTGATCTACTATCTGCATGCCGTCTATACACTCTGTGAAGTGGGTGTCTGTGTTTTGGTGTTTCACAGGGCCGTTACAACCACAGTGTGCCTCATACACCCAGTATTTAGGTTAAGTCAAGTCATCTTCATTTATATAGCGCTTTTAACAATGTAGATTGTTTCAAAGCAGCTTTACAGAGATAAACGTATAATTTATGGTAACAGAGATTGTTTTGGCCTTATAGCGGTTCTTTAGTAAAGTTATTTTCCAGCTAAGGTTAGTTATGATTGATTTGCTTCCGTCGCAACAATCATTTGTTATTAAATTAGGGGCCGCTAAGACGACACCATTCTCTCTACATAGACTTTAAACGCGAACCTGTGAGAAACGCTGATGGCGTTCACATGCGCATTAAGAATAGGTTCTATAGTTATGTGCGTTTGAATATATGTACGCAGGTTTGTAATTCCCTACAAACCAAGCCTAAACAAAGTACTGGTGTTTCCTTATAATTTTTGATACAGAATTTTATTTTATTTTATCAATTCGGGGTAGATACGCGAATTGAGTTTCCCGACAAGGCTTTATCTGTAGAGTGGTAAAGGGATCCTCCATAGGGAGAGACTAGTTGGCACTTCAGCACTGCATTGTCATCGGGTCCAGGCGAAGGTCCTTCATCAGATCTGGATACGGCCTGGATCCGGCAGGCTGCGGGAAAACCTCGGGATAAACAAAGACACTAAAATTAGCGTAGATGCTATTCTTCTTATGATGTAACGAGTACATCAGGATTTATGGGAAGTGTATGGGAAGGTTAGTGGTTAATCAGTTAGTGACACCTTAAAGGGACTGTTCTGCTGCCCCTTTCATCATTCTAAATTTTTACATTCAGTAAATGTACATTTCAGTACTTCAATCTTGATTATTTGATTTTTTTTTTTCATGATTATGGCCGCACAATATTATGGTACCATATCAGTTATCGGACAATATTGGAAATGTTTTATTTTATCAGTATTGGCCAGTATAGATACTTAAATGTGCACATGGTCATTTCCTCCTTTTTATACATTTAGATTATCTTTACTGTCATCCAATTCTCAATAAAGTACATTTTTATAAACACTAATATTTTAATAACTAGTGATGCACTGAAATAATTGTTTTGCCGAAACTGAAACTGAAATGAAAGGTGTTATTTAGACAACTGAAAATTAATAATTAATTAATTAGTTGAATACAAACATTTAAATGGGCAGACAAAATGATATTTTCTTTATTATTTTTTATTTAATAATAAAATGTAAAGATTTTGAAAGCTGGAACTTCAAAAGTATCAATGCACAAAACTTATTGTGGTAGGCACAATACAAATAATATTTAGTGAAGTTTCGTTCACGGAGCATTGCCTAAAAGTTCGATCTTGGTATTTAAATGGGTCATGTCATGGATTAAATGTTTTTATTTGATGTTTTTATATGTTTTATGTTTTATATGTTCACTTATAATGTTTATAAAGCTCATTTAAAGCTTGTCAGTAAATGGCCACTGTTATGATTGGCTAATGCCATTGAATAGAAAACGGAATCAACGCCCACTCATGTTTTGAAAACATTATCCATCCAAGTCCGTCATTTATGGACAAAGCATTATGAAATAATTAACTTACGTTTCTTTGCGAACTCTTCATTACACTGTGCCTTGCTGACAAAACAAAATGCTCCGAACAAACATGTAATTCTTCAAAGGATTACAGGATGGCATTAAAATAAACCATCAACTTGTTTCCAATGCTGGGATCCTTGAAGTCTGTTCAGAGGCTCAAACAAGCTGTTTAAACTGGACATGTCAAAGTGAATGTGCACTTTTTCAGCCTTCTGTTTGTCCTTTTAACAGACTCGTGTGTGGAGCATGCCAGGAACTGAATGCACATCTGTGTACTGTAGGGTAGACAGCATCAGTGATTATAATGAATTCTATTCGCTTTTGTTGTGACGCTCACATCCAGTGTAGGCAAATGTCAGCCTTTGGTGAGATCAGTGATTGAAGTGGAGAAATAATGTGTCGGTACTTATCTCTATCAGTAAACTTCTCTCTTTCTTTGTATCAATTTTAACAAAATTTTAAGGCAACCAGGTTAGGCAACTTTATGTTAAACCAACAAATAAGTTTTACAGTGTGATTGTGTCTTTAATTTCTGTGCATGATGTTAATCTAATACCACATCCACAATAATACGTTTTAATTTAAAAATGTAATTTTCCAATGAAAACATTTTCTAAAGTGTCTTCACGTTCTCTGTTTTCGCTGGAGGAAAACTAGTGTGATGTGAACGCAGCGACAGTGGATGGGAAACTGTCTCGTATTGCTCCTTGCATCACACTACATTATATTGCCAAAAGCTTTCTTATTATAGGGAGATGAGAGCGTCCGTATCTCTTATTATTGGAGAAAGCATAACGGCTAACTTGGATTACGTGAGGCACCTCATATGGTGTAATGGTAGTGAAGTCAGTGCCCGCTGTTTAAAGTTTTATGACAGTCAGTTACAGTTTACATTAATCAGTTTCTTGTGGATTAGCGCGTTGGTTTTGTGAATACATTTTCTATATGTGGTGTTATATCGCTAGTAAACGTACAGTAGGACTGCATTGTTTGTGGAATGTGCTTTACTGCGGGGAAAAATGTATTTATTGGTTGCAAAGTGCTAGTCACTACAGAGTGCATAAAACTACATTTAAAAGTACACTAAAAACTTAATTGTAATTTAATTTAGGGCTGCCCTCGACTAAAGATTTTTCTAGTCGACTATTAGTCGTTCATTTAAGTGATTAGTTGACTAATCGCACGTGTATATTAATCAGCCAAATCATAATAATGACCTTTAAAAGGAGACCCATTATGCAAAATTCACTTTTACATGGTGTTTGAACATAAATGTGTGTTGGCAGTATGTGGCACAATCACCCTATAATGATAAAAATCCACCCAGTGTTTTTTTTTTTTTTAAATCCCCATTAATCAAAAAAACTGTCTCAGAACAAGCTGTTCGCAGATTCTGGGCAAACTGACGTCACTTTGCACAGGCCCCTCCCACGACTGTTGATGGACACTGCTGTTTTAGCATAGATCTGCCCTGAGTGAGCTGTACACAGTCTGCCATTGTTTCGATGCCGGAGCAGCTGTAGACAAGAATGTGTCCTAAGCGATTGAGGTGTTTTGTTGTTGGATGTAAGAATGAATATAGCAGTCGTCATTTACTCCCGACATCTGAGCTGCTGAAGACGCAGTGGATTACTTTTGTTTAATCTATCCCCCAATCTACCTTAATGCGTTTATGTTTGCGTGAATCATTTTACACCAGACTGCTTTGTGAATGAGGGTCAGTCCAAAGCAGGCTTTTCTAAAAAGTTGTTACTTCGGAGCGATACTGGTCATGGCAGTAATGTAAGGGAGAGCGCGCAGTTTATTTATCAAAGTTTTTTTACGGATATAAAGTTTACTAGTTTATTAAGCACCCCCTGAAAAGGCATATAGTCTGTATATATTTGTTTACTGTTAGTTGTAACGAGTGTTTGTGTAATTCGCAGAGACCGAGGCGGCAGAAAGCTCATCCTGATTGTTTTCTTTATTTTACAAAAGCACAATGATTAGTTATTTTGAGTGCACACAAATACAATTTGTCCGTTTCGAATGCCGTATTAGGCTACCCTTGAGTATTTTAAGTTAAATGTAAGTGATCGCGCTAGCGCCTAAATCTAAGCCTATATGTCATGCAGTAAGCGCGCTAATAGCTTCCACACGCTTCACAAACACTTGAATATGCGCCTAATAATAGCGCACATTTATATAGGTTAACATTAAAGCCAGAAGCTATGTAAAGTTGCTACTACTTGCATGTTTCAAATGATAAGCCATATTTGAGGTTGATGTTCTCCTGCACATACTGTAATTACCACAAGGACCCGCCGTTAACAATCTCGACTAACCGACTAATAACATTTTTGGTCGACTAAGCCCTACATTTAATACATAATTAATTAATTGAAATTATATGTATTTTTTACCTTAATTCATTAAAAAGCATTATATCATCATCATTAGACACAGCAGTCATAAATCATTACAATACAAGTCCAACCTGGCAACGATAGAAAGAACCATTTTTTATTTTCACTAAGCAACATACAATATGACACAATATTTATAATTAAATTTTCATTTTCTCTTTATTCATTAAAATGCGTTTGCATACATGCAGTTATAATAGTCATTACAATTCAAGTCTAATCATAACTGGTAAAATCTGAAAGCCAAAGAAAGAAAACATCAGTTTTTACTTTCTTTAGACAATATAGCCTACACTCAGTATTACTATTAAATACAATGGTAATTTCACGATCCACACGTAGGAAATAGAGAGAAGATCCAAGTGCAGTATGAATATTTATTAATCCGTTACTCAAATCCAGTCCAGGCAGAGGTCAAAACCAGGGTAGCAATCAAACATAAACAGGAACAAAACAACAGGCAATAACAGAACTCAGAAGTGGCGTGATACATAACAAGGACTCCGTGACACATACTAAAACAGACAGGGTTATATACACAGGGAAATGACAATGCTAATGGGGAATTGGCTGAGTGCAATGATTAGTGACAAGGGACAGCTGAGTGCAATGAAGAACAAGGATCGTGGGGAATGTAGTTCAGAATGTGACAGACACCGTTGGGAAGGAGGACATCTAGTGGTGACCCAGGGAACTCAAACCAGACACTGTGACAGGTAATGCCGTAAATGAGTCTTAACTGTCGCGACATTCCCTTTTCTGCCTTCTCTTATAAAATAATCTTTTATCATAGTAAAATCTTCATATTGTTCCCAACAAAAGTATTGTTTAGTGTAAAACATGTTTAAGATTAGTGGACAGGCATTAAATGATTCATTAAATAAGCTATTTCCTCAAGAAAGCGGTTTATTCAGTGTAGTGAAGATTCTTCTCCACTGACTGAAAAAAACAGCCTGTGGTCTTAACGCAAAACACCCTGCGTACCGCCACAGCCGAGCGTTAAGATCAGCCGTTATGCTTTTTTGGCTATAGGTTGCAGGGTTGCCTTCTAGTGGCTTTGATTTGACTGTCTTAATGAGTGAGTCATTGATTTAATTTATGCAAACGATTCGTTCATTCACAGCCGTGTGTTGCTCAGAGACGCAAAACATTCCTGTGGCTTTGTTTGGAACTATTTTCATTAGCAATATTGTGTCTAAAATGTAAGTCCTTAAATATTAACTTATTGTTTATTGAACGATTGTATAAAATCATTATAACATTTTTAATCTTGCTGATATTTGCAAAAAAAAAAAAAAAAAAAAGGCACTCTTCGTGTAATATTGATTTAACTCTATTAAATTATATAAATATAAAAAACCTCTAGAGGTATTTTTGCAGATTAACTTGAATATTGAGGCCATTCTAAATGCATTTTAATCGATTAAATCACGCAGTGACAGCGGGGTCTTAAAAGCATTGAAAAAGTCTTAAATTTGATAATCTCAAATTAAGGCCTTAAAAGCCTTGAATTTGGTATACAAAGTCTTGGATTTCGTTACAAAGGTCTTAATTTTTTTTTGCCTTTTCTATGATTAAATTCATACCGTAACAAAATTAACTGTTACTAATGTAGACTAATTAAAAATTAGTCGCATAACGTTGAGTGCACCTCGCGCTTCACGTCATAGAAGAACGCGCGAAAGCGTGCGCACCCGTTACGATGGTTATTAATCAGAGCTTTTCTGTTAAAAGAACATGTTTTCTACCCGGTCTTTTCAGTAGTATCTGGCCACAGCCATCCGCGCGCGCTCTCTCTACATTGTTGAAGAAGCGCGGATGATCTGAAAACACAGACAAGCTGGAGTTCAGCGATCTTCATTTGAGAAGATCTGTCATGAGCCGCTTGCGCTGTTTGTGCGACTAAATCTGCGATCAAAATGCAGGCTGATATACAGCAGTGTTTTTAATGTTGATCATTATGCGAGCAAGAATGCAATGTTTCCCGACTATCCACACGATTTCAAATGTGACATTGATTTTATACAACAGTAAAAAAAAAAAGAAAGAAAAAAAAGGGTAACATTAAGTGATGTACTACAATTTAAACAGTATTGTCAGGCTTATTGCTCCATTTTGCAACAAAATCTGTGGCTTTGACAAAGACAATGAGTTACCGCCACCTACTGGCGATTTTAATATCATATTTTTATTAATATTAAACGTTTTTTAACATTGAATAGTTATTGAACATTGTTTTATTTAAAGCATTATTTATTTTTTAAAGGTATTATAAAGGTGAAAAATAAAATGAAAAAATCGATTAAATGGGGCAAATATTGTCCCTTAATGGAAAGATGTGACTGCAGTCGTGGAAGAGAGGGGGTACGGCACTCTAAAAAAATTGGAGAACTAAGGAAAAGGGATATGTAGAATTGCACAAGTGCTACTGCTAAAGAGTGCAATGTCAATACAGCCTGTTAGCTTAATTTTAATTTCTCATAAGCTTAATCGAATTGGCCTAGAGAGAATAATTATGACATTTTCTGTCTAAAGACTACATATAAAATAGCTACCAAAATTAAAGTAACTGCAGTTTGACTAAATGTAATGACTAAAAGTTGACAAAAAATGCAAACACATTTCATCAACTAAAACTATGAAAGGCAGAATGACTCAAATGTGACTAAGACCAATAAGCATTTTCGTCTGAAGATGAAGAGTAAGACTAAATCAAAAATGGCTGCCAAAATTAACATTGGCCTACACACGTGCACGCTACAACGCTGCTGCGTATGTATTTTATATGACTGATAATTTACATAAAATGTATTTTTTAATTCAAGTAGTCTACTTGTACATAATTATTTTTTAGGGTTTAAAATGTATACAGATTTGACATTTTCCCCTCATACTTCTGTCGGAATTGGTACGAAGTTGGCATTGAATTTCATTTGAAATGGTATTAAAAAGGTCTTAAAAAGCCTTGAATTTAAGTTGGAGGATCCTGGGGGTACCCTGTACTAGACTACATCACGTAGTGTATCTGTGCAACTGTTTTTGCAGTGTGAGGGACGTAGCCTACTCAATAATTTCAGATCGCACATCATTAAAACAACAATCACGATATTATCACACCCCTACACTAATCAGATTAATTCAAGTTTATTTTTTTTTCATTAGTCTAGTGTGCAAACTTATTGTTCTTTGTAAAGCCCATCTCTATCACAAGCCCCCGTTGTGTTGACGTCCTGGTGGCCTTCATCCAGAAACAAAGAGTTGTGTGTATGTCAGATCCATATTTAATGAACTGCTGCTTATCTCTGCCACGAGTGGCCTCACACACACACACACACACACACACACACATTTGGCAAGAGACAGCACTTTAATTTGGGGTCTTTGGGGGCCTTTATAAAAGTCTGACTTCAAACGACCTCTGGCGAGACATTAGTGTTTATGAGTTTGTGCTCATATAGATCTTGAGTGTTTAAGTGGATACTCTGAGATGCACTGTTTAGTGTTTATGAATCTGTATTGAGTGAGTATACTGTACGTGTATGTGTGTGGATTGTGTTCTTTGTCTTGGGTTTAGCGCTGGCAGCTTGCTGTGAGAGGTTGGGGGGAATCCTCCCAGGACGCCTTTGTGTCCTAATTGAAGTTGTTCAGTCTGGCATATCACAACCCTTGCCTCTGTGTGTGAATGTGGGGGTGGGGTGGGGAAGACAGGGATGTCTTTTTTGGAGTTTGTTATGGGGGTTCCTTGTTGCCCAAGGCATGATGTATTAAGTATACTCACACTCACTCTCCCTCTCTCTCTCTCTCTCTCTCTCTCTCTCTCTCTCTCTCTCTCTCTCTCTCTCTCTCTCTCTCTCTCTCTCTCTCTCTCTCTCTCTCTCTCGTGCACTAATTCACTAATATTTGAATTCTAGCCAATTAGGGATGGGACCCTAAACCACGATTAGGGTTTCATTTTATATAAACCACGATAAAATGAACTGACGGTTAGTATTATCGTTTAAAATTGAATTATCATTAAAACCGTGTTTGATTATCGCGATTTTAATAACTCACTGTAAATCCTGTCCAGCCAGCAACAGGCTGACGCAGGCGCAGCGTTGTTGTTTTTTTTATTCGAGAAGGAATGGCGGAAAGGAAGATTAATGTTTTAAATCTTACATGATTACAAAAATATTATCAAACTCTGTAAACAATAAATCAACTCTGATTTAATTTTCAGTACAATGGAAAACGGAGACCCAAGACGGCAAGTTGTATTTGAATGAAATGAGAGAGCGCGTGCGTATCCGTTGTGATACAACCCCAAATCAGAAAAAGTTGGGACACTGTACAAATTGTGAATAAAAACAGAATGCAATGATGTGGAAGTTTCAAATTTCAATATTTTATTCAGAATACAACATAGATGACATATCAAATGTTTAAACTGATAAAATGTATCATTTTAAGGGAAAAATAAGTTGATTTTAAATTTCATGGTGTTGGGAACTTATTATTCCTTCATCGAAGCAAAAACCAGGAGACTTGAGATGGATTTTATAAGCAGAAGAGATTTATTCTTCTAAGTCTGTAGTCTGTAGTTCATCATCATCAAGACTAACTTAAGACAGTTGCCTTGCAAATTTATAGACATTTAGGGGGAGGGATTTACATTGAGGTTGAACAAAGCATGCAAATTAAGTATACAGGTTTAGGTAAAACACCCTAGACTGAACGTCTGGCCAATCCTAATTCAATCAGCATAACAGTCTGAGTCAATTGCATAGACGAATCATTCGTGTGCTAATCCCATCAGTCTGAGTGATACTGGGACTCAAAGAGCCATTAAAGACAAAAGGTGCGTCTTGGGGCTACTGGCTGGAGCCATTAACGACAAAAGGTGACTTATAATAGAGAAAACAGGTCTGGAAGAAACTGTTGATACCATTATCCTAACCTAACCTTAAAATGCTAACTTCAATATTAGGGCTGGGCGGTATGACGGTATATATCGTTACCACGGTAGAAAATGTCAACCGTAACAGATTTTTTTATTCCGTGATACCGCAACATGTAAATAAGTGGGCGTGGTTAACTCGCATGCATGAGACACTGAGATTTGTCAAAGAAACATGGAGAAAGCAGATCAAGAGGATCCACAAAGGAATTACGTTTTCTAAAGGGTTGTTGTTAACGTGATATTTTCGGGGAGAAAGGCGCAGCAGTCATCTAGAGCAGTGCGGCACCCGTAGGCTAACTTAGCCTACAGTTGAGAGGAGTGCACGATCGCAACGGGGAAAGCATGAAGCTTACTTGACAACAACAGTTCATATGTCAATATCGTAACAAATAGAAATAACCTTAAATAATGTATAGTTATCTGCATCTTTCTGTCTCTTTATGTATAGTTACTTTTTAAACACGAAACTTGCATTCAGCATGACACGCGAGCGGTTGCCGTGGTAATGAACATCCTGCTAGTTAAAGCAAATGTATAATCCTGTATCTGAGGCAAAATTACTAAATATGCAGCGCGAGTTATATATTTCTAACTCCAAACAATTGGCCACTGAAACAGCTGATAAAATCTTGCTTCGATTCAATGCGTGATTACAACTTGTCACTCAAATTAACCGATCGCATTTTACTGATGCAAAAGACGCGCGCGTGCACACGCACTGAGGGAGCAGGGTGTGTCGGTGTTCACCGGACTATGTAAAATAATGGAGCAGTTACAAGGTGTGTATAATTTACACTACTTAGTCAACACTAACAGTAGCTGCTGTTCGGTTTTCATACTGCTGTTCTCCTTAGTCACTTATGAACTTGATGAACTTGACACTGCTGAACATCTCTTGATTAAAGCTTTAGGTGACGGGTTGCCAGATATCGCAAAAATAACAAAACAAGCTAATTTATTATGAATAGAATAGTTCAATATAAAATATTCAGATATTATAAACTAATTGCTTAAGTAAAGCAATAACACGAGATTGAAAAATTATTCAGAAACACTTTATTTAAAGTTGAATTGCTAAGTTGTATTTAATATCAACCAGTTGGGGGCAGTTCATCTAAAAGTTGATGAGAGTGTTTTGTTTACTATATTTAGCTATAAAAAAATAGTTTACCAAATAAATAATTTACCAAATAAAAGAAAAAGAAAATTCAGTACTTCAGTATTTCTAAAGTATTTGGGTTTATTTATTATACAAAGCCCTTTTTGTCGATTTTTCGAGAATAACTACATATATAAATAACTATATCGTGAAATATATCGTTACCGTGAAATAAAATTAGTCATACCGTGAAACAGAATTTTGGTCATACCGCCCACCCCTATTCAATATACTCAACTTTTACTGTTGCAAACTAAATTAAACATTTAATAAAATTGTAATCCAACAATGGCATCAACACATCTCAAAAAAGTTGGGACAAGGCCATGTTTACCACTGTGTGGCATCCCCTCTTCTTTTTATAACAGTCTGCAAACGTCTGGGGACTGAGGAGACAAGTTGCTCAAATTTAGGAATAGGAATGTTGTCCCATTCTTGTCTAATACAGGCTTCTAGTTGCTAAACTGTCTTAGGTCTTCTTTGCCGCATCTTCCTCTTTATGATGCACCAAATGTTTTCTATGGGTGAAAGATCTGGACTGCAGGCTGGCCATTTCAGTACCCGGATCCTTCTTCTACGCAGTCATGATATTGTAATTGATGCAGTATGTGGTCTGGCATTGTCATGTTGGAAAATGCAAGGTCTTCCCTGAAAGAGACGACGTCTGGATGGGAGCATATGTTGTTCTAGAACTTGGATACTTTCAGCATTGATGGTGCCTTTCCAGATGTGTAAGCTGCCCATGCCACACGCACTCATGCAACCCCATACCATCAGAGAGTTTTCCAAAAAGAACTTCAAATTTTGATTCGTCTGACCACAAAACAGTTTTCCACTTTGCCACAGTCCATTTTTAATGAGCCTTGGCCCAGAGAAAACGCCTGCGCTTCTAGATCCTGTTTAGATATGGCTTCTTTTTTGACCTATGGAGTTTTAGCCAGCAACGGCGAATGGCACGGTGGATTGTGTTCACCGACAATGTTTTCTGGAAGTATTCCTGAGCCCATGTTGTGATTTCCATTACAGTAGCATTCCTGTATGTGATGCAGTGCCGTCTAAGGGCCCGAAGATCACGGGCATCCAGTATGGTTTTCCGGCCTTGACCCTTACGCACAGAGATTGTCCCAGATTCTATGAATCTTTGGATGATATTATGCACTGTAGATGATGATAACTTCAAACTCTTTGCAATTTTTCTCTGAGAAACTCCTTTCTGATATTGCTCCACTATTTTTCGCCGCAGCACTGGGGGAATTGGTGATCCTCTGCCCATCTTGACTTCTGAGAAACACTGCCACTCTGAGAGGCTCTTTTTATACCCAATCATGTTGCCAGTTGACCTAATAAGTTGCAAATTGGTCCTCCAGGCTCCAGCTGTTCCTTATATGTACATTTAACTTTTCCGGCCTCTTATTGCTACCTGTCCAAACTTTTTTGGAATGTGTAGCTCTCATGAAATCCCAAATGAGCCAATATTTGGCATGACAATTCAAAATGTCGCACTTTCAACATTTGATACGTTATCTATATTCTATTGTGAATAAAATATAAGTTTATGAGATTTGTAAATTATTCCATTCCTTTTTTACTCACAATTTGTACAGTGTCCCAACTTTTTCTGATTTGGGGTTGTACATGTGCGCTGTGTTATAATGCATTGTTATTGACGACGGCCATTTTAAGGAAGGAAATGCCACAGAATATAATCTTGCTTTAAAAAAGTGCATAGAGCTGCTTGTTTTATTTGTTGTTTGTTGATTTTCAAATATAAAACTTGTTGAAATGTTTTCAGTGTGAGCATCAGTTATTTTTGAACACTTTCATCTCGTTTTAACAAAACCGTGATAATATTGATAATCACGATAATTTGTACCGTCCCATGCCTATAGCCAATAATGGTAAGCAGATAGTGTTATGTCCAATAACCAAGAAATGGCTGGTAATAAAACTGAACACTATTTAAATATTATACTACCTTTCTAAATGTTGGGGGCAGTAAGATATATATTTTTTCAAAGAAATGAGTACTTTTGAGCAAGAATGCATTAAATCAAAAGTGACCGTAAAGAATTGTAAATTGTTACAAAAAAAATTCTGCTTCACATAAATGCTGCTGTTTTGAACTTTATATTCCTCAAATAATCCTGAAAAATGTTAAGCAGATCATCTGTTTTTAAAATGAATAATAATGATAATAAATATAGCTGCAAGCAGCAATTATCGGGGCCAAGCATGTCAAAAAATAAGCCGATCAGATTTCGCTCCCCTTCTGACGTGGGAAGGGGATCTTATTATAATATTACCGCCCCTTAATCTGCACGTTTCCACCCACGGCACTGCCATTTGGTTTTCGCAAGCGACAACAGTGTAACCAGTTCTAATGCAATGGCAAAAGTTCGAGCAAAGCATGCAAACTGTTCTGTCGTTGGCTGAACAGACGAGCACAGAACACTATTTGACCTAAAAATGGGACAGCTGTCTTGTAAAGACCTCAGAGAACTGTCAACTTGTGCAAAAGTTAAACATGACGGTACATGCAAGTGGATGATATGAATCAATGTAACTCCACAACAACTACATAAATGATCCACTAACCATTCAGAAATGTCCAGGTGTGTCTCAAAGTTGCACTTTTGGTTTGCACAGTGTAATTCACAGAACGCCCGAACTTGAATTTGTTCTCGTGTTATTCGAGAATGGTTTGACAAATCAGCTTTTTCATCAACAACTTTTTGTCGGCATGGTCTGAAGATGTTCTGGTTCAACCTTCGGTGCTTGGCCCCTAATAATAATTAATGATTTCTGAAGGGTCACATGACACTAAAGACTGGAGTAATGGCTGTTGCAAATTCAGCTCTGCCTTCACAGGAATAAATTACATTTCAAAATATATTAAAATAGAAAACATTTATGTAATTATACTTCACGATATTACTCTTTTTATTGTTTGACCAAATAAATGCAGCCTTGGTTAGAACAAGAGACTTGTTTAAAAAACATAGACATTTTTACTGACTCCAAACTTTTGAATGGTAGTTTACATACATTAATTAAATTAGTGTATGTGTTTTAGTGCAGAGGAGAAAATACCCCATTACTAAAATGGTTAAAATCTTCAAAAAAAAAAAAAAAAAGTTAATTATGTGGATAACGGAAATTTATTAAAAAGAAATTAAATCACATCATAAATGATATCTTGTTAATTTCAGTTCAATATATTAGTAAAGTACACTAGTGCAGTTATAATCTGGTGTGATGGATTAATGCTGTGTGCTATGGCAGAAAAATCGATTGAATTGAATTCTAACGCTAATGTTCATCTCCTGAGCGATTCTGGTTTAGCATTCTTGCTTTCTCTTCAAAACATAAACACACACTGAGCAGTGTTTTGAATGTTCAGAATATATTTGCAATGATTTGGCGACAAAGTGACTAATAGATTAATGTTATAAATATTGCATTAATCAATGTGCTATGCCCCGTAGGTTTTCCTATAGAGTAAAACATCAGACCAGATTCCAGACTCGTAATAGTGATGGACAGAGATGTTTTTTTTTTTTTTACTTTTCAATTTTACTTTCTTTTCATTCATTTAATGAGAAACATGTTGAGTTGAAATTTGAGCTAGACAATATTTACTTTCACTTTTGCTTAAGCATAAAATTTAAGACATATATGTTTAAAAGATATATGAAAAAGTGGAATTAGAGTTGTTAACTTTGATTTATTTAATTTCCATGACTCAATTCAAGCTGGCTGTTTCAGTGAATTGATTCAATGCTCTGATGCAGCGATTTGTTTGTCATCACTCAAGATTTTACACAAGGTGTCTGTGTGGATATATTAAAATCCTTTAGTACAAATATACATGGTTAATGTTGATGTTTGTTAGTTTGTATTGTCATGTTGTTGAATATAAACAAAATGAACAGGTTTTTCTTTATGTATTTTAAAGTAGTTATTTTTAACTTGCTTAAAAAAATGCATACAGATTGAGATTGAGGATCATCCAAAGGCAAAAAAATAAATAAATGGTATAATTGTTAAATTGCCCAACCCTAACACAAACCCAGTGTTTTCTGGAGAGCAGGGGGTTGTTACCACATCAACCCAAATCCCTGTGGAGGAGTTTGGGGTTTAACGAGGAGTTCGAATGAACGGTGTCATCTGTGGTTGCTAGGAAGTTCTTGGTGTTTGCTAGGTATTTGCGTACAGCCCACTCTTAAAGGGATAGTTCACCCAAAAATCAATATTCTGTCATAATTTACTCACCCTCATGTTGTTCCAAACCTGTAAATCTTTTTTCTTTTGCAGAACAAAAAAAGCTTATTTCAACAAATGTCTTTGTTTTTTCCCCCATTGTTCATCAAATAAAAGTCAGCGGTAACCAAAATGGTTTGGTTACCAACATTCTTCAAAATATTTTTATTTTGTGAAAGAAACCAGAAGAAAGTAAGTCATACAGGTTTGGAACCACATGAGTGTGAGTAAAT
Source organism: Squalius cephalus (assembly GCF_949319135.1). Taxonomy (NCBI): domain Eukaryota; kingdom Metazoa; phylum Chordata; class Actinopteri; order Cypriniformes; family Leuciscidae; genus Squalius; species Squalius cephalus. Next base: position 15,747,907 of record NC_137126.1, read on the forward strand.
TATGACAGAATTTTCATTCTTGGGTGAATTATCCCTTTAAGTCTTAATGATATTCTGGTCACCAGACATGACATAAAGGTTGTATCAGCGATTTCAGGCCCAAAAAAGGCCCAAACATAAAAGGCCCCAATATACTCACTGTGGAGTTTTTCTATGCATTTTCCTCTCAATAACAATATAAACACATAACAAAATGTCAGCGGTGAGAAAACAATTAAGAAAACATCTGATCAATGTGGACATGTTTGCACGAGCTCTGCAATTCAGCACTTCTGTCAAGTCACGTCACGTTTATTTATATAGCACTTTATACAATAGATTGCTTTAGAGCAGCGTTTCCCAAACTTTTTTTCCTGCGCACCCCCTTCTATGTCCCAACCGGGTTGGCGCACCCCCAATCCCCACTTCAAAAAAATAACGCAACAAAGCTTTGTTTTATCGCCATATAAAGACTCATGTTTAATCATGCGCAAATAACCAGAACACGCATGACAATAACAACATCAACAAATTTTCAATATAATGCAACAAAGCTACGCACAAGCTTCCACTTTTAAGAGGACGAGTGACAGACACAGGCTCAGTAACAGAAAGCACGGTTATTTTCAGCCGCGTAAAAGAAACATTGCAGCAATATTAAATGACCGTAAATGACCGTGGAGCTAGCATCATCATCATAACACAACGGTTATGGAAATTAGAACGACAGTACATTGAATTAAATTGCAATGAAGTTACAAACGATCCACAACATTTAAGAGAATAGGCTCCGAAATAGATAAAATAAATAAAAACGAGGATCAATCTGCTACTTTTCAAGTGCGACAATAAAATTAGCCTACACACGATCCACAACATAATTAAGTAACAAAGAGCATAGGCTCAAACATAAAATAAACAACAATATTTTGAACAATATTTTATATATATATATATATATATATATATATATATATATATATATATAAGAGCTCACCAAAGCTGAATTTGTTTTATCAAAAATACAGTAAAACTTGTAATATCGTGAAATAGTATTACAATTTAAAATCTTATTTATTCATGTGATTTCAAAGATGAATTTTCAAAATCATTACTTCAGTGTCACATGACCCTTCAGAAATATGAAAACAGTTTGCTGCTTAATATTTTGGAAACTATCATTTTTTTCATGATTCTTTGATGTATAAAATTTTCAAAAGAACAGCATTTATTTAAAAACGAAATATCTTGTAACATTACACATGTGACATGTTTTAAGGTCACTTTTAATCACTTTAATGCATCCTTACTGAAAAACAATTCTGACTAACCAACACATTTTTGAATGGCAGTGTACATTCAGTAGGTCATTATTGCAATATAAACACTATCAGACTGATCAACAAGGTATCTCTTCATTTACCAGTCGAAGACGGAGCAACTTTCTGCTCTTATGTTTACTCCGTGCACTGTCAAGGGCTTCATCATATTTGTCGTGGTACCGGTCTTTGCAGCAATTATTTTACCGCAAATACCGTCTCATATGAGTATGTGCGCGGAGAGTTTGTGTGTGTGCGCTCGGGTCACATTGAGTATGTGCGCGAGTTTGTGTGTGTGTGTGCTCGCGTTTCATATAAGTATGTGCGTGGAGAGTTTGTGTGTGCGCGCGCGCGTCTCATATGAGTGCGCGGAGAGTTCCGCGCGTCTCGTGTGTGTAGAGTTTGCTTGTATGTGCGTGAGCATTTGTCGTTGTGCATTTCATATGTATTTGTTTTATCAAAAACTAATAAATTATAGTTTTTTTATTTAAAATAAAAGGAAAAGGAATTTACAAAGGAAATGTTTACTGTTCATGTTTTTTTTATTCTATGGAAAAACCCCATTTAAAAAAACAGACCGCCATTACATTTTTCCTCTCGCGCACCCCCTGGTGGTAGCTCGCGTACCCCTGGGGGTGCGCGTACCACACTTTGGGAATCCCTGCTTTAGAGCAAGCAACTTTACAGTATTAAACATGAAAAAAAAAGTGTCAGAGTTGCTTTCCATTGAAAATCACAGGTTCAGTTTCTACTTTAAAAGCCCTGATTTCAAGCGAAATTGAAGAACAAACTGGTGTGATGTCATTTCGAACAGTTCGATTTGTGTTCCTTTTGGGAGTTCAAAACAGATTGCCAAAGCGAACTTTCCGGAAAAGTTTGCTCTAGCTGGTAACCCCCCTTCAAACTACCTTTGGTCCGTGGCGATTATGTAATAGGTAGTTGTGCTCTGAGGCTCCACCTTCTTTGGAGTGGAAATCTTCTCCAGTTCATTTCTTCTGTTCAGTCTCTCGAGGTCAGACATCCGCTTTGACCAACAGAAAACCGCTTGACTTGACACTGACTTCTGTGTAAGCTTTATATATCGCTACACTGATGACAATATACAATGGACCTTTTTTGCCCATGAATATTTGACACAATTTTGCACCTTAAGGCTAACCTTAGTTTTAATTTTTTCTCAAAAATGTGAAAATCCAAAAAAGGCTGTTTTATGTGAAAATCAAAATCACAAAATTTTGGGGACTGAGTTACATACTTAACTTATGGTTGTGTTTGTTCCAGTTCATAACCCTGATTATAAACAATAGTAGAATTGTACTTGTCTTAGCAACCACTATACTATTTAGAGATAAGAGTGAATGAAATTACAAAATTGAGGCAGTGGACTGAAGAAAAGGGGATTGAACAAGAGTAAATGAGCGAGCGAGAGAGATAGAGAGGGGGGAGGAGTGCCTCTCCTTCCCATAGCAACCGTTGGCAGCGAGCGGCTCCAGCCTGTATTACATGTGAGGAGCTGTAGTACGAACTGACACACACTGACAAGTCGATCTCTCCTCAGCAACACATAGCGGTTCTGTATCTCAAACTCAGATATGTCCATTTCCCTCCTTAATCACTAAGGAGATCAGACTAGTTGTGGGCGAGTAAAGAGAGAGATAGTGTAAGGGAAGAGATCGGAGGAGACACAGCTCTGGAGGAGACGGCAGGCGGGGGGATGGAGCACCTGAGCACTCGCGAGCTGCCCAGGCTCTCCTGGATAGACACTCTCTACAGCAGTACGTATACATCCTCATTCCTCTTCATTCCAGCATCTCTGCTCGCGTGTGAGAGTTGTGCTGAATTTGCCTCTGCTAATAATGTTATCTTTTGCTGTATGTGAATGAGCCTCTCGAGCATGTTGTGTTTGTTGTTTAGTAACTGTGTTTGTTCTGTGACGTCTGTCAGCCCTTTTTAAACAAGTACAATGATACATGAATATGGTTAAATAGTACCATGGTATCAAAAAATACTGTTCAGTGCTGTTCTTATCTTAATAGGTCACTGTGGTATAATACCACTTATGTACTTTCATTTTAAGTAAAAAGTCTCTTTCCGTCATATTCCATCTTTTTCCCTTGCCATCCCTGTTTTCTCTTATTTTCTACCTTTTCTTTTTCTTTTCGCATCCTTGTCTTATGTCTTATCTTTCTGTCTTATCTTTCTATATCTTCTCTTTTCCCTTTCTTCCTAATTTCATCCCTGTCTTCCTTCTATTCTCCCTCTCTTTCCATTTTCTTTTTTCTAGTTTCCCCTTTTTATTCCTTCTTTTACTTTTTCTAGCTTCTCTTTTCCTACTCTTACCTCTTTTACTTTCTTCGTTCTCTCATTCCTGTTTACTCGTCATTCTCTACCTTTTGGTTTTCTTCTCTCATCCCTGTCTTCCTTCTTTCCTCTCTCTCATCTTTCTCAAGGTACCATTTCCATGCAATTATTAAAAATATACCAAATTTTCATGGTAAACAGTGATTTTATTCCAAATTTGTTTGTGTGAGACCCAAAGTACATGCTCTTCTCATGAATATTCAAATGTTGTGTTGATGGGATCCTTATCTCTGGGTGGAAGTCATGTAGGCAGAATCTGTCAGCAGGGGTTTGTGGATAATGCTAGGCTGAGGAGATGCACTTGTTGTGGTTATTTAGTCTGTTGTTCATTTGCTCCGGCTGTAAGGTTGAGTTACATAAAGGGCTTTCAGAGAACGTTAAATGGAGGAAAGACTGTCAGAAACGTGCAGATCACACTAGAGAGAGAGGGGAGGGAGGGGAAGGGAGGGGAAGGGAGTGGAAGGGAGGGAGGTGGGGGGGGGGGGTCTGGTGAGGGAGAGCTTGTTTCATTCACTAAGGAGAATGCATTGAGCAGTTAACCAGGAAAATACTAATCCTCCACAAACACCCCCCACCCCATCATTTCACACTAAATTATATGAGATGTGTAGGCGTTTGTGCGTAAATGATGGTGTTTGTTGTTTTGTGTGATAATTTTTTTAATTGTCAATTCGGGAAAAAGGGGCAATTGCAAAAATCATAGTAGAGGTAAAACACTGATTATTGCAATTATACTAAATTGATTATTATAATTATTGACATACCTTTTTTCAATTTTTTCTTAGCTTTATTACTTTTGATTTAAGGTCCTTGCACACTGTCGTCCGAAATTGTCCGAAATTTTTGCCCGAAACAGACCTCACGTTGTGTCAATCAAATTTACACACTGACTCCAAAACCTTCGTCCATCTTAAAAACATTTGAATCGGGTTCGATTTTCTGCGTTTTTCGCATCCATAGCAAGCATTTTGAGAGGTGTCTTGACAATTCAGAGCCACCGAATAACGAATATGAAAAAACTTATTTGAAAATTTCGGACTCAGTGTGCAAGGACCTTTACTCTGCACTTTTGTGTATTCTGTGTATAATTATTTTGTATATATAAATACACACATATATATGCATGTATATATTTAATAAATATTTGCATGTATACTGTATAAATATTTATACATAATTTATATTATATATAAATATTTTATATATAAATAACACATTTTTCTTAAATATATACTTGCATGTGTGTGTATTTATATATACAAAATAATTATACACAGCACACACACATATATTATGTAAACAAAAACTTTTATTTTGGATGCTATTTAATCGTGATTAATCGTTTCCCAGCACTAATTTCTTTTTAAATTATATTTGAATAAATATGACATATTTTAATAAATATCATTTGCTTTTGTGCTTTATTTCTTGTTTTGTTTTGTTTCATTTAATACTATTGTTTTTTTCTTCTTGTGAATATAAAACAAATTCTATTTATTCCATTTGCATTTTTGTTCTTTTACTCTATTTCACTTATTTTCTCTACTTTTTTTTACTTATTTTCTCTACTTTGGTAAAACAAATAAATTTTTCTGGTCATGCTTTAAGCACACGTCACCTAATTCAAATAGTACTCTCTTGCTTTTTTGTTCTCTTAAAATCTCCCTTTCTCTCTCTGAGACATTTCAGCCCCTGATATGTAGATATTTTCTGTTCAGTCTCTAACAAATTCATTGACAAAGTAACAAGCCTCATTAACCGCTTCTATAACAATAACAGTGTTTCTAGGTTAGCTTTTGACTGATACTGTTTTCATTGTTCCTTGAACCTTTTTTGTTCAGTGCTGAAGGTACAGCCTTATAGTACAGCCAATAAATAATTTATGGGTGTTATTAAACATTAAAAAGCTTTTTGCTTAATAAAAGATGTACATTTCAAATGACGTGATCTCTCCGTAGAGGCTAATATCAATAGATTACATTAACAGTGGTATATATATTGTATTTGATGTTTTCATAACATGCGAATGGAGGATTTACTTTGCTAGCATTTTTTCTTCCGAAAACATAAAACTCTCTTCATCAGTTTGTTTATCTATTCATTTCAGTCTCTGGAATGTAAATGGATTCAATCTGGTTATTAAAGCCATATATTCAGTTCATCTCTGGATCTCTCTTCCACCTCCTCACAGCATTTTCTCCAGTTGCCTCGCTGATATCATCTCCTGCCTGCTCTACTGCTCTGTTGTCATGGTTTCCTCTTTTCAGAGTGGTTGAGAGGCAGTAAACTTAGTCAGACATTGATGTGAAGTGTGTGTGTGTGTGTGTGTTCAGATCCAACAGCTGTGGTCAAACTCTCTTTGTTAGACTGAATTCGGCTGGTAGAACATGCGTCTCGAGGGATTATTCTCCCTCACTGAGATGATCCCTCCTCCTGTCACTTCCTGTAAATCTGTGGCGTGGTGGATAAGACACATGCCTTTGGTGTGAGAGACCCGGGTTCGAATCCACTGTGAGACACCAATGTGTCCCTGAGCAAGACACTTAACCCCTAGTTGCTCCAGAGGCGTGCGACCTCTGACATATATATAGCAATTGTAAGTCGCTTTGGATAAAAGCGTCAGCTAAATGAATAAATGTAAATGTAATAAATGTAAATGATATCACTCATCTGTCAGAATGGGTAAACAACAGCTTTGCAGGCTTATTGTGGCTTTCTTTGTAGCTGTTGTTATATTACTTTATCATTTTGAGCATGAATCAAGCTTTTATTGGTATTTATGTGTTTTGGACAATGTGTTTGTCCGACCAAATTTCAATTAGGCATTTCACTTCGCCTTTAACAAATTTGTTTCAGAGGCACACAGATCTATTGAGCACAGCTGCTCTCGTGACTGTGCATGAGCATTAGACTAGCTCCGTTACATGAGAGAGAGAGAAAGAGAGTGGGAACATATCTACTACTACAGGAGGGACATCAGTACATTGACATTTGTGTTTTCTCAGCAAACCAGCCTATAAGAAAGTGCACATACTGTGCTAGTGCCATTTACCAAAGCATCTAGTCAGGTGCAGTACTAAGGATGGATGTCTGGTGTTTGACGAGCACTAGAGTCTGTAATCCTCCAGACTGGAGAGGCTCTTCGACAGAAGTTTAAAAGGTGCGCAGGGGTCAAGGGTATAAAAACGTGTATTTAAGCAGAGTTTTTTATAGGCTTGACATGAAACAGATCTCTATTTTAATATATTTTAATATGCAATTTATTCCTGTGATGGAAAAGCTAAATTTCCAGCAGCCATTACTCCAGTCTTCAGTGTCACATGATCCTTCAGAATGTGTCAGTTATGCTGATCTGGTGCTCAAGGAACATTTCTTATTATTAATGTTGAGAACATTTGAAAACAGCACTGTCTCAGTGTTTAGTCTGTGTACTTTGGCCACGTCAGCCTTCATTTTGTTTAAGCTCCGTTTTCATGGATGCCTGTGTGCAGTAATGTCTTTATAAGAATTGGCTTTCCTGGGTTTTATGTAGAGCTGTAAAGTGGATTGTTGAAGCTGTGAGGGAGTTGCTCTTATGCTCACTCATTCTGCAGAAGAACAAGACACACCATTTCCAGCCAAACACAGTTTTTTAAGAGAGGCATTCATGTATGATGTTTGAGATCAGTGGCACTGGTGTGACACTCTTGCTGCCCTGATGAGATCTTCAGGTAAATAAATAAGTTTGCAGTAAACATTCCCCAAAAATGCAGTACAAGAATACAGCTATAGATATAAAGATGCAGATATAAATTTATGTTCATTAATAAAAACAGTAACATCTGTAAAATAATTGTATCAACTAGGGCTGTAATCTCCCAGTCGATTAGTCGATTATGTGGTCGATACGTTCTTGCTCGACCAAAATTCTGATTGGTCGATTTTTTCCGCGTTCATTTCATTAGTTTTGCCGCGTTCATTTCATCAGGTGGAAAGCACTAATTACTAATGGGGGTGTTTTCAGAGCACCCCTGTTTCACAGGTAACAGTCTGTCTTCAGAACACCCCCCCTTGTTTTCACTTCTTTTGGATTAGCCCAACCCACTGGAGAAGAGAGAAAGTAGGCTACTAGAAGGTTTGCTGAATATTATTACTTGATCTGGTTTGTTTAATAAACATTCATTTTTTTATTATAGTGGACGTGCCTTTTGTGTTTAAGAGTAAAAGCTTTAAGTTAATAGTCTATTCGTGTCTCAGCCGCGAAGCTGAGCTCCTATGTTCAGCCTCGCTCTGTGCGAGCTGCAATGAAATTATAGTGTCTGTCAGTTATTATAATACATATGACAAAAACAATTGTCTAAATTATGTTGCATATTCCTCAAAAGTTCTTGTGATGATGATATCACTAGTTGACAACATAGTACTATTTTCGGAAATCATAGGCTATGATATTGCGCGCAGATGCACGTGATGCAACGCTGCAGAGCCGACAGACTCGTGTGTCAGACTCATTTCAGTGCAAAATAATTAGGTCAAAAACGATTTAATATACTGAAAATAGCCTACTAGTTTTTTATGTTTATTTATAATTCATTTAGGCGGACAACAAGGCTACCAAGTACTGCGCACAGTGCGCAGCTAATTAATTTAAGTTTTTTTTTTTCCCTAACGTCATTTTTTGTCGATTTTTAGTCGAAAATTTCAGGACTTTAGTCGACCAATATTTTCTTTGGTTGATTACAGCCCTAGTAACAACCTCATTTTTATAGGGTAAAATTTGGTCTTCCATAGTATTTGGATCATGCAAACAATAAAACCACGTATTGCACCTCACTACCAAGTAACTATATTGCTTCTATATAGTATTTGTAATGAAAAACAGTCGCCTAAAGTAATTTAGTGTAATACAAGGGCTCAAAAATTTCTATAGCTTAATAACAAAAAAAACAAAAAAAATACTGTAATTATATTCCATAACTCTTTTAATACATTTAATGGGCCCTATCTGGCACCCAATGCAATTGACTTTGTACACCGACGCATGTATCATTCCTATTTTGCACCCGCGCACAGCGGACTTTTCCCTCCACAGACGCACGTCGGTTAACTAAGAAATACACTTGCACTCCCTGGGGCGGTTCAGCGCAAAGAGGAGGTGTGTTCCGGCGCAAACGTTCCCTCATGCTATTTTGCAGGTTTAGAAAACAATTCTGCCACTGACCGAAAAAAACTAGTTTAAAGTCAGTGGCGCGTTGCGCATGTTATTCATATGCTATTTTAAGGGTGCATGCTTGGCCATAATCAATGTAGCGTGTGCACAACGCGCATACACTTTGATTCTCTCATCTACACACAGACGCAGCAGGTTTCATTTTTGCAAATCATAGCCTACATTATTACGATAGATAGATAGATAGATAGATAGATAGATAGATAGATAGATAGATAGATAGATAAACAGTTATCTAAAAGCATACATCTAGCTTACACATTTACCCAAATTTAGGGATGCACCGATACCACTTTTTCCAGAATCGATCCGATCCGATACCAAAAATTCTGAGTATCGACCGATTCCGATACCGATACCAGCGCAGTTTTTTTTTTAATCAAGTAGAATTTCTATAACTCTGTGTTGAACTGATAATCACTATTTTGTGTGTTAAACACAATCTACTTAATACAGACAACTTCATTATAAAGAAAAACAACAAAAAAAAAAAAAAAGATCATAATCTGACATAAATGCTATTATAAACTAGATTAGTGGATAATTCAGCAGTAAAATTTAGTCTAGAAAAATCACGAGTGCACCATAATTGTATAAAATATCAAAATATATAAATTATTGTATATATAGCCTACTATAAAATTGAGACATTTTTAAAATGTATAGCACTGCTGTTTAATGAGGTAGCAACATATGATAGATAGGACAGAACAAGAAAGGCTATTAATAATCTTTCATTGCGTCCCTGTATTATGATATGAAAGGCTCCAATAGACCCTTTTACAGTTGGTAAACATGGTGACGTATTTGTGTGGGCGGGGCTTAGCTGGAGGCAGAAAGATCCCTCTGGCCGCTTCACTAACGCTAGTTTGCCAGTTTTGTAGCTTGTTTTTTTAACAATGACTTGGAGAAAATCCGATTTTGTCTTAATGTGCAAGGTCACTCACTGTCCAGGACCGCGATTGTTATTTGCAAAAGTTAATTTTAACGGACGGAACCAGATGACCCTACACGCTCAGTCAATGGACGATCTGACAGGATTAACGTTAACACTACCTCCGGTTGAGTGGCCTGACTTCTACACCTACCCGATAGAGAAACCGAGGGTAAAGAGAAACTGAGGACATATACATATTTAGATGCCTATAACTATGTGCTGAATGGTCATGTAAAGACTTGTGTGGTACGATCCGCAGTTCTGCCTAGCCAGCGCCAAGAAGACGACAATGTAAAGAGTGACACTACGGTGCAATTTCAATGATATGAATATTTTCTAGAAATAAAAATTCCAGATACAGCATACTCATTTTTCATCGATTCTTGCACCCAACAACACAACAAGATGACATTTAATAATAAAAATAATAATTTAAGCTCCTTATGTAGCCGAATCTGTGCTGGTTTGTATTGGCCGCTTCCAGTTTTCCGTTTGTTTTGCCTCCAGCTAGCGCCGTGACGTAACTGTGACGTCGGCGCAAAAGGGGTCTATACAGTGCGGCACACAGCGCTTATGCGCATCCCGAGCGCAGAATGATGCGCTTGAAGCAACATGAGTCACACAGCGCGCAGCGCGTCGAGTCCGCATTGAACAGTTTAAAGCACAAAGAAAATACATATTGATGCGTAGTGTATTATACAGTATCTATCTATGCAATTGTCTATTCAGCATTTTCTTTTAACAGTTTCAAATTTCAGTTACTGTGCGCGTGAAGAACAAATAGTGCTCTGACTTTACTCCAGTGTTGTGATCTAACAGACACCCGGTAGAAAGTAACATGATTAAGGTACAGCAATAAAATCCAGCAAGATAAAGTTGTTTTATGCGAAACCATAGACCTTTATCTACAGATCAAGTATAATAATAGTAACATTGAATCATCTTGGAGAGAGTTTCATCGTGTTAACTGTCGTAACCGAACGCGACGCGCCGTTTGAATGCTGAATGAATAATGATTGACAGCCGCAGCTGAGGGAAACGTTTACGTGAGCTTGAATAATATTAATTTCTATCTCACATTATACTATATAATGGCTTCAGAACACTTGTAATATTATGCACGAAAATGTATGGTGCTTTATAATGTTTGTGTGCCTTTTGTGGGGCTTAACAATAACACTGAATAGTGTACGCACAATATCGGATTTGGATCGGCCTCGTCTGACCGATACCCGATCCGGCAAAAATGGCAGTATCGGAGCCGATACCGATACTGAGTATCGGATCGGCGCATCCCTACCCAAATTATAATACGCCTGTTTAACCAAAGTTAATTTGGGTGTGTTTCTCCATCCTCAACGTCCCTGACGAGAACGTCGGTCTCCTCAGCTGTGAACCGCTCCTCCTGTGTGCCTGGCAAATCCGCTGTTATAATAGGAATCCGCTAGCCTATAGAACAAGCGCGCCTGCTCTTAAAGGGAATGTGAGATGTCGCTCTGATTGGTTTATTTCACGTTACGCCCAAACCACACCTATGAATAATGAAGCTACTTCAGACCAACCCATTTTAGATTTGCCTGGCGCAAGAGTCATTTATCCCGCCGGTATAATAGCAACAGCGCCCAAGACCCGCCCACTAAGTTACTTGCGTTTTGCGCTTGATACTTGCGTTTCAGATCGTTAAAATAGGGCCCATAGTCTATATTAATAATATAAAAGAAAATGGATATGAATATTCCACATTTCTGCCACAATATCATATTTTCAGTTAGTGTTACTACAGTAAATCGTGGTAAATGTTGGCAACTTTTGGATTGAAAAGCCTTCTAAACTCTGATCAAACTAGTTTAAATCACAAATCATTTGATTTGTGTTTGGGAGAACCGAACTGGACCGATTTTCACTGAATCTAACAGCGCTGTTTAGTGGTTGCATGTTTGAGATGGTCAGAGAGGGAAATGCATTTGCTCTAAGCTCACACTGGTGTGTTTTGAGCCAAGCTGATAAATGTTTCGTGTGGCGTGCAGTGCAAACGTGCAGCTCTGTTTAGTTCCACTTTTGGCGCGCTTTGCCGTTTAATGTTTCTCATACGCAACAGCGCCTTATCATCAGTCAGGCAAATTGGTACTGGCACCAGTACAACACACAATGCTGAGCATTAATTACTTAGTGCATAAACAGTATATCGAACACGTATCAAACTTTTGCCATAATTTTATTGTGGAAAATTATATTGTGATAATTATTGTTATCGTTTAAACGCTCAGCCCTACTTAGAGGTAAAAAAAAGTTTGAAATATGGAGCCTGCGGTATACTATTAGTGAACATCTCGATGCAACCCACACTGCTGAGAGTGGTATTTAGATGAGTATGTAAATATTAACTGTGAGGTGTCCTCTCAATAACAAAATAAACACACAACAAAAATAACAGCATTGAGCATCTGATCATAGAAACGTTTTTATGTTTGCATGAGCTCTGCAATTCGCCACTCCAGTCTAGCCACTTTTATTTATATAGCACTTTTACAGTAGATTGCTTTAAAGCAAGCAACTTTATAGTATTAAACATGAAAAAACAGTGTCAGTTTCACTTTCAATTACAATTATAATTTTTTTATTTATTTATAACAATTTCTGCTATAAACGTATTTCCATGTCAAAGAAAGCAAGGCCTCAGAGCCACACCAACCACATCACCACAGACCATTATAGTTCGAAAGGTGTTTAACAGAAGTTTTACATAAAGTTTGCTATAACAAGCTGTTATGAACTCCTGAAGTTAATTCCTAACTAACTTAATTTTGGCCTTTTGTTCGAAATGACATCACACCAGTTCTTTATTTTATTTCGGGGCCTTTACACATGGGTTCTGTGTGCAGTAGTGTCTCTGAATAGTGACTAAATATTTTCTAAATTAGCTTCCATATTGCTTGAAGACTTGGAATGTAGCACACAAAATGTATGGACTACTTTAATGATACTTTTACCTCCCTTACCTGTTTAATTAATTATTCATAAACAATTAATGTTTTGGGCCTCTAAGACAGAGAGAGAGATGATACAGCAATCTAAGAGCTGTTCAGAGGTTAGTGGAGACAGTTGCTCTTACATAATGCTGCAGTGATCTGATAGTGGTGTACTTCCCCTTGAGTCTCTTGCTCCGGTCCTGTCCTGCTTTAAATGGGTTAGTGAGTGCAACAGATCCAGCACCTGTTTGGTTTCTGGAAACACATGAATCCATGGAAAACTGTGTTAAGATTGATATCAGTCACCCCCCAAAAAAAGAATTTAAGTCTATGCACAACACAAAGATATCTACATAATCTTTACCTCAGGATAAAGCTCTGAAATAAATAAATTTATTATGGCTTTTATAATTATTAACATCCTTCTCATTCATTCATGGATGTTTCTTTTTCTAATGCAAAATCAAGATTCTGCACAATATTAAAGAAAAATGCAATATGCGATTAACTTGTTAAATAATGTGATATGAGATATTGAATATGATAATGATTAAATCCATTTGAATTATATTTAAAGATGGAAAATGATACAACCACAGGCATATTTAATGTTCTTTCTGGGGAAAAAAAGCATATGGAAGAATATTAATGCCAAATGTGTTTGAAACAAAAAAGCAAGTTGAATTGCACTAATTGAAAAAAATATGCATTGGATTAACCGTGCTTGCATTTTAATGCAAAATAAACTGTCAAATCATGTGTAAATATGGCTATTTTTTCTCTTCCGCATGAGCTCATATTTATTTTAATATATATTAACAATCTAAAAGTTGTGTATCCTACCTGACAGCTACATGAACACTTTAGAGTTGTTTTTTTGACTATAAGTCATTCTCTTCAAATGCTATAGAGCTTTAAAGTATGGTATATTTTGTGTATACAGGAAGTAAAATGCTTATTTCTTATATTTACACATGATTTGACAGTTTATTTTATTAAATATCAAGATTCTAAAATGTGCACTGTGCATTATGCCTGATACCTACCTGAACACAATAGTTGGTTTTATGATTGTATGTCATTCTCTTCAAATGCTATTGAAGTTAGAAATGTGTATACCAATGTAACTTTAGTGACAGTTCGCAAATTTGCGAATATCGAAAGTCCAATGTCAAGCCAACTTTATGCCAGTATGTCACTGGGAAACACTTAGCATGAAACTTTGCCCGCTATTTTCATATTCTGAGTCCATCTGCTTGGCTGTAGCCAATTTAATATAGCCTACATCCACTATAGGGTGCGAGTTTGGTATTTGATATCACTGTATTAATCCATTTAGATACTTTAAGCATTTTATATGTCCCCACGGTGGGGGGAATCCTGGAGTGTGACATATTGATGGAACCCCCACTACTGCAGCACAGTGATAATGGTTGATTATCACAGTGATAGTGATATAAAGTTAAAGGGGGGGTGAAATGCTATTTCATGCATACTGAGTTTTTTACACTGTTAAAGAGTTGGATTCCCATGCTAAACATGGACAAAGTTTCAAAAATTAAATTGTACGTTTGAAGGAGTATTTCTGTTCCAAAAATGCTCCTTCCGGTTTGTCACAAGTTTCGGAAAGTTTTTTTCGAGTATGGGCATGTGTGACGTCAGATGTAACGGAATTTCCTTATACGGGTCCTAAGGGCACTTCTCCGGGAGGACGCGGGCGCGCGCGCACTCGTAGACCAGAGCAAGAGAGCGAAAGCAGTACGCCCATCAAAGCGCTGTGCTCGGCTTTAGGGAAGTCAGTGTCACCAAAGAAGTGGGTTTTTGGTTGCCAGGGCAAGACAACCCTGCACAGATTCCCAAAGAACCCAGCGTTAAGGGAGCAGTGGGTGGAGTTTGTTTTTTCAGAGCATCAACGGAGGTTGTGCAAGACTGTTTGTTCCCTGCATTTCGACGATGCTTGTTTTATAAACAAAGCCCAGATCGACGGATTTGCAGATCGTCTAATGCTTAAGGATGGAGCAGTCCCAACGATAAAGGTTCGCGGTCGTGCGTTGGAACCGCAGGCGGTGAGTAAAACTGCTTCTATTGTCTCTGTGTGTTGTTAGCTCGGCGCGTTAGCACAGCTTTAGCTTCGCCCACACGGCCCGCCTCCAGCCGCTCGTTTTTTTCTGGAAAGACTCAGTACAGCCTATCTTTCTTTTATAAATATAATAAAACTAAAGACTTTTTGGAGATATGAAGGATGCAATACTACTCTATAGGTACTCAAGATTAACAGGAGATTGAGTGAAAATGAGCATTTCACCCCCCCTTTAAGGAAAATAAACAACCGAGAGAAATATATGTCTACCTCAGATGTAATGTTTGATCTGTACATTAGCATAGGGGAATAACATTATAATCTAGTTCACGGTCGAGAAAGCTGCACATATATACACAGGGAAAGTGACCATGAAGTAGGGCTGGGACGGTTACCGCTTTACCGCAATACCGCGGTCACGTGACGCCTACCGCGGGTCTGAGCTCGTCACCGTCATCACCGCAAAAAACAAACAAAAAAACACTGGCCTTCACATGTGTTCACGTTGTGTCTAATGACATGGATTCATTGATTCTAATGACATGGATTTTGTCTAATAACATTGTGTCTTACATGGATGGATTCAAGGTTTTCTAAACAAAACTTATCATCAAAAGATGGAGCAAATCCGACCTTTCGCAAGTTGTTTCATGACACATAATAACATTCCATTCGTAGGCTATTGACTATAACCCCTTATTTACACTCTGTGGCGTGTTACGGCTACCGGAGCTGCTCGCGCCCACTCTAGTCAATGCTTGTGTTTACAACAGCCACGACGCGGCGCGTTTCAGAAGCCTCTCTCCGCGCCGCTTCAATAAAGATAGGCGCCTATAGTCTATTTTCGACGGACGCCGCGTCCAAGCCGCACCGTAAATAAATAAAAAAGTAAAAGCAGGACCTCAGCTTTTAATTGCACGTGCTTATTTAACAGAATTCTCTCACATGAAGACCGCATTTGTCAACCCTCGCGGAGTCGCGGCAAGTGCACACTCACAGCACCAGAGAGGAATCTTGACGGCACTTGCAAGAAAATGTAGTAGGCTACATAATCAAATTCACAAATATTACACCATTTAATCATTATTAAAAATACATAGGCTACTGAGTTACTAAAACAGTTACACTTGTATGTTCACAGTTTGAACGTCTTGTTTCCATCTGTTTAATTTGAAGATCTGAGGTGAATTATCCATTGTTGCTTTTACAGCTACAAAGCTGGAGCACTAAACAATATTCAAAGTCACATTGCATGCTTTTAACATTAAATAAATCACATAAACACTACCTGAGATTATCATTGACACACTTTGTTTGTTGTTCCAGCCGCAACGTCGCAAAAAAAAAAAAACTGGGGGAGGGGGGTTGAGGTTTAAAGCGGTTTACCGCAATACCGCGGGAATTTCTTGCTTTTCAACCGCGGTAAGAAAAAATCCATACCGTCCCAGCCCTACCATGAAGACAATTAAATGCAAACACAACTTTTGTGTCTTTATCAGCCTTTCCGCATATATACTGGCCCTAATGATCATCACATACAGTGTTCGAATTGTATCAAAGCTCTTGGGGGGTCCCCCCCCCCAAAAAAAAAACGTAATTATATAGGCCTACATATTTTCATTTATTTATTTCATATAATACTATAATTTCATTTACTTAACTTTTAGTGTTTCAGAACATATTTTTGCAGCTGAGCATTAACTCTGTGCATAATTGATGAACAAAGACTTTTCTCCACCCAAAATCTATGTAATAATCCGGGTTTTTCCTGGCTCAAAATGAGGTGTAGGTGCTAAAATCCCGATCATGTATTTTAATAAGATAATTAAATGTGTATTTTTCGTAGACCATCATATAGCCTACTGTGTTTCCCACAGTATTTTTGTGGGTGGAGCTCGGTATCTCTAGGGGGGTCCGGGGGCATGCCCCCCCGGAAGAAAATTTTGTACATTTTAAAGATAAATTCATTAATCTGGTGCACTTTGAGTCCCCCGAATCTGCTGTTAAAAATAAATAATCCACCCGCCAACCTCCCGAACCTATATGATATTCTCTGATTTAGATATCTGCATCTGATCATCACATTTCAATTATTCAAATTCTCAGTGTTAAGCATGATAATATGATAAAATATCACACTGAAGTAGGCTGATTTAAAATTAAGATTTATTTAAAATAAAAGTTCTTCTTTTGTCAAAATTACATTTCCAGCCTAAACAGAGGCTTTATACCTTCAAACTTAAATTGTTTAAGTTTAACAGAATTCTCTCACATGAAGACCGCATTTGTCAACCCTCGCGGAGTCGCGGCAAGTGCACACTCACAGCACCAGAGAGGAATCTTGACGGCACTTGCAAGAAAATGTAGTAGGCTACATAATCAAATTCACAAATATTACACCATTTAATCATTATTAAAAATACATAGGCTACTGAGTTACTAAAACAGTTACACTTGTATGTTCACAGTTTGAACGTCTTGTTTCCATCTGTTTAATTTGAAGATCTGAGGTGAATTATCCATTGTTGCTTTTACAGCTACAAAGCTGGAGCACTAAACAATATTCAAAGTCACATTGCATGCTTTTAACATTAAATAAATCACATAAACACTACCTGAGATTATCATTGACACACTTTGTTTGTTGTTCCAGCCGCAACGTCGCAAAAAAAAAAAAAAACTGGGGGAGGGGGGTTGAGGTTTAAAGCGGTTTACCGCAATACCGCGGGAATTTCTTGCTTTTCAACCGCGGTAAGAAAAAATCCATACCGTCCCAGCCCTACCATGAAGACAATTAAATGCAAACACAACTTTTGTGTCTTTATCAGCCTTTCCGCATATATACTGGCCCTAATGATCATCACATACAGTGTTCGAATTGTATCAAAGCTCTTGGGGGGTCCCCCCCCCCCAAAAAAAAACGTAATTATATAGGCCTACATATTTTCATTTATTTATTTCATATAATACTATAATTTCATTTACTTAACTTTTAGTGTTTCAGAACATATTTTTGCAGCTGAGCATTAACTCTGTGCATAATTGATGAACAAAGACTTTTCTCCACCCAAAATCTATGTAATAATCCGGGTTTTTCCTGGCTCAAAATGAGGTGTAGGTGCTAAAATCCCGATCATGTATTTTAATAAGATAATTAAATGTGTATTTTTCGTAGACCATCATATAGCCTACTGTGTTTCCCACAGTATTTTTGTGGGTGGAGCTCGGTATCTCTAGGGGGGTCCGGGGGCATGCCCCCCCGGAAGAAAATTTTGTACATTTTAAAGATAAATTCATTAATCTGGTGCACTTTGAGTCCCCCGAATCTGCTGTTAAAAATAAATAATCCACCCGCCAACCTCCCGAACCTATATGATATTCTCTGATTTAGATATCTGCATCTGATCATCACATTTCAATTATTCAAATTCTCAGTGTTAAGCATGATAATATGATAAAATATCACACTGAAGTAGGCTGATTTAAAATTAAGATTTATTTAAAATAAAAGTTCTTCTTTTGTCAAAATTACATTTCCAGCCTAAACAGAGGCTTTATACCTTCAAACTTAAATTGTCAATGTTTCATTACATCACTGTTGGAAAACACTCTTATCAGAATAATTTTTTTAGCTTTATAAAGGGCATTTCTTTCCCTAATTTTTACTCTCTATACTCTTTCCCTACTCTCAGGGAACTGAGGTTACGTTAGTAACCGAGTTATTTCTTATTTTATTTTTTTGATATTGAAAATTGTTTTAATCAGGGCATTTGTCCGGTTGGGCAAGTACAATTCTCTTTCACTTGTCCCTGGTTAAAACACACACGTACGTGTCCCGGAGAAGTGTTAATGTCGAAATTCTATTCAGATCAGTAAATTACCAAACAATCATTATAGAAAGAAATATTATCTTACCGTCATCGTGAGGATCCACTCTGCCAGACTCTCGTGATTGTGCTTATCTATAGCACGAAATTTATTTCTCGTACCATTTATTCGCCAAAAATAGTTTTTGCGTGCATGATAGGCTACGCACTTTATGGCGTGTAATAGGCCTACGCACGTACTCCACACCCCTAATCCTACCCAAGGGGTTTGCAGTGCGTATCATTTACACGAAAAAAAAAAAAAAAAAAAAAAAAACTATTTTTGGCGTATAAATGGCACGATAAATAAAATGTATCTGTTTATAAATTCAACAATCTGTAAATTCCTTCAGAGAACAGCGTGTGTCGCACTTGAGCGTCTTTTCACACGCAAATCTTATTTGAATTACTTTCTAATGGGAGCTGCAGCGCAATACTTTGATTAAAAAAAATATATTACTTAATACATTATATTTCTATTATTTTAGTTTTAAAGAAAAACCAGGGGACCCCCCGAGGTAATTTTTTTGGGCCTTATGGGGGGTCCCTTGATGCTTATGGGGGGTCCCGGACCCCCCCCAGCCCCCCCTCAATTCGAACACTGATCACATATATTTACCGCTTGCTCCATTTCTGTAAATCAGTTTTTGTGAATAAATGAGCCTCTCCACCCATTGCTCTGGTCTTTGTCAACACGCACATGCACCACCTGCTGGTGAACGGAGTACCAGCAGATGGAGATCATACATGGGCACTCTACTGGTATTCCTGCAGTACCTGCATGTGCAGTGTTGAATTTTCGGTCGAATTTGAACCACTGAATTTGTGGAAGCAAATTTGTAAAGTTAAAATGGACCGGAAATTGCCTGTTGAATATAATAGGTTGTATTTTTAAGTGAAATCTGAAAGGTGAATATGGATAATGAAATTGTGTGAGAAATATTTTTAATTGAAATATTCACAGCTTAAATATACGACTATGTTGAATTTCAGCCCATTAAAATATAGTGCATTAAAATGTAACCAGGGTTAATGCAATGCATATTTTTTTCAATTAGTGCAATTCAACAAGCTTTTTTGTTTCAAACACATTTAGCATTAATATTCATCCATAAAAGCATGCAGCCCTATCCACGATATTTATCATCATATCACCCAGTTCAATTACCGACCATTAAACATGAACTTGTTTCATGAACACATACAAAATAAACGCATACAAGAACGAACACATACAATATAAAAACACATTCATTTCAATATTCAATCTCTCAATACTGTCCTATACAAAGCATACTGAGAACAGCAAATCCCTGCCCAGTTTATGCAATTTTAAATGAACATCAATGAAAATTATTCATGTACCGGTAGTCCCAATGGAAATGGATTAAATACAATTTTTAAAATATCAATGGAAGGTAAAATCACTTTTGACTGAAAAGACTCAAAGTGGCTGTTATTTGTGCAGTTCTGAGATTGATTTATTTTAATATGAAATTCATGATTAGATCTCTGAGGTCACTCAGCCCTGGCTCATACACTCTGCCTTTTGGTTCTTTGTCCACCAAGGAGCTTGTGTGTGCATGTGTGTTGTGTGTGTGTTGTCATGGCTGAAGACATGACCTGCCCTGCCCTTCCCAGCTGGTTACTGAGGGCCTCTTAACTCTGCCCTCAGATTGTTAACCAATCAGAGCACAGCATTACAAACCACACACCACATGGCTCAGCCAATTGGACCTCCGGTCTGTCTTTACTCCACCGGGGCATGATGAATGATTCAGGCCAGTCAAGAGGAAGAGAGAAGGATGGAGGGGTGGGGAGGATCTGAGAGCAGCAATGTGGAGTGCTCTCAACGCAGGGGTTCTCCTCTCTCTTCTCTTACCTCCTGATCATTCAAGCTTTATATAAGTATTATGTCAGCTCTTTGTTGAGCATACCTAAAAATAATACCTCAAACAAACAAACATAAAAAATATCATCAAGTACATGGTCTCTTTTTTTGATAGAAAACCTTTCAAATTTTGAAGAAAACAGATTTTGATCATGTTCTTATGTTTCAACACTGCTGAGAAAACCCCAGAAAAAGTGATGAAATTTATTGATGCATTTTGTTATTATTCATGCTTGACATGATGACTGTTAGAAAGTAATGTTATCAAAATACTGGAATTTTTAAATTCGATTTGATACCTTGAAAAATATTGATATTCGATACCACAGGGAAAACTGCTATGTAGATATTTTGATTATTATTTTATTATTATTTATATATTTTTGAGCATTTTGGTGCAATATCTTGCACACAGCACAGAAAGGGTTTATTTTAAACTTTGAACTAAAGTAAACCGTCAGTAATAAAATAAGAACAAATAAACAAATTGCAAATGATTGCACAAATAAATACAATAGAATAAAGAGACATAGGAAATAAAAAATTAGCATTTTTAAAAAATGTTTGTCTTTTGTTCTTTGATTAACATAAAAGGCAGCAGCAAGTATATTAGTGCTATTTACAGAGCATTTCTGTAGGCCTATTTGGTTTTATTGTGAGTATTTGCAGCTCACGTGCTGTTAAACTGATGAAGCTGTTTTCTTAATTTGTTTTTTTCTATTTGCATTTGTTTTCTTCAGTTGCAGCGTGTTGAGCTTTGTGCTATTTGCAGCGCGTTTCTGTATTTGGCTGTGATGTGAGTATTTGCAGCACGTGTTGTCAAACTGATGAAGATGTTTTCTTCATTTCCTGGTGTTTTTTCTATTTGCATGTGTTGTCTTCAGTTGCAACGTGTTGAGCTCTCTCGGCCACCATGGAAAAGGAGTATAGGAATCGTTTCAGATATTTCATTATCAATACGTATCGAAATATTGATATTTTTGACAACACTATTAGAAAGTGTTTATGACAGGTCATAAAATCAAGTTTGGGCTTGATCACAATCATGTCAACTGGATCAGGGCCAAATTTAATGTTGATATCTCAAAGCAATCAAAAGTTATGGCATTTGGAACCATGGTAGCCTTTTTATCCAAATTCCAAAAACTTCTCCAAACAAGTGTTTTACATGTAAATGCCACAAAGCCGGTATGGAGATGAGTTTGTTGAGGATCAGTGCCGATGGCTGTCGTGTCGATGAGGCCTTCACAGGGCTGATGAGGCTGGTACTTCAGGGATGCGTCATGGATGGGTCCAGGTGCAGGTCCACCATCTGATCTGGATACAGCGGGGATCCGGCTGACTTCAGTAAACAGGGGAGGGACTGATTGACACTTCAGGACTGCGTTGTCATCGTGTCCAGGCGCAGGTCCTTCATCAGATCTGGATACGGCCTGGATCCAGCGGGCTGCGGTAATCCTTGGATAAACAAAGAGACTAATATTAGCGTAGACGCCATCCTTCTTATGATGTAACAAGTACATCAGGATTTATGGGAAGTGTTCCCGGTTCTGGCTGACCTAAACCATGCAGCCTAACATTGAATTAAAGAAGTCTATAATGTGCTATGTGTATAACACATATATTTGCTAGGTCAAAGAGATGTGTTTTTAGTCTAGATTTGAACTGACAGAGTGTGTCTGCTTCCCGGACAATGTTAGGAAGATTGTTCCAAAGTTTTGGTGATAAATAGGAAAAGGATCTACCGCCAGTAGTCGATTTCGATAGTCTAGGTATTATCAACTGGCCGGAATTTTGAGATTGCAATAGACATGAAGGACTATAATGTGTTAAGAGCTCGCTCAGGTATTGGGGAGCTAAACCATTTAGTGCTTTGTAAGTGATCAGCAATATTTTAAAATGTATACAATGTTTAATAGGGAGCCAATGTAGTGTTGACAGAACCGGGTTAATATGGTCATACTTCCTGGTTCTGGTAAGAACTCTAGCTTCTGCATTTTGGACCAGCTGTAGTTTGTTTATTAAGCGTGCAGTGCAACCACCCATAATAGCATTAAATTAATCTAGCCTTGATGTCATGAACGCATGAACTAATTGTTCTGCATTTTTCATTGAGAGCATATGACGTAATTTAGATATATTTTTAAGATGAAAAAAATGCGGTTTTACAGATAGTAGACACGTGACTTTCAAATGAAAGATTGGTATCAAAGAGCACACCCAGGTTCCTAACCGACGACAAAGACTTGACTGAGCAGCCATCAAGTGTTTGGCAGTATTCTAGGTTATTACGTGAGGAAGTGTTTTAATTTTGAATCCGTTAATTTTGGTAAGTTTCGTCAGGGTGTGAAGAAATATAGAGCTGCGTATAATCAGCATAACAGTGAAAACTAATTCCATGCTTCCTAATGATATCTCCCAAGGGTAGCATGTGGAGTGAACAGCAAAGGTCCTAGTACTGAGCCTTGTGGTACACCGTACTGAACTTGTGATCGATAAGACATCTCTTCATTTACTGCTACAAACTGATAACGGTCAGATAAGTATGATTTTAACCATGCTAATGCAATTCCACTAATGCCAACATAATTTCCGAGTCTATTTAAAAGAATGTTATGGTCAATAGTGTCAAATGCAGCACTAAGATTGAGTAATACTAATAGAGAGATACAACCATGATTGGATGATCGTAAGAGCAAATCATTTGTGACTCTAATGAGAGCTGTCTCAGTACTATGGTACGGTCTAAATCCTGATTGAAAATACTTGCAGATATCATTTCTTTCTAAAAGTAACATAGTTGTGAAGATACTGCCTTAGTATCTTTGACATAAAAGGTAGATTCGAGATCGGCCTGTAATTGACTAATTCTATAGGATCAAGTTGTGGTTTTTTAACAAGCGGTTTAATCATAGCCAGCTTAAAAGTTTTTGGTACGTATCCTAATGACAAAGATGAATTAATGATATTAAGAAGAGGATCTGTGACCACTGACCTCTGGAAGCATCTCTTTCAGTAGCTTAGTCAGTATAGGGTTTAACATGCATGTTGTCGATTTAGATGATTTAACAAGTTTAGAAAATTCTTCCTCTCCTATAGTAATGAATGAATAGAATTTTTCCTTAGGGAGACTACAATGCACTCCCTGATGCGATACTGTAGTAGTGTCACGATCCACACACACAAAGGAACGGGAAAAGGGAAGATCCAAATGCAGTAGATATTTATTAGGGTAATCCAAAATCGTATCCAGTCCAGGCAGGGGTCAAAATCCAAATAATCAATCCAACAACAAGAACACAAACAGGAAATACAGGGAACGGAAGTGGCGTGATATAAGACAAGGAATCCGTGACAAACACTAGACTGGCAGGGTATATATAACAAGAACTAACAATGAATAACAGGGAACAGCTGGGTACAATGATGACGGGGAACAGCTGAGTGCAATGAACAGTGATTGCTACAGACAAGGATTGTGGGGAATGCAGTTCATGAACAGGATGACACCGTGGAGACGAGGACCTCTAGTGGACACCAGTGATACACAAACAGACACTGTGACAAGTAGACGGTTGCATGGTTATAATTTTCTCCCTGATATTATCAATCTTATAAGTGAAGAAGTTCATAAAGTCATTACTGCTGTGCTGCTTGGAAATATCTGGGCTTGAAGCTTTATTTTTCGTTAGTTTAGCCACTGTTTCAAATAAATACCTGAGGTTTTGTTTATATTCTTCTAATAGGGTTGAAAAATAAGCAGATCTAGCATCTTTTAAGGCCTCCCTGTATGAAATCGAGCTCTCTTTCCATAAAATGCGAAATACCTCTAGTTTTGTTTTCTTCCAGTTATGCTCCATTTTTCTGGCTGCTATCTTAAGCTCGTTGAAGAATGTGTGCTCGTTGTACCTCGACATTGGCGTTCTTTAATCTTCTTTAAGCGCAACGGAGCAACTGTGTTTAAAGTGCTGGAAAAGAGAGAGTTAAAAGTTTCTGTCGCAATATCGAGTTCTTCTAAGCTATCTGGGATGCTGAGGAGATGAAACTGATCAGGAATAGACATTGTTTTGTCTGAAAGTACATTTTATTTATGTAATTTTATTGTGTGACTGTACAGCAAATTGGTCAATTTATGTTGTTTTAATTGTGCTTTGTAAATAAAATGAATGAATGAATGAATGACATGCAGCTTGGCTAAAACTATAGGACTTCGACTGGTATTCGATTGAGTAGCGATCATAACGCAGTGTTTTCCTACGCCATTTGAAAGTTCAACCAATGGAAACTGGATCTTGAGTATGGTGGGTGGTGACGATGAGTAGAGAGCAATCGGACACTCAAACATGAATTGGGGCACCAATTGGGGCACTTGATTGGTCAAACACCGAATCTGATTATCGGCCGATACCGATCTGCAGCTGATCGATCGGAGCATCCCTTTCCCATACTTGTCATGAGAAGCGCTTATCACCAAAACAGATGCTTTAAGGCATTCATGTGGGTTTCTCCTGAAAAAAATTATGGTTTAAGTTTGAAATTTAAGAAATTAGGACCATCTCATTCTTTTTCATCGTCACCTCATTCTTCTTTCTTCTTCTTCACCTTCTTCACCTTCTCATTCTTCTTCTAATTCTTCTTCACATTTGCATTCTTCTTCTACTTCTTCATCTTCTTATTCACCCTCACCTTTTCGTTCTTTGTCGTCGTCTTCATCATCTTCTTCTTCTTTATTGGTAAAGCAGCTCTGATGTGTTATTTTATTTATGCAGCAACAGAGCCTAAAACTCAAACTTAAACATTTATTCTGCTGCCTTGCAAGATCTGATATTTCCTTCTGGAAATGCAAATCTAGTTTTTCTCCCACCTCCTTTTAATATTTTGAGATTTTGATCTTTCTCGCTTTCTCTGTCATTAACACATACACAAGCAAACACTGTCTTTTCATTGCTGATACAGTTTAGTCATGTTTTAATCATGAGATGTACATTTTAATACATTTAAATTTAGCACTTCTGTTGACTTTAAAGAGCTTTTGTGTGCAGATAGTGCTTCCACATTTCTGTCAGTAGGTTATGCCTTGTTTTTTGAGAGTGGAATGTTTGAGCGTTGAATTTTTTCGGTTACGCAACCTGTGTTTTAAGGAGCTCTAGGAAGCACAAATAACAGGGGATTTGGATGTTTCTGCAGTTTGATTGACTCTGTTCAAGTAGGTCTGTGTGCGGGTCTACATCCATCCACTGCTCCCTCATCTCTCAGACTGACAGAGATTGATTGGCATGTCTGTGTTTTGTACCAAGCTGATATGAAACAAGATTTTATAGCTAAGCAAAATGTATTCTTTTCAGTTAAAAAAAATTGTATGCAGGCGCCATACAGACATTGATTTAATGTGTTCTTCACCATATATAGCAAATAAGAGACGATTCAAACACAATCACTTTGCCTGCACATGAAAAATTCCCACACTCTGTGTGTGTGTGTGTACAGCTACTGTCAGAAAGACACTCACAGCCTTCATAGCACACACTAAAACATCCCTGAATTTCCCCTGGGTGAACTGTGTGAAGATGTATTCACTCTTATTAGAATTGCAAACTATCCATTACACTGGGTTCACCGGATGATATTTTGAGGTTTTGGATGAAATTCATGACCGTATTAAATGCCGCCTGTGGAAGAGCTGTCAGTCAGTGACCCCTTAACGTTTATTTTTTGGGAAAAATGCAGGCGGCCTATAACTATAAATCATTAAAGATTAATCGCAATATTAAATAAATAAAAAATCCCATTATAATCGCATCATGAGGATGCATGTAAACGCACTCCTATGTAACATTGTTTATTATGTTTCACTTTATAAACATCTACGTTTGAGCAGATATCCATGAACACAGTATTTCACAGTAAACACTCAAACACTGGTCTAAAAATTCTAATATTAATCATCTTACAGTGTAACTCATACTACTTTTATATCGTACTGTTTATTATAGAGCATAAAAACATCCTTGTGTCGTACATGTATATTTATTTAGCATTGAAATGTTGCCTACCTGTCTATATTTCATATTTCAACATGTTTCTGTCGATTTCACACATTTTAGTCTGGCAATTCAACTAGTACAATGTGAAGTTTATGCAACAATAACACGTTAACTAATGTAAGTAAATTCCTTGTGAATGTAAGTGAATGTAAATGTAAGCTTATTCCTCACAGTGCGCCTTCCAAACTCGATGAAAGGAATGATGAAGCTGATGCTTTGTTTGCTGAGGTAATGGGGAAGTTTACAGGTTTGCGTGCCTCACACATGGACAATTTGCACAAAGACTGCGCAGCGTGTGGGTGTGGTCACATTAGAAATAATGAGCAAGACTTGAGAAACTGAACCTCGCGTTGGTTTCATACGGATTACATAAACAGAATATTTATTTTTGATATGAATTACTTCATTTAAAAGTAGACACTTCAAGTTTTCTAAAGACTGTGTGGCAAGTATTCGCTGAGTTACAGTTCATTTTCAGACGCATTTCAGAATGGATTTCACTGAGACAGAGACAGCAGAATGTGCATAATGTTTGTTTTCTTTATTTTATGAAAAGCACAACATTTTGTTTTTATTGTGAGTGTACACAAAAGTAGACAGTTTCGAATGTCAAAAATCGACTAAATTATTTGAGTCTATTTCGCACGAAGCAAAAAGCAAGGCTCGTGGGGGTTAACCTTTTTTTAAACCAGTGCTGTTCATTGACTTGAACTGTATCCTTCTAAATCAGTACGATTCCACTTTGCAAAATAAGTGGCAATCAATATGCTTGTTTTTTTGTGTGTTTTCTTGACCTAACACTGCTTGAAATGTCTTTTTAAACCTGGTGGAATTTAAAGGGCACCTATTATGCAAAATTCACTTTTACATGGTGTTTTAACATAAATGTGTGTTGGCAATGTGTGAGCAAAACCACCCTAGAATGATAAAAATCCACCCAGTAGTTTTTTTACTATCTCAATAAATCATAAGCACTGTCTCAGAACACCCTGTTCTAGATTTTCCTCATTGTGACGTAGAAATGAGCTAAGCCCCGCCGACGTGATTTGATTGACATCTGGTTTTGGCATAGACCCCGCCCTTGGTGATCTGCATCCTCCATTGTTTTCAACAACAGCCGGTAATGTCTCCTAAGAAGTGTAGGTGTTCTGTTGTGGGATGTAAGAATGGACATAGTAGTCTTCACTGACATCAGAGCCACTGAAAACACAGCAGATGGATTTTATTTATGAAGAAAAGGCACCACTTAAACTTCCTAAATACAAGATTCATGTTCTGACTGACTGTTTAGTGAACGAGGGTCAAAGTTAATCCTCAAGTGTGGATCGTTGCCTACAGTTCGCGATCCAACGTCACCTCCAGAAAAAGTAAGTGTATTTTATGATTTATGAGCAAATAGTCATTTCAATCGATGTCAGCCAGTTCAACAACAAATGCGTCTAAAGCTATTTATTGTCGTCGTCATAGGATGTCTCAACAAACAACGTCAGGCAGTTTTATGTCACGTAGGCATTTTTTTGCAGCATTTATAAATGTAAATAAATTAAGGTCTGCTCTATCTCCATTGACAGTATGCTGTATAAACGTCTATCTCCCTCCCCTTAAGAAATAAATAAATAAATCGTTTGTACTTAGCAAACGTTATCACAGTAGTGTGTGTGTGTGTGTAGTTTCAAAAAATTGCGCGAACGTTATCACAGTTCGTGTGTGTGTGTGTGTGTTGCACATCCATAATGGCAAAGGGGACGCGACTAAAACTTTGTAAGTACATAAATGTATCAATTAACCATTCCGAGACGTTTAGTCCATTTTCATTCGTGTTTATTCTGTGCCGGAGTCTCTTCATCATCTAGGTCCAGCAGGGCGGGGATATGCAGCTCATTTACATTTAAAGTGGTAGACGCCAAAACAGCTCTTTTTAAAACAGGCCCCAAAAATGACATTTTCAAATGGTTATAATAAATTAACTGTGGGGTATTTTGTGCTGAAACTTTACAAATACATTCTGGGGACACCCAAGACCAATATTACATCTTCTAAAAAGGGGCATAATAGGTGCCCTTTAAGAAGGTTAAAAAGACATATCCGGGTCGTGACCTGTGTATCTTACATCATCAGTGGAGTTCTCCGAGGTCTGTCTGTAATGACCGATCGGCATTGACGGATGACCGCACTGAGGAACATTGCTGACAAGTGTTTTATGCAGGTGTTATGTAACATGCCCATTTGTTTTTCCCTTCTCTCTTTCTCTTTTAATTTTTTCCTTTCAGTTTTTTCAAGGAAGTACAAAAGTGAATAGTAAAGTCAAGCACTACAGGTTCTTCCAGTACTCGTATAAACACTCAGTTGAGGCTGTTCATTAGGTAAATTCAAGTTTCAACCAGCATTGAAACTAGTCCTTTGAGGAAGGATCAGCTCACCAAGTCACCCAGCCACTCACCTACATTGTCTAAAACAGGGATTTGGTTTGGGTTTAGTTTTTTTTTTTTTTTTTTTTTGCTTTGGGTTTTTTGTTTTCTTGGCTTTGCTTTGTCTCATGTTTCTCTTTGCCAAATTCTTTGTTTTGTTTGCTTTGCTTTGTACTGTTGTACATTTTTGTTGGGCTTTTGCCATGGTAAAGTAGCAAGAGCAAGTCAAGTCACCTTTATTTATAGAGCGCTTTTTACAAAACAGATTGTTTCAAAGCAGCTTTACAGTGATAACAGGAAAATAATGCAACATGGCTTGTTTTTGCTCAACAGCATATCCAAAAGAAAATAGTGTCATTGTCCAGCTTAAGTAAGTTCAGTGATGGTTCATTTTTGTTGTAAAAAAAGTTAGTAATTGAGTCAATTTATATATATATATATATATATAGCCACTCTGGAGAAAACAGTGATGTCGTCATCCAGCTCAGTTCAGTTCTCGTATAATGGTGTCAATGCAGTGTAGCATAAACGACTCTGGGTAAATGTGAATTAGCTCAAGGATATAGGGAATTTTGGAAATATTAATAATCATAACTCATGGTCATAATAATTCAGAAATCGCTTGTACATTTACTTTATAAATTATCGAGATTACCTTGTTCTGTAACTGGTCTGGTCATCAATCATTCGTCCAGCGAATAAATGTAAGATTATCACAGTTAAGAAGGGGTATCTATTTACAAACTCCAAGAAAGTTTATCTTCTGGCCACGAACATCAAACTTTCTGAGTTTATTAATTAAAACTACTCAATGTAGTCTGTAATATCGAGCTTGTAGCTAGATCTTTTGTTTCATTGACTTTATAAAAGCGGGCTTTCAAACACAGAGACAGTTAAAAGTATATATGGATTTTAATAAATGTAACACTAGAGATTATATGAGCTACAAACACAAACGTACGTAAAAATACAAACAATAAAACAAACAAACATTTAACCAAACAAGAAAATACATGATCAGAATAAAATGAAATGAAAGAAAGAAAGAAAGAAAGAGAAGAGGAAAAAGGGTAACTTAATTCACAGACCTAAGAGATAGACACCAGGAAATCAGCTTTTAGATTGAGAGATACTTGCGAGATGTTGTACTCTTTCAGTGCGATGCTGGAAAAGGGACGTGCGTGCGCGTGTCCGGCTGGTTTGCGTCTAGTTTCGTCTTCTGGGTCGTTTCGCAAGACGATGTAAAGGCTCA
This sequence comes from Squalius cephalus, assembly GCF_949319135.1. Lineage (NCBI taxonomy): Eukaryota > Metazoa > Chordata > Actinopteri > Cypriniformes > Leuciscidae > Squalius > Squalius cephalus. Next base: position 15,778,222 of record NC_137126.1, read on the forward strand.
CTTGAATTTAACGTTACCGAGAAAGTTCAGATCGTTTCCCTTTTGGAGGGGAAAGGCACGTATGAGCTTAGTTGCAAAGACCGGCAGCTACGACTCGAACATGTGTTGGTCCGAGGAGAAGGCCAAAGCCTTTCCAGAGGTTCCTGGAGAAGCGTTGCCGGGGAGAAGAGGTGGAGGTCAGAGCGATCGATGAGAGAAGAGAGAGAGGGAACTGAAGGTTTGGACTTTTATCAGTGTCCCATGTACCGTCCCCTTCTTCGTGGAGGACGAATCATCTGTCGAGATTTTTCTAGCGGGAAGACCCCTTTGTTCGTTTGGAACGGTCTCCTGGCTCGAGTTACAGTGACGATTGACTTAAGCCTTTCGGTTCCAGAAATATGAAATGTGTAAACAATGTATATTACTGCATTCTGCTATTGGAATTCGACTCTGTTAGATTGAGAGAATTACAGAGATATCAAACGCATCACATGAAGGTTGTAGAAATGCGAAGTTACAGGAGATATGCAGAATTACACACATTTAAAGTTTTGATTACCACATGACAAAATCGTAGACACCCCAATATGACATGGTCATAACAGAAGGCACCTCAGAAATATATCAACATTTTGGTAATGTCCTATGTGGGTAAGTCAATGGAAAATCTGTGTGTATGTGTGGTGCGTTTGGGACGTGACTCGCTTGGAATGTCTGCTTTCCTGGGTCGTAAAGTTTTATGGTCTGAGGTAGGGTTACAAAACCATGATTCTATTTGAGACCCTAAATTGGGAGAAACATTCTTTCGATAGACACTTAGAATTCAAAACTGCACATTAGAAACCACACCTCTATTATAAGGTAAACTAACCACACATGCATAATGGAATTGTACATATATTTAATATAAATATTGCTTATCCTGAGTTACACACAAAGGTTGGTCTCTTGGTGTGTGTGTGTGCGTGTGTGTGGGGGTGTGTGTGTGTGTTTGGAATGTCACGAGGCTTGTCACGTGATTCAAAGGTATGTGGTTTTGTTTACAGAGAGGGGGGATTTTACAAGGGTCCCCTTTGTTTACGTTAATGTATGACTCAGATGTCTCTCAGGGGAGCCACCACGATGCCATTTTGACTGTTCATGGTAGACTTAGAGGCACCATGAACAGACTCGTTGTCTTTTTAGACAACGAAGAATGTGTTTGCGAGATCAGGATGCAATAATTTGACAGCATGTGACCGAATGTCATAATCATTGTCGTTACAGCAGGCAGATCAATAATAATGTTGAATATTAAGTGTCCCCAACTAAGCAAGCCAAAAGCCAAAGGCGACAGTGGCAAGGCACCAAAACTCCATCAGGTGACAGAATGGAGAAAAAAAAAAAAAAGCACAGGAACTCATGGAGAAAGAGGTTTTTAATAAAATGTGACATGACATGCTGAATTCAAACCAGATTTTTTCCTACAAGTTGAGCTATTTTTTTGAATGACACACATTTAAAGCACTGCTACTTCTGAACAATGTCTACATTTTGTCTACAACTAACTAGAGTTTGGTCGGTTCTTGGTTTTTCACCTCAGGCTGATGTCACAAGCTTAATATGTTAACTGACATTTACCCCTTGATTGCCTGGTGTGTTTTGTACTCATGTAATCAGGATAATTAAATCTCTCTAATTAAAAGCCCTCCAAACTCCAAGTTCCCCATGACATTGCATCACTCAGTGTAATTATGATGCTTGGAGCGCTGCCGGTGCTGCAACACTGTGGGCCTGAAAATATCAGATCTCATCACAAATGTATAATATTATGACTGTGACCTTTTGTCTCTAGTATGTTTAAAACAGCTTTGTTCTCTGGTAACACACATACATGGGGATGCCTTTACGTGACCTGGTCAGGACTACGGATATTTTGACTTTCATTGCATACTATCTGAATTTAATCCAAGTGAGACACAGTAGACACTGTGAAATGATCAATTTAGGAAAACAATTTACAAATTAAAGAGGTGCTAACCTTGCTCCAGGGTAGGGTTTCATAACCTGGGTAAAAATCGGTGTTAACCCCTCTTCAAAATTACAAGTGTGAAACATTCCTTTACCCAGGGTTAAAAGCAGTGTTTAGAACGATGATAACCCAGGTTAAGTCCAGTGTATTCATCAGCCGTAAGAAAGTTATAGTTATAGTTATTGTTATAGTTATCTTCCTTTGTAAATGGGCCTTTACAGTATGTGTGGCATGGTTTGAGAGTCTGGTGACCTGAAAAGGGAAGCCTTCAGACTAAATCTGAGCAGATGAAAGATATGTATTGTGTTTTAAACAGATATATTTCTCATTCTATTCTGCTCTGCACTCTGTCATCCTGCTCATGCCCACTGGTGGAATCTCTCTGAATCTTGTTTGAGTACTTACTGAAAAGTCATGTCATCTGAATGGGGAATCTGAATAATTAGGACATATGGGAGATGTGAGTAACTGTTGCCTTGGCGACAGTGTGAGGTGCATGCATGTGGCATTTACAAGACATCACTTATCTTCTTGGGTGCAGGCCTGCTTCACGTAATCTCAGGAGCTCCCCTGTCATTTACATCTCTTTCTTGCTATCTGTCTATCTGCTTCAATCCATTCAGAGTGTTTTTATATTGAGAAGAAGCCCTTTATGTGCCATTTTTGAGGAGTCAGGGCCTTTAAAATTGTAGGTTTGATTATCTTCAGCATGCTATTCTTTTTGGGTGTTACTCTGTTTCTTATGGCTGAATATGGATTTGTTGAATAAACTGCAGAGAACTGTAAATATCAAAGTTGACGAACACCCGGTGTGGCGAGCACGACGAGGTCGAGGGCCGTGGGAGGACGGCGCGAGGCCGGTGGCGTGATTGATAATGAGCGACACGTGCGCGACGCATTAAAAGTCTTTAAATGTTCGCTGGTTCCCGCCTCCTTCTTCCCGTAACAACATACCTCGTTACACTGGTGCCGAAACCCGGGAGGAAGGAGGAACGCGCTGTCAAAGAGCCCTCGCCGCTGTGGTGAATCGTGGCAGGCAGTTTCCGTCGCCATGGACACTCGAGGCGGTGCGCGGGAGGGAGTTGCCGGGGGGGACGGTCGAGCTCGCTGCTGGCCGTCTGGGTGCTGGAGGGGTGGCTGCCGTCCGTGATGGAGCGGAGGAGTCGCCGCCGTTTGCCGTGGGCCGGAGCCTGCTGCCATCCGCCATGACGGGGAGGAGCAGGGAACGGGGGACTCTTGCCGACTGCCCGAACACTGAGGAGCCGTCGCCGTCCACCAGGCGGCGGAGGAGTGTCAAGCCGTCCACCGAGGGCTATCCAGCGCCACCGCCAGGCACCGCGGAGAAGATCGCCCAGCTGGTGTAGGGCCAGATGGCAGCGCGTTATGGGAACCGGACCAAGATTTTTTTTTTTTTTTTTCTCCTCTCTCCCCTCTCTCGTCTCTGTCGCTCCTCATGCTTCCGTCTCCTTCTCCCTCACCTCGTCTATCCATACCCCCAGCCCAGGTACCGCAGCCGCCGTGATCGGTCCCCCCGGGGAGGGGGGGAGGGGGAGTAAGCGCAGTCTCGTGGGTGCCCCCCGGCCTGCGAGGGGCGATGGGGGTATGTGGCGAGCACGACGAGGTCGAGGGCCGTGGGAGGACGGCACGAGGCCGGTGGCGTGATTGATAATGAGCGACACGTGCGCGACGCACCGGTCTCGCATCTCTCACGGAGGAGCGGAAGCATAAAGGAGGAGCGACGACAGTGAAGAGCGAGAGAGGAACAGGCCTGTGTTTTATTTGATGTTCTGTGTTGCCAGCAGTCGTCTGTGAGGGGCTGCTGGCTTTTACTTTCATTTTGTATTTGTTTTATTTTTGTCATTAAAAGTCTTTAAATGTTCGCCGGTTCCCGCCTCCTTCTTCCCGTAACAACATACCTCGTTACACCCGGTTTCCAGAAATACTTATTGAATTGCATTATTACATAAGTGCTACTTAATCTTTGCAGTCTTTCCAAGGCATCACTTAAAGGGGTCATGAACTTTTGTTTTATTGTTTTATGTTTCCTGGGGTGCACTTATAATGTTAGTATGATTTTGACATAATTATTTTTCATAATTTAGAAATAAAAGGCATTTTTCCTACCCTGATTTTAGCCCTCTGATTTGAACCCTCTGTTTGAAGGGGCGTGTCTGCTGTGAGACTTCAGTGTAAACCTCCACTGCCATGATTGGCTAACATCTTTGCACATGAAATAGTATTACATGTGGAAAAAGTATTACATGTGGAACTCTCTCGAAAGCTTTTAGCACATTTTTACTATTACAGCTCTCAAGGTTAACAAGGTTAATCGTGAAAAGTGTTGATTATAGCATTATATTTTTATTGTGGCATGAAAGGTTGCTGTGATGAGCATTGTTGCCAATCACAGACATGTTGAGCGCAAGAATGAAGTGATCTCGTCATTTCAACTCATTTTCTGCACTCTCACGAATGCTTTCTAACTAACAGTGCAAACATGATTATGTAAATAAGAAATTCATTGATTATAACGTGAGTTTTGGCAAGAGTCCAGAACTCAGTCAGTGATTAACACATGCTGTTTGATTTGACACCTCCAGCAAATGTAAAGGAAGCGTTCTTTGATTGCTTTCTATATATAATTTAATCCGTTTAAATAACAGATTATTTTTTATCCTACTAAGAGAAACAATGTGAAGTTTTGATTTACTGATACATAGACAAAGAACATCTGACTTTACATAAATCATTACATATCAGAAATCACAGTTACTTACAGTACATGTTGTGACATTACTGTCGAGTCCATATCGTAAAAGTCTGTTTGCAAAGCCTGCGCCGAAATTGTGACTGATTTACCAAAGAATTCACAGTGAAATGTACTGATCAAATAAATAATGCTCAACTGAGACATTGACATTGCTGAAAATAAATAACCACATTCCTAGCATTAGGATCCTTTGGAAGGTAAAGTTATTTTTAGTCCAGTGATCCTGTATCACTCTTCTCTCCTCGTCTTCTCACTAACACGCCAGTGGATGGGGCCAAAGACTAACAAGAAAGATTTCCGTTCTGAAACTTACAGGATATCACATGTAGGGGTGGGCGATATCTCGATATTTACGATATATCGAGATATTTTTTAAACTCGATATGGATTTTGACATATCGTATATATCGATATATTGTTTATATTTAATTCTGATTTCGCCACTTTGCTTGTTTGCCTTCTCTGTGCTGTGCTCGTCCCCACCCTCCTCCGCCTCCTTGCTTTTGTTCCCCCTCCCCTCGCGTGTTGTCTCATTCAACCAAGTCCCCCGAGTCCGGTCAGGCACATCAATCTTTCCCCGCCCAGCGAGTGCTTGAAGTGCGTCAGAAACAGCGCGCGCGCGATCAGTTGTTGTTGGTAATTTTTTGTGTAGCGTCGCCTCTCGCCGCATTGCTTTTGTTTGAGGGCGCTTAACACACTCACACTTAACATGCTCCCCTGTAGAAACGGGCCTGGCAGCTCGCGCCAGGTCTAGACGGTCTAGACACGTTGAAAGTTTCTTGATTGTGACGGATGGCCGAATTTACATGACACATTATAAATTAGCATTAGCCTACCTATTCTGCTATAGATACAGTGCCAAAAAGAAGAGAAGAGGATAAAGGTGGATAAAGACAGAGGTAAAGTGATGTAATGAATGAACAGTTTATCTAATTGCATAGTAGTAAGATACTGTAATTTAATGGCAGTTATTTTTACCTTAAACTTTATGCTAGCAGTTGTTCTGAGTTCTCCAGAGGCCCCAGACAAGTGTGATTTTGTAACAATCATGTCAATTTTTAGATGCATTTGTATCACTTTTTTTTAAATTAATGTTTTACTCTACAGTTGTGCAGTTTTTGGGGGATATATGGCATTTTTTTTATTTATTTGCCAAAATTAGTAATGATATTTCTATACAGGTTTATTTAAAATAGTGCAATATGTATTATTTCTTCATTTATTTTACAGTTAAATTATTATTTTTGTATACAGGGATTTTTTTTTTTTTTTAAATGTCGCAGAAACACTTTGTTCCTACATGAACTGCCTACCTATTTGCACTTCAATAAAAAAAGACTTTGTGGTATTTGGCATATTTGTTTTTGCAGTAATTTTGGGGGGTTATTTTTCCTGTAAAGATATCGAGATATATATCGTATATCGAGATATAGCAAAATATATCGAGATATATTTTTTGCTCCATATCGCCCAGCCCTAATCACATGGTTTAGATTATTCATAAACAGATTTTTTTTCTTCTTTTTATCTCAGCAGAGAACAAAAATATTGTTACAGTAAACAATATTGATGCATTTAATTCAACCTTTGCTAAAGAAAAAAATTAAAACATTCAAAAAACCCAAACAAGTGTGTAGCAAGGTTAGATGTTTGGGGAAGAAGGAGGCGGGAACCGGCGAACATTCAACAAACTTCAATGATAAAAATAAAACATACAAAACGAAAGTAAAAGACAGCAGCCCCTCACGGACTACTGCTGTCACATCATATAAAACAAACATCAAATAAAATCCAGGCCTGGCCTCTCTCGATCTCCACTGTCGTCGCTCTTCCTGTTATGCTTCCGCTCCTCCGTGAGAGATATGAGACCAGTGCGTTGTGCAGGCATCGCTCATTAGCATTCACGCCACCGGCCTCGCGCCGTTCTCCCACGGCCTTCAGCCTCGTCCTGCTCGCAACAAAGTGGTATTGCTGTAAGTTATAGTTTGTTTATCAGACAAACAGTAGTATTATTTAACTTATTTTCTATCTTTATGTGCATTCAAGAATAATGTTTAACATATTTTATGTTAATGATGTACCAAAATAAATGAAAATATAAGAAATACCAAAACCAAAATTAAAGTTTATTTAATAAATCAATTAATTATTCAAATTTAGTTTTATATTAAATTGAACTGTATAAAAAAAAATTTTTTAATTGCACATAAGGCAATTTTTATATAACATTTTTAATGATATAATTTATGTTTCTACTCCCAATTGTTTTTAAAAAAAAAAACATAGACATTTAAACAGTGGCTGTAATAACTTGTTGGCAGATTTATTCAAACTGTTTTTGTTCTTTATTCAAACTAATTTGTTTACAAGCTGATTTATTAAGGTCATTTTACATCACAGATTGAACGATTACATAAGACATTTCAGTAGGTTGTACTGTTTCTTTCAGCATGCCTTCTGATGTTCATTCATGTTTATTTTGTGCTATAACTAGTAGTAAAGACAAAGTAAGACATAATCAGTTCACATTCGCTTTATTGGATGGCACACTTATAAATGTTTTGGGAAATTTTGTTCACACATCAAATGATAAAAGTATCCTAAAAGACTAAAAGTTCTTGGTTCATCCAAATGAAAATTATTCAAATTGAGAATTCAATGTTAATCCAACCCTTGCATCCACACAACTGACATGTTTACTTGTAGCTTATCCATGTTGTGTGCACAAAATAGACACTGACACAGTCAAAACGTGCCATTAGAAAAGCACTTTTCAGTCAAAACTGAAAATTTAAAGTACATGCATTATACAATTTTAAGTAAATTCTATACAAAACCTTAGACTTTAAGCAAAAAGAATACTAAGAGAAAATCAGTGCGTTTGTGTAACACTACATTCATCCTTGGCTCTCTCCACTCCTTTACTCTCATGGGGTTCAGGTGTTTAATGCTGCCGTCTGGAGTGCAGTAGAGACTCAAGCAGCCAGATGACCTTTCAGATCTTCTCAAATCTCTCTGCATGAGGATCAGCCTCCTCTGCTTGTTTTGTGCAAGCTTGCCAGACCCAGACTGGGTTGCCAAATGCATTAATATTACGAAACGTTTTTTTCTTTTTTTTGTATAAATGGCTTTATTATTCTGGTAGTACAGATCAGAAGATCACATGCACAGCATCTTCTTTTGTGTTTGGTTTCAAGTGTGTCGCACACGAAGCCAAAACATTTTGATCGCCCCCTGGTGGCTAGCTGCAGTATAGTCATAACCCCCCACTCTTTCCATATAATCGAATGGGAAGCTCGCCAAACAAACAAAAAAATGTATACAGTTTCTAAAGAAAATATAAGTGGTGATTGCCTGCACAAAACTTAATGCCATGATTTTAGGGTGTTCTGGGTGGTGGCCAAGGCATTACTATGTGGTTGCTAAGGGGTTCTGAGTGGATGACAACTCTTAGCCAGTCTGAGCTGGAAGTTTTACAGCTATTATGTAACTCTGAATGCTATTCATAAACTTCATGAACACCTTTTTTTCTGTAAAATGATGGCATGTGGTGTGAAACATTACTCATTTGTACAATCACAAGTCAATCTCACAATTTCAAACAGAACCTTGTTAATATCAGCCAGTTAGATAATGTTACCTTGAGGACATGTTTACATCAGCACTATTTAAAACAGACAACCACATGTTTTAGGCATAGAAACATATTTACATTATCAAGAATATAAGATTGTTGGAACTTAAACTACCTTTCAAAGGTGTGGGGTCATTAAGAGTTTTTTTTTTTTTTTTTATGTTTTTTTGAAAGAGGTTTCTTATGCTCACCAAGCAATAAAGTAAAAACAATAATATTGTGAAATATCATTGCAATTTAAAATAATTATTTTCAGCAGCCATTACCACAGTCTTCAGTGTCACATGATCCTTCAGAAATCATTCTAATATGCTGATTTTCTGGTCATGAAACATTTCTTATTATTATCAATGTTCATAACAGTTGTGCTGCTTAATAGTTTTGTGGAATCTCATAATTTTTTGGTTTATTTGATGAATGGAAAGTTTAAAAGAACAGCATTTATTAAAAAAAAAAAAAGAACATTATAATTGTCTTCACTGTAACTTTTGATCAATTTAATGCATTCTTGATGAATATATTGAATTTCTTGAAAAAGATATTGAATATATTTAAAAACAAACAAAACAAAAAAATTTATTGACCCCAAACTTTTGAATGGTAGTATAAGATCAGTTCTGTCAACTGGCCTGATAACTATTATTGTTCCCTGATTCAATGGAAAGACAAAACGACTAAGATTGAAGGTAGAGATAAAGAGAAAGTGAATGAAATGATGATGTGAGAAAGAGGTTGCTGCTGATTACTCTGTGGAAAATAGATGTCTTTTCTACTAAACAGCTTCTGGCTGCTCATAAGATGCTTCCATGGAGAAGAATTCCAATTTAACGCTGAGATGGTGACACTGATTGGAATTTTCTCTGCCACTAGACCTTGTTGTATCGGGGAGTGTGTGTGTTTTGGCCATTGGCACTGAGTGCTCTCTATACAGTGTTTGTATTGATTACTAAAGTTGTAAATGCATTGATAGTTGTGCTCTGCATGGTGCGGTGTGTGTGTGTGTGTGTGTGTGTGTGTGTGTGTGTGTGTGTGTTTGTGTGTGTATGTGTGTTATGGTTTCATCTTTACAGAAGAGAACAGATGGCAAAACTGTCTGTCAAGCCCAGCACCTTGCTTTTTTCTCTCAACCCCTACTCTCATTTTGTTCCTCTTTTCATAGGCAAGCATCACTATTATGCTTTATTTATACTGAGGTTTATGGATTTGAACAAACTTTCTTGCAATGTTGTGCTACGGACAGAGAGTTTGACTTTTTTTCCAGTGAAGATAAAAACTAAAATAATGTGGTATACACATACACTTAAATCATCATGCAGAGTTTTGTTTTGCTTTTAAGTGATTGGATTGGAGATTTTTGCCTGGTGGAAAATGTAGAGATCTTGTTTTTATCTTAACTCTATTATCTTTATACTGTGGTCCCTTCTCTTTTTTACATCATCCCTCTCTTTTTCTTATTATCTCCTCATTCTTTTCCTAATGATGTCCCCAATGAGACACTGTTATCCCCCTTGTGCCCTCAGTAACCCCTCACCAGATGAGACTCTCTGACATACATGCACACACTGATATTAGTCTTGCCTCTTTTTCCACTGGGCTCAAAACAAGAAATTTAGAAAGACAGAGCGAGTGAGAGAGGGTTGCCAAAGATTACATAACGTAATTCTACTGAACAGTTGCACAGAAGTGTTGAGGAAGGATCCTCAAATTTTTCTGCTCTCTTTTTTTTTTCCTTCTGACTATATTTTTTTTATCAAATTTAATATCAAAGTACTTGATTTGCATGTGTTTTTGCATACAAAATAACAGGGATAGAAGTATCAGCTGTCAGAAAAAATAAAAATAAATCACATGCTATCTGTTTTAAGTAGTATTTGATATTAGAATTGTTATGTCCCAAATTATGTATAGTATGTTGAAAAGAGGTAACCCAAAGGTACCCAAGATGATCTATAATTTTCCGTGGATATCAGAATTGCAGATCCAGATCCAGATCCAACACAAATGAATAAGTGTTAAAAAAAACTACAAACATAGTTTACAAACGTTTTTCTCCAATGCAGTAGGAAGAATTGCAGCGTAAATTAAATTAACTGAAATGTGGAGTGTGAATAGGAAGATGTTAACTCTGACAAGATGATTTTCAGGCCAGTTTTCGGTGACAAGATCCACATAACTATATGCGACAGCGTGTTCTGTTCAAAACGCAAATATAGTATGGCACGTCCCAAAACTTGAAGCTCATACTTGTAGTGTAAGTAGGTGAATTGTGACAAAACAAAAATCAAAACAAAACCAAAATAAAATGCTAAATAAAAATACAAAATTAAAACATATTATAATATTTAAAATACACTTAATAAATTAACATTAAGTTAGACTCAAGAGGGCTTGTTCAGAAGGGAGCTCTACATAAGGATATCATAAATTAGTTACAATCTGGCAAAAGTATGATCTCAGATCCCATCTGAATTATGATGTTTGCTTTACAGCATTGGGACTAATCATAACTCTGCACTCAACAAATTAGATTACAGTATTTCTTCAAACACAGCAGTGCCCTGCTGCTGAGATCCATCTATCTTGAGCTCTGTTTAACACATAAGCATAATACAAACAGCAGCAGCCCAACAATGTGTGTGAGGTCGTATAATACGTTACATTTAATTTTGTTCTCTAAAACAAATTTCCTACAAAATTACTTTTAAGTTTGCCACTTTAACATGGGCCCTGTGCATGTGTGTGTCTGTTCCTCATCAATCATCATGTCCGGGTGGAGTCGACTAGGTGGGATGCACATGTGAGCCAGACACAGATCCTCTCTATCTCTCTCATCACAGTGGAGTAATGAGCCACCGCTCAACATCAGGCTCTAGTTCAGGTTCAGATGCGCCCTCAGAGGAATCAGGAAAAATTTACATTGAGATATTTAAAGCCGATGTATGGCAGTTATATTAAAATACTTTCTAATGTGCAGATGTCTTTCCTTTTAATCTCTTCAATACAGTGTCTTCCCCATTTTTCGTCTTTAAATATAGTATTGCGTTCTACTCTTTTGATGAAAATTTGCTCATGTGGATATATTTGTCTCTCTCGTGCTGTCTCTTTCCCTTCCTCCAGAAGACATTTAGCAATTAGTCCTTCTGATTACATTAGCAATCATCTTCCTGTCATAATGTCTGTCTTCAGCAGATATGATGGGTATAGAGTTCATGTGTGAGCAGGAAGGTAGTCAAAATGATTGAATTCATGACACTAGATTGGAAGATGGGTAGTCTTTTGGAACATTTAATGTCAAATGAGGGTGCGTTTATATTCTGTAATTGCTTGAAAGTTAAGATCCTGCATGGGAAAATAAATATTTTTTTGTCCTTTTTCCTAGAAAAGAAAAACATTTAAAGATATACACTACTGTTTAAAGGTTTCGGTTAAGTAAGATTTAAAAAAAAGTAGTAGAAATTATTACTTTTAAACAGCAGGACACACTAAATTGACACTTTATTGTCAGTAAAAACATTTCTAATGTTACAAAAGATGCTTCTACTCCGAACCTTCTATTCATTGAAGAAAAAAAAAATCAAGGTTTCCACAAAAATATTAAGCAGCACTGTTTTCAACATTGATCATAAGATGTGTTTCTTGGGCATCAAATCAACATATTATTATGATATGAAGGATCATGTGTCACTGAAGACTGAAAATTCAGCTTTGCCATCACAGGAATAAATGTAATTTTAAAATATATATTAAAATATATCAACAGTTATTTTAAATAGTAAAAAAAAAAAAAAAAAATGTTTCACAATATTACTGTTTACTGTATTTTTGATCAAATTAATACAACCTTGCAGAGCATAAGAGACTTCTTGAGAGAAAAAAGTAGTGCTTCTGCTAAAATTTTTATGAATTCTGCATTTATGAGTTCAATGAGGCTTATTTTCTTGGCAGCTTTGGGGATGACTAGGTGCCTGTTGGTGAAAGATTTCTAAGGGTTGATTCTATTTTAGGTGCTAGTGCTAATTCAACTCAGTTCTGGCTGGGGGCAGACTTTTGTTTGTTGGCAAGTTTTGTGTACATTGTAGCCTATTCTGCCCAAGGACTGTCCACTTAGACAGGAAGTGAATCTAAAATCAGTACTACCACAGCAGACTGGGGTGCAACAAAGTGGTGTCTCGTTCAGATGATGACGTAGCTGTCTTTGTGAATGTTGTATAGACAACAATAAACAAATGATGACTATTTTGCATAGATCTTTTATCAGTAAATTATACGTACTGATGTTTTCATTGCCATTTTAGTGTGCAGTATGTATCAGACGCTGTGTGAATGGATCGTGGGCAATCTGTTGGTGTGCCATCTGATGCCAGTGTGCCGCTAAAGTTAATTATGTCTCAGTATATATGTTAGTATGACATGTACACTGTTAATTATTTGACTGTAAATTTACAGTAAATTACTGGTTACCAGTTGCATAACTTTCACAGTGAGTCACTGTATCATTTTTACAGTAAATAATTGTGAAATGACAGCTGTATACTGTGACTTCACAGTAAATTATGCCGCCGTATTACTGTGATTTAGCAGTAAGCTGCTGTAGAATTACTGTATTTAACTGTGAAATTACTTTGAAGTTCGTGTCTATCGTATTACTCTAATTTAGCAGTAGGCTGCTGTAGAATTACTGTATATAGTTTCTTGGGATGTTTACAGTGTTTTACTCTGCCATCTTTAAACCCTCTTGCATGCCTATAAATAGAGGTTTTTTTTTTTTTTTTTAGAGCATTCTCATTCAACCAGTGACTGCATTGAAGAATCTCAAATTGTCATGGCAGCCTGGGTACTCGCCATGGAAACAAGCTGTTGATTGACACTGACAGGCTAAAGGGTAGCTGGCTGTCCATCAGGAGGGATCCGTGTGCCTTTGTGTTCGTGCAGTGATCAGGGAAAGGGGAGTGTACAAATACTACAAGGTCATTAGATGTAGAACATCATAACTCATTACAATACATGGTGTGGAAAAGTTCTTCAAACCTCGTCCTTTATACTTTACAATAGTTTGAAGGGTTAACATTTATTTATCAACTAACAATGAACTTATACAGCATTTATTAATCTAGGTTGATTTTAATTTATATATTTACTTATACATTTTAACATCAAGTTGTACAATTGAACGTTTATTAATGAATGAATGATGAACAAACATTAATTAACAATAAACAATAAAAAAATGTTGTACATTCATTGTTTATTTATAATACCTAATACATGAACGTGTATGTTAATGTTAATGTTAATGTTAATTTTATAAATGTTTCTGAGAAAATGACTTGGGGCCAGATTTACAAATTTTTGTCAGCGCAAACCCTCTTTTGGTGTTTCTCAGGATTTACAAAAGACAAGTAGCGCTGAAAAGGTGTGGACATTTATTTTTGCGGCTGGCCTTTTTGCATATGCATTTGTAGGGGTTTCCCTTTTTAGATTAAAAATGTATGGCAGGGGAGTATTTAAATTAATCATGCAAGGTGATTTACTAAGGTTTGCGCTAGTCAATTTATTGTTTTTTATTTATTTATTATTTAACGGCCCAAAAAGAAAGTCTTAAACAAGATGCTAATTGCTAATTGCGCTGCACTTGATAGATTGCGTTGGCCATTATGGAAATGATCCGGCTGCGTCTGCATTCTTTAATCTGCTCGTCGTCAGTAGATTTCACGCTAATTTGCCCTGTTTAGTAAATCTGGCCCTTAATTTGTGTAGACTTAATTGCATTCTAATACAACACCATTTAAAAATTTGGGGTCAAGGGAAAAAAAATTCTCGAAAGAATGTCATATTTAGGAATCAGGATGCATTACATTTATGTCAAAGGTGACGGTAAAGGCACTTATATTTTAATAACATATATATTGATGCTAAGCAGTATGGCTGATGGCTGATATAAAGCTGATATCTGCATATCATCACACTATTTGGTTTAAGGATATTAAATTACAGATGTATAACAAATTATGCAAATAAATTTACTTTTATTTCACATAATATTTACTAAAAAAAACAGAAATTAATAAGTCGAAAAAATTAATTTGACTCAATCTAAAATCAACTCAATCAACAACAAAAAACTAAAATAAACAGATTCTTCAGATACTTTAGATAGAAACTTTTTGATTCTGTAATCCTATTATAGTATTTTAAACGAGTTGTTAAAAAAATACAAATAAACTCTATTAATATATTGTACAGTGTGAAAAAAAAACTATATCTGAGAAAAGTGTCATGCTTTATTGAAACATTAGCCTGTTTCGCTCGTAATGGAGTGATCTTGCAGTAGAGATGTTGGACAAAACAATGACAGTCTAAAAAACTTAATGTTAGGACTGCAAAAATTATAATTTTTTGATTCAGACCAACTGGCTTAAAGGGACACTCCACCCATTTGCATTAAGCTTTGCATTGTTAGAAACCCAGTCATACTATTGAATGGTCGTGCAACACTCTCTCATTTTCCCCTGAGACGGGAGAAATCCGTTATTTACCTCTTACACTTCCTCCTACAATGACGCAAAAATCGTCATTTTGCGTCATTGTACGAGGAAGTGTAAGAGGGGGGGATTTCTGTTGAGACTACAAGCACTAGTTCCTCATCTTTCCCAGGGGGCGGGACCCGCTCACGCTACAGACCTATTACAGATCAGTGGGTGGGACTTTTCTCTCTGAAACTGAAAGCAATATCCTCCATCTTGTTTGAAGCAAAGCTAACAGACGCTGTGGAGACAGATGTACAGTTATGACAATAGCGGAGGAGAGTACTCAATATGATATAGAAGAAGATGATTTCGGAAGTCTGATGCTTGAATCAGGTGTTTGTGGCTACCTTTACAAGCCGCATTATAGCGAAGAGCAGCCGAGGCAGAAGACCTGCCTGCCGCGGACGAGGAGCCCGGACTGGCTCGAGTTAGGGCGGACTGGTGGCGCCGGTGATCTCACTATGCAACTCATAGACTGTAAGATGCAACTACGAACACAGAGATAGAGTCTGTCTGTGGCAAAGAATTTCAACGATGACAATTTCTCCTGGACGAAATCTCTGAATCAGACGAGGACACGGACGTTTGTGTTGAGAACTATCCTAGTTTCGCACCGCATATGTTCTTCTGACTGAACATCCAGGTACCATGCAATAATTCACCTTTTCGAAAGAAATACAAACGAGGAGTAATGCACTAATGAGTTCGCCAACTAACTAGACATTTTGTGTAAAATGAATTTCAAGCTCTGGTGGTAGCTAGCCTTGTAGACGGAAGAGTGATTTCTCTTATAGGCAGATATGCGCTTTCTGGATTAGTGGGAGTGGCTTGCGGAGCTGTGCAATGTGGTGCATTGTGGGAGTTGTTGTCTTTCATACAAATGCGTCCTGAAGTTATTTTTTGTCTTTCCTCGGTCACGAAGGCACCAAATTCAAAATGTATTTTACATTTCGACTACATATATGACCCACTTTAAATAAAAAACAATGTTCAAATGGGTGGAATGCCCCTTTAAGAGTGATTCATGCTGATTTTTGAACCTGACTCAGGTTGAAAAAGTTACTTTGACTTTTGAGGAAGTTTTAGCCAACACAAAAGCATTAAAACATTTCCTTGATTGTGGTAACCATGCATTTGTGCCTCTCACGACTTTAAAAGCATATTATTTTGTGAGGTCATAGGGAACATAGTGTGACAGTAAGCGGATATGTGTGTTTAATTTCACTCATATCATGAAAGGCTCATGCAGTAGTAATCAGTGTTGATGTGGTGTGTTATAACAGGGCTGTTCAGTGGTAAGAAAGCTTTCATACACAAAGCCTGGACCGCTGACCTTTCCAACCAGCTGTTATTATGGAAAGCAGAACAGTAAATAACTATTACAGGCTTTTTGCCATTTACCGATGAACACTTTTGTCTGTTGGAAAACGGCTTACAATCAAATTTTACAGATACACTTCTGACCACTCAAAAAACAGGAGCTGCAATCTACATAATTTCCAAGATATTACAGATGTTGCCTAGAAATCTGTGGATTTTTGTAGCACCTTTTACTTTTAGTGGACAGTTAAAATTTAAACACTAGCATCCACAGAATAGCTACCAAGAACAGCATAACAACTACGTTTTTGCTGTGGTATTGAAATTTGCCATGTATAGTACACACTGTAAATTTGTGAATCCCCTAGTAAATTTTCATTCTGTGTGTGTACAGAGCACATTCTCGCGTGCTTGGTATGCACTATTTTGCCCAAAGTAATATTATAGCATCAAAAGACTCCTTACAGATCTGGCCTTTAAAAACGCGCGTTTTCTCCCGCGGCATTCGGCAATTCGTCTCGTAGAGTCTCGCAGAATTCTGCAAGTGCTTTCGGGGGGCGCTACTTACAAATTCCCTCAATGTGTTTCGCTTCACAGAATATCCACCAGGTGGCGCATAAAAAACAACTTTACGTTAGATTTTTTCTTTTACTTCATTACGTCACGATTGTGAGAAAACATCCACAATAAAATATAAATTATAAATAGTAATAGACACAAATATTTACAGTAGGCTACTGTATTATACAGACATTTGAAAATATTTGTAAATGCAAAAGGTTCATTAAGACAAGAAGGGGTATTGGACAACGTTTACGAATTTTTATATGCTTTGTCATTGCTGTGGTTTCCAGGAGATGAGTGCATGCAGAATATTTAACATTGCTTTTATTAAAACAGCAAAGTGACGTTCTTGCCAGTAGCGCATAACTTTTTTGTACAACTATTAAGATGATTGTGCATGCAATGCGCATTTATATAAGTGCAACAGAGAATTTAGTGTGAGCATAATACACGTGACTCTGCCTGTAAAAACCCAGCAGTATTTTTTATATATATACACAAAATCATCCTAACATAATGCAATTAAATAATGCGACTTACCCAGATTATTAATTCGTGAAAATATTTCTTGTGTGATTGTTCTTGTGCAGATATTTCTTGTGAGGTAATGTTGCAGCTCAACGCGTAGCATTTATATTTTGGGCGCATCTGATTTGCCATTACATTATTAATAAATATTTTAATTGAACTGTCTTAATGCATTAAGCATAAAGATTTTTCCACGTTAGTCTCAGAATGTCCGGGGTTGGTTTGAGGTCTTGCCGACAGTTTGTAAATCTTCTAAATATTCATATTCACAAATTCCATACAAAGGGTGATCAACAGTTATGACTTCTAAAATAAAATAAAAATGACCAGATAAGAGGTATCTGATTGACAGTTTGACAGATGTTGTTTTAAAAAAATAATTACAACATTATGGGGAAGTGGTATTAAATATTCGGTAACACATAGCCTAATACAATTATTTTAAGTATGCATTTTGTTCAGTTTTGCTTTTACAAAATGTTCCCTGTTTTTTATATAATTAATTTAATCTGAGATGTGCGTTATATCGCTTTTTGATCATTATTTGTGTTGTCGAATTTTGACACAGTTTCATTACTTGTTCATAATAATTTGATTCATAATTATGTCGTTTTTTTCTAAAAGTAAAAGTAAAAAAACTAAAAGTTTTTCTAAAAGCAATATTCTAAAGAGATACAAAGACAGTGTACGTGTACCCACCAGATTTCGCCATGAGTCATTTTGTACCCACCACTTTTAACTTCCGTTGACCGTTTTCAGTGGTTATGAGGAGCAATATGAGAGAAATTTTTTGTAATCATTGTCTGACACAACAAAAAAAAATTATAATATTCATTTTATTTTAATTTTCGTGTTCGCATTTATGAGGGAAAAAACAACGTGTCAGTTTACGGTTATGGACGTGGAGCGCTCTAAAAGCGGCAATAAAAGTCTGCTTTAAAACTTTCACAGAGACCTTAAACAGAACAGCTGCCTTTCTTTAAATCGAATTTCGTTTTGTATTAATTATATCTTAATTTTAATCAATGTTTCGTGAACCAATTGCCTGGATTTAAGAAGTAAATATAGCAGACAATCACGACACCGGCGCCGGCGATATCTCATAAATGAACCGAAACTCAGCGTGTAATGCACATTCACATTTACAGTGTATTTAGACACATTTAGACGCATTCATAATCATTACTTTTACCGGTTCTTTGTGGCAAGCTTTATGCGTGCGGTCGTGCGCTTGAGTGCGGCCAGAGTCAAGAAATTACAACCACCCACCCCCCAGGTCTGCCGATTCAACCCCCAATGCTAATCGATCTCCTCTCAGGGAATCAAAAGAAAACCGGTTTTTCCAGTTTTCACCAGCGTGTGGGCGGGGTTTTAATCCCTTGCAGTTCCTTTGTTTAAATGCTATTTAAGCAAATATACTATACATACGCTTTAAGTTATTTCAAATTAATGTTTATAGCTTAATTTGTTGATATCGCGTAACTTAATTTGACATATGTTGATATAACCAACTGACATTGTAGATTCCATTGCATGCCAGGAAGAGGCTTATGCTTTGTTATCTACAATGTCAGTTGCATTTCTCTCTATAGGCACGTTCACAATATCTGCGAAGATGACGAGTCAGCATTGTCAACATCTTTGACTGACACATAAAACACTAGTTGATTAGTAAACAATTAAAATGTCTCCTTGCTATATTTGACACATGATTACTTTTGTCAGTTCTTTGTGGCAAGCTTTATGCATCCGTTAACTATCGAATATCGTGACTCATATTTTGTACCAGACCATTTATGGTTGTTCATATTGTTCAACAAAGTTCTTGATAAAAAAAGAAAAGAAAAAAAAGAAGCTACTGTGCCTAATATTATTGTTGTATAGCGCGCAAGGTTTATGCGCATGCTTTAAGTCTTCTCCGTTTTTAGTGTATGTCTGTGGCAGAATTGCAGTGCCTGGTCTGGTATGTATACTAGGCTACATCGTTTTGAGTCGGTTTCAGTGGTTTAGTGTGTACGCAGATATTTCTTGAGACGACGCCATGTTTTTATGTACTTTTACTCTTTTAGTTTTGTTGCAATTTCACCAAAAGCTTATAATTAGGAAATACACACAACACGCTAAACTTGTATTCTCTATATGTTAAAAATGTTGTAAAAAATACGTATTATTCTTATATAATAAGAATAACAATATGATACATTTATATTGCACTCGAAATGATTTAGATATGGAAAGAGGAATTCTTCTCAACTACCACCAATAAAGTTTTAAAATTCTTCTTTAGAAAATATTATATTTTGATGATTCTGCAAGTTCAGCAGACAGTGAGGTTCGGGTTTGTTCCGATCAGAGCTCGTGAGTGGAGAGCGCATTTCTGAATATTCCGCTCCGCTCGTTCATTCCGCTCAGGGTCCACGGCCTCGCTCAACACAGATGTCCTGTTGCCTGGTTCGAAAATATGTGGAATACGGGCTGCTTTCGACTAAAAGTTTTTTTTTTTGTAGTCGACTAGTATACTAGGCTAGTTGTTCATTTAAGTAATTCGTGGACAAATCGCCCCTTTATATTAATTTAATTAGCCTACTTATGGATCATGAGCGTTTACGTAATATAGCCGCACTCAAGCGCACGACCGCACGCATAAAGCTTGCCACAAAGAACCGGTAAAAGTAATGATTATGAATGCGTCTAAATGTATCTAAATACGCTGTAAATGTGAATGTGCATTACACGCTGAGTTTCGGTTCATTTATGAGATATCGCCCGGCGCCTCCAATGTCGTGATTGTCTGCTATATTTACTTCTTAAATCCAGGCAATTGGTTCACGAAACATTGATTAAAATTAAGATATAATTAATACAAAACGAAATTCAATTTAAAGAAAGGCAGCTGTTCTGTTTGAGGTCTCTGTGAAAGTTTTAAAGCAGACTTTTATTGCCGCTTTTAGAGCGCTCACGTCCATAACCGTAAACTGACACGTTGTTTTTTCCCTCATAAATGCGAACACGAAAATTAAAATAAAATGAATATTATATATTTTTTTGTTGTGTCAGACAATGATTACAAAATTTTTCTCTCATATTGCTCCTCATAACCACTGAAAACGGTCAACGGAAGTTAAAAGTGGTGGGTACAAAATGACTCATGACGAAATCTGGTGGGTACACGTACAATGTCTTTGTATCTCTTTAGAATATTGCTTTTAGAAAAAAACTTTGTTTTTTTTTACTTTTAGAAAAAAATGACAATTATGAATCAAATTATTATGAACAAATAATGAAACTGTGTCAAAATTCGACAACACAAAGAATGATCAAAAAGCGATATAACGCACATCTCAGGTTAAATTAATTAAGCTCCTCATAACCACTGAAAACGGTAAAAAAAAAATCGAACCAAAAGTCAAATTAATATGGACTGAAGTTAAAAGTGGTGGGTACAAAATGACTCATGACGAAATCTGGTGGGTGCGTACCCACCGTCCCCACCGAAATCGACGCCTATAAGGGAAACATGATAGTATAAAAAGTACTGTGTGTAATGCAGAAAAGCGCATTACAACCATGTTAAAACTATTTAAAACGTTAAGATGCAAAAATGAACTAAATGTAAAATTAGATAATGATATTGCGCAAATGATCTCGGTCTCTTTAAAGGTCTTCGCAAATTATTGTGTTATAAGACTCAGTTATCATAGCCTACATCACGTCTCTTCTACTGTAAGTACACAGGAAAAAAAAAATAAGACAAATGATGCGCGTTTGAGTCGGATTTTTATGAAGAATATGTGACTGTTTATGTAACTGGCAAAAGAAAACATTGTATTCGTCATACTTCGTCAACTCAGTATGGCCACATGAAACACGACTGCCATCTACAGGTTTTAGTATTTCCTGCGTCCAACACCTAATCCCCCTTCTGCACGATCCCGCAGAATTTCGGAAGTGCTTGTGGCATTCTTTTCTCTGAGACGCGCATTTTTAAAGGCCACATCTGTATGTTCTGTTGTGTATATGCTTGGAAGGCTGCTTCATAAAGCATGCTCTTGCAGTGTTGCCATGTCCTCTTATTATAAGCGTTTTTGGGCTTGGCTCATAAGACTCATATGTAAACATAAAACCATTTGTGAACATAAAACGAACCATTTGTGCCAAACGAACCATTGATCGTCGAAACGACAAACAAGCGCTACTCTATACTGCTCAAAACTCGCGTTTGAATAGTCAGTAGCAAATTCTTAAAATATGAAAACATACTTACAGCCAGGCTGTTTCTGTGAGTGAGTAGTGCCAGACTGTACTTGCAAAGATAGAATTGCCCCACTTTTTAGAATCAGCCTTTGTGCACAGCTGGCCTTGTACTCTCCCAGGTTCTGGAAACAGTCCTCCGAAAAATGCGCAGCACACAGTCGAATATTTTGGCTGCACTGTTCTGGAACACTGTTGTAAATAAAGCTTAACCACTGTTTTCTAATTGTGTCCTCTTTTGGAAGGCCAAACAAAGTAGTTTAGCTTTCGCAACCAAAAACACAGCGTCTCTACGACATGGCGGCACCGACGGCAACAATAATACAACCAGAATAAAAGTTAGTTGTTACTCCCGTAAATTGACTGACCTGAGTGTGAATACAGAACGGGATTAAGGACTTTAGTCCTTAAAAATTTAGCTGCAGCGTGTACGTGAATGTGGAGATGGAGCTTTGCAGCACCCTTCTTGGGTGTGGTTAGAGTCCAAGATGTAAAAAGACAAAAGATGGCTGGGCTCGTAACTGCACTGCAGTGCAAAGTTGTTATTTATTTACAGTAAGGAGAAAATGAACAAATCCAGCGGTGCAAATATATATTTACAGTGAATACTATTTACAAAAACAAAACAAACAAAAATGTAAAAAATCAACAATACACAATAGAAACAATAAACACAATATAATCAATAAATAGACATATACATTTACAGCGTACAGTGGTTTCAGTGGTTTCCGGTTTGCGCCATGCACGGGAAGCATGGTAGCAACGCTATAAAGTTGTACAACAAACAGCATTTGCGTTTGCTGCTACATTCCCGGAAACCGTACATCACATAAAACCGGTAAGACCAACAAAACAGGCAGTAATATGTAAATATATGCGTGTGTGCAATCGTGTGAGTTATGGCAGGAAGATGGATGGGTGGAGGATTGCTACTGAGGGAATGTAAGCGAGTGTAGTGTGTGTGACCAGTGCCGTTCAGCCCTCAGAGCTAGGCCCCACATCACAGTGGCCATTGGATTCGAGAATTGTTGAATTTCACTGGTATCTGAAATTTTGCTATCGAAACAACCTAATTTATTAGAATACAAAGTTACATGGGCCAAAAACAATGAAAACAAACAAAAAATTTCATGGTGAAAAACAAATGTACTGCCTATTTTGCTGTCAGTAACTAAGTATGAACCACTCTTCATATGCACCTTGGCCTCTTGTTTACCTTTAGTTGTATTTCCATGAATTTAAATAAAACGTTTTCAAAGGTTCCTACTTGTTACATCCCCCGTGTGCGTGTGTGTGCATGTGTTGTTCCTCTGATAAGATGAGGTCTGGTTGGTACTGTGTTCAGTGTACCATGTAAGGTTCAGAATAGCATCCGCATGGCTTTCTTCTTCGAGGCTGTATGTGTCTTGCGATCAATCATTTCACCCCACGGTAAGACGGATAAAGTGTGTACTGTGTGTGTGTGTGTGTGTGTGTTTAGTACTGTGTTTTTTACATGTCTGAATATGGGCAATTGCATCCATTTGACTCCATTAAATAAGAGTATTTAGATTTATAGACTCAATATCCCTTGTTGTTTAGATTAAATGCTTTAACGGTTTGCCCCCACACTATGTGGGATCTTTGTAAATGTCTTTAAAACATCCCTCATACCATCAAATTTATATTGGATTCTTCTTCCCCATGGATCTGTACCAGTTGGTAAAATCCCATAATGAAGTCAGTATATGTATAAGGAGCCACATGCGACTGCAGTATCTCTCTGCCAAAGCCGCACTTCAGGTTTGCCGATGTACCAATTGATTCTTCTTCTAAGCACATTAACTAGGTGTCAAGGCCAAACAGGACAGTGTGCTATGTTTTCTGCTTCATGAGTGTAATAATGAGTTTTTGAAAGACGGAAGTGTAGATTAAACCTTGATTTGGTGTTTAGTTACATCTAGTAGTATTTGTGCTTTTTTCTTTTGGGAACTATAATATCAAAGGGATTTTGAGACACACCACAAGTAGTATTTGTAAGTATTTGTTTATTTAGAGTAATTTTTTGTTGTTGTTTATGCTTTAATTTATTTATTTCTTATTTTATTTTTAGAATTTTGTATATATGCTTTTGGATATGTATTTTTTTAAATGTGCATTTAGATTATTTTTTAAAAATGTCATTGTTTTTAGAATTTATTTGTTTTTATTTATTTAGATTTATTATTTAATTAGATTGAATATTGTGACAATTTCATGACAATTGACTCAATGTATTATTTAGACATTTTACTTCTGAGATTTTTTTTTTCATTATTATCAATGTTCTCATTACATTTTCCTTTTTGTTTTAACTCATTTTATTTTTTACTGTATTTCAGTTAATAAAAGCTATAATATTTTTGTTTTGTTTTGTGAATGTGCATAAAGTAAAGGTATATCACAGCAAATACTGCCATTTATTTATACTAACGAGAACAACAGGGAAAACTCTGCTTAATTGTCATGAAAATAATGTCACAATGTAGAAAATGTTAGTGGTCCTAAAATAGACTTTATTTGCTTTAAGTAAGATATTTTTTTTCTTCAATTTTTACTCCTGAGACATATTTTTGACATTTCATACATGTTCCTGTTGCGTAACTGGTAAAGTCTCATGGTCATGGGTTCAATTCAATGAAATGTCATAGAAATATATTTTAGGGTACCTAAATATGAATCATAACTATATAAAATTTGAAGCAAGCAAGATGGCAGTAACATTGGGGCTTTGCATGCACCTCACACAAGATGATTGTGACCTGCTGCAGCAGCAGTGAATGGTGGAGTGATTGGCTCTGGGCAGCACAGGTCATTTTGACCCTGTGTGAATGTGCTGTAGGCAAAGTGGATGTGAGAGCCTGTTCAACCCATTTCCTGCTCAGCAGTTAAACGGAGAAGTTATTTCCTCTGCTGTCTTATGACCAGCCCCTACAAAATTCTCGACACGCATAGACATAAAAGAATTCGAATGTATAACCAACTAAAGCTTTGTTTTGTAGTGTTAATATGAAAGATGAGGTGAAATAAATAAAACAAACACAAATTTCGCGGTGCCTTACGGTATTTGCTTTGTTACTTCGAGCTATTGAAAGACAGACAGTCACTTTGATGTGACACACAATGTGTGTGTTTTCAAGTGAAAGAACATGCCATTGTGACCGAGTTGTTACAATTGGTCTGTTCCTCATTTGGTTATGATTGGTTATCACAAAAACAACCTTAGGGAATGCCATGGTGACAGACGGGCTGGCCCCACCCCTCGGGGTTGAGTTGTCAAGCAGGTCTTTTGTTTATGTGTCTGGCCATGTGGGAGTTTGTGTCATTTTCCATTTTAATGAAGACAAGTCTCCTGTGAATACTACTGAACTCATAAACACTTTAACAGGAGATTTTTGGTCCTCTATGTGAGGCCCTTTGTATTTTTTTAAGGTCAGTTTAAGAGGGAATATTCTGGGTTAATATCAATGTAATTTCTTTGAAATACTATTATGTGTATTCAAAAACTAGATAAACAAACTTTCAAGACAAACTTTAATGTTAGCTTAAAATAACCTGGTCAGAAAGTTGTAAGTAGTTTTAAAAGCTTTGCAACCAGATAGATAGATAGATAGATACTAAATAGATAGATACTAGATAGATAGATTCTAGATAGATTCCAGATAGATTCTAGATAGATTCCAGATAGATACTAAATAGATAGATGGATACTAGATAGATAGATAGATAGATGGATACTAGATAGATAGATAGATAGATAGATAGATAGATAGATAGATAGATAGATAGATAGATAGATAGATAGATACACATGTTCCTAGAATGTTTTAGTGTTTTGTTAGGTGTTACTAGCGTTTTAAGCATGAAGCTGTAGCATATTTTAATACATTGTTAGCAAGTTTTAACATACAGTAATACAGTATTACAAGGTGTCGTTAGCATGTTTTAGCATGTGGTATGATTTGTCACTATCACTTATGTCACCCCACGTTGCAAACTTGCGATACAAATCAATTATTTCTAGTTTTTTTGTTTTGTTTCTTCAAAACACTTTTAGTTTGAAAGATCCTTACCAATGGCTAGCAGGGTTTAAATGCATTATTGTAAACAGTGTGATAATAACATATTTTAAATGTCTTTGAAATGTATTTCCCATTTAATTTGGAATACATCAACCTGGTTCGGTTAATTCTGTTTTGTGTAGCATTTTTGTTAAACAATTATTTAATTGCGTAAAGCAAGTAATCATAAAGGTGTGCATTAGTTAGCCGTTCAAATCGTTTCTCTGTTTGTTTCTGCTTTGGCTCTTTGATATTGGCAGAGTTTTAATCAATCACTTTCCCGCCCACCACAGTAGCCTGCGTAATGGTGCATTACAGCATCTCAAAAATGCCCACTCATTTCCCACTATCCCTTTCCATCTTGTCCTACAGAGCCTGTCAATTATTCTCAGAAAACACCCTCCATGTTCGGCACAGGCAACTAATTGCCCCATTTTTTATTTTATTGATTTTCCCAATAATGTAAACAGTGGCACTTTTAACATCTGTAATGTTCGTTTGAGCAGCCCAACATGGCGACATTAACCAGTGGTGTGAGTTTAAGGTGGGACTACCTGTTTTCTGACGATGGAAACCCTATTGTCAAACAATCATTTTTATTTTTGCAGTTCTGGTGCCACTAGTGAAGCAGATATCTTGTTTGACCTTTTAAAGTTGGCATGAAATTAATTTTCAAAATGCATGTTATAAATCTTTTTGTAAACAATTCATCCGTGCTTTTATTTTAAAAAAAAAGAAAAATGTTTTGCCCTTGTAATGTTTAATAAAAAATGTCATAATTAACCTTTTAGTGAAACGATCCTTATGGAGGATGTCTCCAATCATTTAACCCTTGCAAACTCACATTCATCTTGCCTCCACTTTTGAGTACAAATTCCATGTCAAAATCCAATCAACAACTGATGCATAGAACCAAGTCCCCACCCTACATTTTCTCTTTTTCAATAATCTGTTTCACTCGGAATTACGTCACAATATGGAAGAAATGATCTGTCGCTACTTCCATTTCATCGTGACTTTACCCATATTAAGTTGTTTTTGTTTCTCTACTTTACACCTCTTCTATTTTTCCCCACAGACTTCAACTACAACACTGATGGCTATGAGGGAGATACTGCAGAGGACAGGAAGTCTCAGGATGGCTCAGAGACCATGCCCTTTATAGATGAGTCTCCCACCATGTCCCCTCATCTCTGTGCACGGGGACAGGACGGAGAGGCCGTCTCACCCACACCACCTGAAGGGCTACTGCCTGGGGTATGACCGTATGTTTGACAGTGTGTGTGTGTGTGTGTGTGTGTGTGTTTGTGTTTAGGATTAGAAGAAACAGCCGTTAAACAGTTGGTTAAAAGGATGCCGCTAACATGCTGCCAAAAACCTCTTCAGCGTCTTAAGCAGATCTTTTGTAATAACCGGCTTACTGGTGTTATTGTAAACAAACTTAATGCCAATTAGTGAAATCTATGTTATTTCTATTCATATATTGGATTAACGACATTAGGTGTCGTGTAAATCTGTCCGTTCAACACACTTTCAAGGCAATTCTGAACTTTTTCATATTTTGGCTGATTGTGCGATCTCATTCATACATTTCCATATGATCTGCTGACACCCCAGTAATGATTGTTTAGGTGTGGACCTTCATGCTTACTTTTTCTAAAAGTAAGTTTTCTTACGAAATTCGTACAAAATCCTTATGAAATATGGAGCTTTGTATGTGTTCGTGTTCAGCTGTAATGACTGTAGTTTCCATTGATGCTCTTAAGTGATAGTTCATCCAAAAATGTACTCTACCTTTCAAAAGGTCTATACGTTTTTTTAAAAATCTTTTTGATGGAAGACTCCGATGGCTACCAAGGCTGTGCTTATTTGAACAAAAATATAGGAAATAATATTGTATCGCAATAATATCGCAGTGCAATGTCTGAAGCACACACACATTATTTGCTCACAGTGATCAATGAAAGCAGTGCATTAATATAGAACAGTGTTTAAACTGACCAGCCTTTGTTGTAAATGTCAGCTCACAATCAGCCAGCATCACTCTCTTCATTGCTTTCACTCATTGCTGGCTTATTGACATGACAAATAATGGTGTGGTTGTTTTGCCAAATCACTTTCATAGCTTCAGGCAATGAAATAAATGCTTTGTTGAATCCATTCTCACCTGGTGTATCTCAGCATAGCATACTGATTATAATGCAGTGCCTTAATGCCTAAAACAATAAGAAGCCATGGTTAATGGAACATATCCATACAAAAAAACTGAATGAAACTACAAGAATACAGAATGATCATTACTATGAAGTCTGCTAATGCTAATGCTAATTTTTCAATTATAAAATTCCAAATAAAACATGCTACAAAAAATACTATTTTAAATATTTTATTCATTTGCCTGCATGTGTAACATAAGAGAACTGTGGAAATGTGAATGTTTTATTTAATCATTGAAATATTCATTTAAAATCTCAGGGGGTACTTCATGTAAATATTTTACATCAAAGGTGTTTGGCTGACGGAAAAAGAAGTTTAGATAATAAAGATAAAAAATACCAAACCAACTGTCATTTATTTTACACAATGATAGCACAAACACTATTTCTAATTCAAGGGTTAAATATTAAAATATATTCCATTCAGATGGACATGAAGTGGCTATTTCTATAGACTAAATGAATTATTCTGTAATGATGAATGTGTTTGGCCATTTATAATGTGCAGTTCAGAGATTAAATTGACATTGAGCTGTATGTGTTTGTCACACGTAGTTATGCCCATTTTGAACATGCATGACTATTACCATTGTGTGACAGATAATTAGTGTTAAAGTGTTGAAATTGATAGTGACTTGTGTGTGTGACCAGGCTCAAACTTTTACAACAGCATCTCCATCTAGTGGTAGAGCAGATTAAGTGCTTACAGTGTTTTTGCCTTTATAGTTCTGCTCCATTTCTGAACAAATATACGCTGTGAAACCTGATATAGGAATATCACATATTTGAAAGTTTATTCTACATTGCAATAAAAACAAATGTATTGCATGATGAAAACCAGATTATGAAATAAAATATATAATAAATAATACATAAATTAAATTATTTTGATATTAATCAAATTAAATAAAGTATAAACATACTATTTTATCTGTTTGACAGTTTAAAAAAAATCCAGCAAACAAGCAAAATAATAAATAAATAAAAATATCTCATCCCTATAGCCTTAAATTTACTCTAGTATGCCTCAGTAACTATCTATACATGATATAGAAAACAAAGCAGTCACCTGCACCTGTGAGCTTGACTGCAGGTGGAGAAGGACATAGGCAAATGGCTTATTAGAAATGTGCTGTGTTTTCTCTGCCTCCTCTCTCGCTTTCATTAGAGCCTCTCAGAGGGTCTGATCATGTGGGCAGTGTTGTGAGGAGCTCTGAGAGCCTTATATAACCACTGCACAGAGACATCATCAGAGGCCTGTTTCTACAGACTCGCCTCACAACATCAAAACTAGTGTACCATTCATTTATATCAGTTCCAATTCATTTATATCAGAAGCCAAAGTATTATGCCATCATTTGCCATCTTGCTTGGTTCTAGTTCCTCTTTTGTGCTCTAGATAAATCATCAGGGATTCCCCACTGACTTTTGTTCAGGGATTACCATGAATTTTTCAAATGTAATTCCATGATGATGATGATTCTAATGCTCATGCAACGTTAACTAAGTTTGTCAGGAAGGTTGATAAATAGTTTGACATGTTGATGAGTGTGATGTGTGCTTGGGTGTGATCAGTCAAAAATATGGGTGGACAAATTTCAGTCAACCAGACTTTGACCTCACTCTGCTCACACACTGCAAAATGTGTGTGTGCACTGCAAGCATTCACTCCTAATAGAGTATCACCCAATAAGAGTTACATTTACATTTAGTCATTTAGCAGACGCCTTCGTCCAAAGCGACTTACAAATGAGGACTTAATTAACCGAGTCATCGTGAAGAGGCAAAAACAATGCAAGTAGTGCTCAAAATACAAAGTTCAGGCATTGCTCAGAGTAGCATAAACCAGACAAGGGAGGATTAAAGGAAAGGATATTTTTTTTTTATATTTTTTTTTATTTTTTTTTGAGGTTAAGTATTCACGGAAGAGATGAGTTTTCAGTTGTCTTTTGAATGTAACTTGTCAGGGATTCTGCATTCCGGGTGAGGGTGGGGAGATCATTCCACCAGCATGGAAGCGTGAATGAGAATGTTCTGGAGGGTGATTTTGTGGCTCTCTGTGATAGTACCACGAGACGTCGCTCGTTGACCGATCGTAGGCTTCTGGTAGGGATGTAGACTCGTAGGAGCGAGTGAAAGTAGGAGGGAGCTGATCCTGTGGTAGATCTGTAAGCAAGCGTCAATGCCTTGAACTTGATGCGAACAGCGAGTGGTAGCCAGTGCAGAGAGATGAACAGGGGAGTGACGTGGGCCCTTTTGGGCTCGTTGAAGATGAGACGAGCTGCAGCATTCTGAATCACTTGTAGAGGTTTAGTTGCACATGATGGAAGTCCAGCCAGAAGAGCATTGCAGTAATTAAGCCTAGAAAGGACCAGGGCCTGGACGAGAAGTTGTGTTACATGCTCAGTTAGGAAAGGCCTGATCTTCCTGATGTTGTGCAGTGCAAACCTGCATGATCGAGCTGTCTTTGTAATTTGGTCTTTGAAGGACCAAGGCTGGTCATCAAATATTACTCCAAGATTTCTGACTAACCTTGATGGGGTGATTGATGATGAATCTAGCTGGATAGTGAAGTCGTGCTGTAGAGATGGATTGGCAGGGAGGCAGAGAAGCTCAGTCTTTGCCAGGTAGAGCTGCAGGTGATGTTCCTTCATCCATGCCGAGATTTCAGCCAGACAGCTTGTGATACGTGCAGCTACTGTGGGATCATCTGGTTGAAATGAGAGGAAGAGCTGTGTGTGTCATCAGCATATCAATGGTAAGATAAACCATGTGCCTGTATGATGTGTCCCAGTGATGTGGTGTTAATGGAGAAGAGGAAAGGTCCAAGAACTGAACCCTGAGGAACCCCCTGTGGTCAGTTGATGTGCCTTAGATACCTCACCTCTCCATGTGACCCTGAAGGACCTATCTGTGAGATAGGACTCAAACCAGTGGAGTGGAATACCTGTGATGCCCAGTGATGAGAGGGTGGACAGGAGGATCTGATGATTCGCAGTGTCGAAGGCAGCAGACAGATCCAGGAGAATAAGAACTGATGATTTGGAAGCAGCTTTTGCGATCCGTAGGGCTTCTGTGACTGACAGTAATGCAGTCTCAGTTGAATGCCCTTTCTTGAGGCCAGATTGGTCGACATCTAGCTGGTTGTTCAGATACAGGAAGGATGATACAAAATAAAAGTTTTAACTTGATTAAATGAACAAATCTATAATTCCATCTCCCCTTAAATATCACATGTGGACGTGTTGGTGATGGAAACGTGAATTGAGTGTATTTCATTGATGCATTGAGTTTTATTGCTGGGAGTACAGGAGAGCTTTATATCCATTACAGGAGGTGTTGTGGGCATTTTCTGATCCAGGAAACCCCCTAAAATAAAAATGGCAAAATTGTCTTGGTACCTTACTTTAATAACTTTTATTAATAACTTTAACAACCATTATTAACTACCTTTGGCCATATCCTAGATTCATCATGCCGCTGTATTGTTCGATAGAGAGACACTACATAGAGAGAGAGATAGATAGATAAATAGACAGATAGATAGATAGATAGATAGATAGATAGATAGATAGATAGATAGATAGATAGATAGATAGAGAGTCTCTATAGCAAAAACATCAACAAAATTTTATATTCTTAAAAAAATATGGTTCTGTTCATAAGTTTACATACCCCTTGCTGAATCTGAAAGAAAAAAATTGTTTAGTACTGCCCTGATCAAGATCAGATATTTACACAGAGTACCATTTGTTACTAAATATTTCTGTTTCAAATAAATGCTGTTTCTTTGAAGTTTCTATTCATCAAAGAATCCTGGAAAAAAAAGCATCATGGTTTCCACAAAAATATTATAAGCAGCTCACCTACTTTTAACATTGATGATAATAACAGATGTTTCTTGAGCACCAAACCAGCATATTAACATGATTTCTAAAGGATCATGTAACAATAAAGTCTATAGTAATGGCTGCTTGAAATTCAACTTTGCCATTACAGGAATAAATTATATTTTTAAATATATTAAAATAGAAAATTATTTTAAATGTAGTTATATTTCACAATATTACAAGTTTTACTGTATTTTTAATCAAATAAATACAGCCTGGATGAACATAACAGAATTCTTTCAAAAACATTAAAAAAATCTTAATGACCCCAAACTTTTGAACAGAAGTGTATATTCCAAATGACAAAATAATAACACACAAAGTATACTGTTCAAAAGATGACATTCTCAATACTGGTGGTGCATAGAGGATTTAGAGTGATTTGTGTAGAGTGATAGAGTAAACTTAAAAAAAAAAAAAAAAAAAAACCCTAAATACATAATTATAGTTGATAAAAGAATGATATGAATCAGCTAATTAACTCATTTAGTTAAATACGTTTTTTTGTGTTTTCTTTTACAATGGAACTGACTATCAATATACTCAAGTGTTTAGATAGTAAACAGTCTGCTCAATTAGGCTACGTTCAGTCAGTTCAAATCCGATTTTCGTGCATATCCGATCGAAATTCAATCAGATTTAGCAAGGGATTTTAGCAAGTTTTTGTGAATGGCAAAAAAAAATTCACATGAAATGTGATTTTTACAAATCTGTTTCAAGCTTACATACATATGTGGTTTGAAATCCTATTCAAATCGCATTTCTAGAATCCGTTTCCGTCTGACTGCTCTGATCCTATTTCGCGTGGTTTATGTGACTTTCTCACGCCATGTAAAACGTAAATGTCAGACGTTGTTATAGTAAACATGCTGAAAGTCACTGCAGAAATAAGGTTCTGTTGTTGCAAAGTGCCAGATGATCAGAAAATGACAATATAACGGAGACGTGTTTTGAAACCGGCGGAGACAACAGCATGGAATAAACCCATGCATACCAGCCTCCTATGTTTCTGCCGCTGCCTCAAAAGACGCAGTAGTCCAGCGCGACTGCTACACGTTGTAATGTTGTAAATAAGACAACATCTGTATTGCAAAACCCTCCATGTTGCGGATGTTGTTGGTGTTTTTGTCGTATGCCTATCAACGCAATGTCATTGCCATAGAAACCAATGCAGATATTTTGTAAAACGAAAGAGTGGCATGGACACACAAATCGGATCTGAACAGTTGCGATACACAATGTGGACTTCAATATTTTTAGATCAGATTCCAATCGGATACACAAATAATTGGATTTGGACTGACAGTGTGAATGTGGCCTTAGATTCATTGGTTGTGTCCCAGATGATGTATAAATATGCAAAGGGCCTAAAACTAACTTTTTGCCACACCTGCCAATGAAACTTCACAATTCTCTTTTCCAGTTACGATAGCAGCTTAAAACTACTAGCCTAACTAATACAATTTTAAAACAGTATTAAAGACAAGTAAAGAGTTAGTAATAAAATAAGACCAAATAATCAAATTACAAGCAAAAGCACAAATAAATACAATATAACAAAAATACAAATTAAATAAACAGTGCTTAAGTTTTTTAGGTAGGTCTAAAATTTTCATGTACAAAAATTTAAAGGGACACTCCACCCATTTGCATTAAGCTTTGCATTGTTAGAAACCCAGTCATACTATTGAATGGTCGTGCAACACTCTCTCATTTTCCCCTGAGACGGGAGAAATCCGTTATTTACCTTTTACACTTCCTCCTACAATGACGCAAAAATCGTCATTTTGCGTCATTGTAGGAGGAAGTGTAAGAGGGGGGGATTTCTGTTGAGACTACAAGCACTAGTTCCTCATCTTTCCCAGGGGGCAGGACCCGCTCACGCTACAGACCTATTACAGATCAGTGGGTGGGACTTTACTCTCTGAAACTGAAAGCAATATCCTCCATCTTGTTTGAAGCTAAGCTAACAGGCGCTGTGGAGACAGATGTAAAGTAATGACAATAGCGGAGGAGAGTGCTCAATATGATATAGAAGAAGAGGATTTCGGAAGTCTGATGCTTGAATCAGGTGTTTGTGGCTACCTTTACAAGCCGCATTATAGCGAAGAGCAGCCGAGGCAGAAGACCTGCCTGCCGCGGACGAGGAGCCCGGACTGGCTCGAGTTAGGGCGGACTGGTGGCGCCGGTGATCTCACTATGCAACTTATAGACTGTAAGATGCAACTACGAACACAGAGATAGAGTCCGTCTGCGGCAAAGAATTTCAACGATGACAATTTCTCCTGGACGAAATCTCTGAATCAGACGAGGACACGGACGTTTGTGTTGAGAACTATCTTAGTTTCGCACCGCATATGTTCTGACTGAACATCCAGGTACCATGCAATAATTCACCTTTTCGAAAGAAATACAAACGAGGAGTAATGCACTAATGAGTTCGCCAACTAACTAGACATTTTGTGTGAATGTGAAATGAATTTCAAGCTCTGGTGGTAGCTAGCCTTGTAGACGGAAGAGTGATTTCTCTTATAGGCAGATATGCGCTTTCTGGATTAGTGGGAGTGGCTTGCGGAGCTGTGCAATGTGGTGCATTGTGGGAGTTGTTGTCTTTCATACAAATGCGTCCTGAAGTTATTTTTTGTCTTTCCTCGGTCACGAAGGCACCAAATTCAAAATTTATTTTACATTTCGACTACATATATGACCCACTTTAAATAAAAAACAATGTTCAAATGGGTGGAATGCCCCTTTAATAAAAGTAAGCAAATGTAAAATAACACTGCATAGTCTTCGCTGTATAAATTAAACAGTTTTATTAATTAATTAATCCTTATTCAAGTTACAAAAGTCAAGAGCATTGAGTGATTTTTTTCTTTGTCATTTGTTGTTTGATTAACATTAAAAACACAGAATATTAGGGTGCTGTTACTTTAAGAGCGAATGCACAGATCTAATATACTGATACTGTACACATGCGTTTACTTTCTCAACTGTTTACATTCACTTAAGACATAACAGACTATGTTTACTGTCTGAGACGTGGTTTTCTGCGTGTGCGGATGTGTTTGCAAACAGATCTTTCCACACAGCACGTGAGTAATGAAATTAGCTCCCTTTTGGATCTTTGCTTGAATATTTAAATTGTCAAGGCTTAAACTTGATGCAACGCTGACCCATCAACTGTCCCAAGCATTGTTCACGTTTGTTCACGTCCATGCATTGTTAGAATTCATTAAAATGTTACTGGCCAACTGGCGAGTGATACCGTTTCAAACACTCGCCATCGCCGATTTTACGAGTTCGCATTTGGTGCTTGGTAATTTTAGGCCCTGCATATGCACTTAAACTATACACTATGTACTCTACCGTCTAGTGTATGAATTTTAGATGGGTGATTTGTCATCCAGCATCAGAGTCAGATGTTAAACCTGTAACTGTTGAGTGCATGAAATATCCAACATTCCACAATTTGTTTTTTTGCAGTTAAATATGTGCATCATCCGTGTATTTAAAGTGCACTTCTTATTGGAATTTTCATTCTTTATTCTACAAAATGGAATAGAATAGTTCACAAGCATGCAAAGTGGGACACACTTATTAGCTAAAATTTGCTGGTTAAAATGAGAAAGTTCTTTATTGGCCTCTATAGCTGCTTTTTTCACCAAGCCGGCTCAGCCAGTACGGGTATGGTTTCATTTTCCATTGTGGGGCTAATAACAGAGATTTTTAGAATGTAAAAACAGGAAACAGACAATCCTGACCAATTCTGAGTGGTGATGTCACTACACGGATTCTACCAGAACGGTAGAGAATTTCGGACGGACAATGATTTGTAATCATGCCGTGCCATACCAGACTCAAGTGGAAATATAATTGGAATCTCTCCTTACCATTATTAGAACCGTTCAGCCCGACTGTAGAAAAGTGGCTTATGGTTCCACAAAGAATCTTTAGCATTCATGTAAACTTACCATTGCACAGAATGTTCTTTAAAGTGGAAAATCTTTAGATTATTAAAATTTTCTTCACAGTATAAAAATGTTTCTTTTTAAAAAATGTTCACTGAAAGATTCTTTAAGCAGGGCTGTAGACTAACACTTGAAATCAGTTGCACTGGTGCTACTAAGTTCTACAGATGGTGGCGCCAGAACCTGATCTGGTATCGCTGGGGGAAAATTTATCATAAAGTTAATTTAATCATAAAGTTACTTTTTTACATAATCGCTTTTTTACTTCATTGCATACAATATGCATTAATAAGTGCAGTTACTAATAATATTTCATGTTTGTTTATTGGAAAAATATCAGTAAAGCACTGAGCTTGAATTGATATGCAGATAAAATTTACTTTTATTAACAACAGTAACGTGCAAAAACATAATTTGAAATATTATGTTAAATATTCTACTCTTATTAAATGTACCATTGTTGTTCTATAGTATCATACTGATCGGACCGACATCGTCAGTGATTATAAAATGAGCACTCTTTACTTGTTTTCTGTGTAAAGTTTTTGTTTTTCATGAATTTGTGATTTCCTACTTTTTCCGTAAATTAGGGAGTTGAAATTAGGGTTTGCACAGACTAGTCGACTTTGATTCTCTGCCATGACACTTAAGGCTTGACGTCGTCGACTATTTGCTGATCATGGCCTATTGAGGGCGCAAAAGGATATGAAATCTTTGAAGTCCACTTTTGCGCTCTGCTTCCAACAGTTAAAATGACAAATAAATGCATACTCCTAGAGCGCTTCACAAGATATGTTTGATCATACTATCTGGATGGTCAGATGGTATGAATGTGCGTTTTAAACAGCTTATTGTACACATAAGTTAATTGCCATTCTAAACTAAAGCACTGCTGCGTTGTAACACACACACATACAGAAGCTTGCACATCATCTGCAGATCGCACGCGCACACACAAACATTCGGAAGCGATGAAATGTATTGTCAACACTGTTCTGTGATTTATCAATAAAATAGCTTAGAAACTGAAAGGTTCTAGCATATATTTCTTAGTAACTAAACTATTTCTTAGTTCACTTGGTAGAGATAGATGCTGTCAGGTAGAATTAATTCACACACAGTCACTAATGCATTCATATAGATGTAATCTTCACTGTGCTACCGTGTCTGTATCTGATTTAGAACTAGCAGAAATCTGTGAGAAATATAACGACTCGAAGACAAAAGAACTGACAAAAATAAGCTGTTATATAGGAGCAATTGTGGGCAGCATTGTGTCAAATGCCATAACTGCGCACAAGGCAACCTGGGTTCGACTCCCAGCTCAAGGTTCAGGCTTATTTGTTCATTAATGATGTAATCAGCGACTAGTAGACATCGACTCGACTTCAGTTTTTTTTTTTTAAGTCTACATTTGTGAAGTCGTTCAACCACTGTTTGAGATGGCTAATAAGTCAATAAGTGCTCCTCTGCCGCCATCTACTGGTTATAGTTGTAATTTCATGGCTTTTTAAATTAGTGTTAGTTTTCCTACATCTATAAACTTTTAGTTTTACAAATCATCATTAAAATAACATTAAAATTGGATAATATTTAGACCTTTGAAGTGCTGGAAAAAGTGTGAAGCACTTTAAAGCCCTTAAAAAGAGCTTGAATTTCACTCTCAAAAGGTTGTACGAATAATAATGTGTATAAATACATGTGAATAATATACATTATTCTATAGTTTATTTTAATATTCATTATTTTCCCAGCGCTATGTAGTAATGGTGTCGCATACTCAAGATCGGCCCAAGAGTACCTGTTCTGAGCTTGCACTGTGCTGTCTAATATTGGTCCGAGCTTATAAATGGTCTGTGCAGTACAGCTTAAACGAGTAGCGCAGTTTTGTTTCACTTTCTTTTCATTTGCCATTTTATGTTTCTCATATGCAACAGAAATGGCGGTTCTTATCAGTTGGGCAACGTGGTGGTGTCACCAGTGCGACCTCTAACAAAATTTAGACGCATCGGGGACCATGCACCATTAGGTCGCAGTCTGGAGCCCTGTTTGGGGAACCCAAAATGGTTCTTTGGCATCACTGTGAAAACCCAGGTTTGGAACCTTTATTTTTAAGAGTGTAGGTTGGCCCTACAGTCTTGAGATTAACCAGTGATTAAACCTGCTATTAAACTCATTCAGGTTTAAGTCATTGTATAATACTTGAATTCAACAGGAACAACCACTCAAAAAGTGGTAACACTTTATAAATTATGCATAATTACATGCAACTAACCCTAAACCAAACCGCAATCCTAGCCCTAACCCTATAGCATATGCATGTTGTTAATTATTATTACACAGTACTTAAAAACAGTTTTGTTGCTATTGTGGTGGGATACGAGTAAGGTTAGGGACAGGTTTGGTGGTATGGTTAGGTTTAAAGGTGCCACAAGCGACCTGTCTTTGCACAGCCCTGGTTAACAGTGTAATTATAGATACCTACAGAAATGAATTACATCTGACTGTAATCACATGCAGCTATTTTTTTAAATACATGCCTTTACGCAATAAATGCTTTGCATAAAATTATTTATTTAAATGTTTGTACATAGTAGTTAAAGACACATAAAATAAAGTGGGAATAATAAAGAGAGTTAGAAAATAAGAAAGAGACCTGTTAAGGCCAGAAAGGAAAATGGTGGACAGTCTCTTAACCCAGGGCACCCGGAATTGACACACACCAGGAAGACAGAACTGCGGTCAGGGGGAGGGACGTGATCAGCTCAAGCCTGTGTGTGTGTATTTGTGTGTGTGTGTGTGTGTGTGTGTGTGTGTGTGTGAGAGTGCAGAGGCGGGCCATTCGATGTGTGTGTGTATACGAGAGAGAGGAAGCAAGTAGCTCTTTCTGTGTTTGTGTGAGAGGGAGGACATGTTACCGTTTCGGTGAGAGAGAGAAAAAAAACCCCTCAGTGGGCAGAAGAGGTAGAATTCCAGTGGAGGCATTGATCTGTCATAAGCGGCTTGTCAAAACTTGAAAGGAAGGAAAGCAGTGTGTGAAACGCAGGAAGAGGAGAGAGAGGGATCAGCCGCCAGCATGGAGGAGGATGAGGATGAGGTGCTTGGTCTTTTGGACAAAGTTCTGGAGGATGAAGATTTGTTTGACAATGAGATGGACTTGGACTGTCCATTTACCCCAATGGAACTCCAGGCGTTTAAGGTGAGAGAGAGACAGGCTGAGAGGTGAAGAGACAAGACAGCACTTTTCTCTTCCTCTGCTGGCTTTTGCTCTGTCTCAATGGCTAAAAATAGTAAGGTGGAAAAGTACAGTATTAAAACATTTCACGACGTGGCTTTAGTGTTTGTTCAGTTCCCTTTTGCTTAGTTTGTACCAGTCATATGTAGCACCGGTGAGTCTGTATGGTCTTAATGATCTTTATCCTGTTCTAACACAATTGTCGAGACAGAAATCACTCAGATAAAGGCAGAAACTGTGCCAGTTTTTGCACAAATAACAGATGTTTATACACCAACTGTTGCTGTGATTTTGACTCTTTGGCATTTCATTTGGTATAGTTTGTTTGATTGATTTGGGATGTTTAGTGTTTCTATAAGAGCATCCATGCTTCCTCAGACTCCACCAGCAGTTACTTCACTTTGTGGCTATCATTAGCACAATCTCATATTCTCTATAGTTGGACACTCACATTCACAGGCCATAAACACACCATTCTCGTAAAGGCACAGTTACCCTAAAATAAAAATTCTGTTAATATTTTCTCACCATCATGTCATTCCAAACCTGTCTGACCTTTTTTTGTTGTTGTTGTTGTTGTTGTTGTTGTTGTTGTTGTTGTTGTTGTTGTTGTTGTTTTTTTACATACGAGAGTGAGTGAGAGTAAATTTTGATCGAATTTTCATTAGTTTGGGTGAACTATCCCTTTATAACATTTCTCTCACAATACATATGGTGCACGGTCAAAAAAATGTGTAAGTCTGTGCTTCTAAACGGGTTTAATTTTAGACTGACCAGAATCATGTGAGTTTGAGTTACTGTTGTCCATGTACACAGAAGATGGACAGTATAATGAGCTGAAAAAGAAAAAAATACATTTTAGCTGTTAAGCAGCACATGTTCTTGAATGAGGATAAAGAGGAGCAGTTCTTAGTTTACTACATTGTTTATATTTTATATTTTGACATAAAATGTTAAGTGGTCAGAATATCCCCCCCCAAAAAAGCCCACCCCTCAATCTCTCTGATATTTTGGTATATCCATAGATCTCTGCCTTTCTCTCTCTCTTTTTGTCTCTCTTACATGAACGTTTAAAAGTTTGGGGTCAGTAAGAATGTTTTGGTTACACTTTATTTTAAGGTGACATAGTTACATTGTACTCAGGTAAGTACTGAGTAATATTAATTAAATTCATGTACTTACTATAGATTTATGGTTATGGTTAGGGTTTGATTTAGGGCATAATAACATAATTAGTTACTTGTAATTATGCAGAATTTACTGTTATTACTGTAGCAAGTACATGTAGTAATGTGTAACTATATCCCCTTAAAATAAATTGTTGCCTATTTATTTATTTATTTATTTTTTATACTCACCAAGGCTGCATTTATTTGATCAAAAATACAGTAAAACAGTAATACAGTGAACTACCGTGTAAATATCTGTTTTTCTGTAAATTACAGTAAATGTAATTTATTCCTTTGATGATAAAGCTCAATTTCCAGCAGCCATTATTCTAGTCTTCAGTGTCACATGATCCTTCAGAAATCATTCTAATATGCTGATTTGGTGCTCAAGATTTTTTTAAATTATAATCAATGTTGAAAACAGTTGTTCTGCTTAATATATATATATATATATTACATTCTTTGATTAATGTTTATTTAAAATAGAAATTTTGTAACAGTGTGTTTACTGTAAATTTTTGTCAATTTAATGCATCCTTGCTGAATAAAAGTATTCACTGCTTTAAGAAATCTTACTGGACCCAAACTTTTGAACGGTAGTGTATAAAATAGATATTTTATACTTCCCTTTCAGTGGAAGTCAATATTTTATTTCCCATCTTATCAATCTTATCATCCACCAAATAATGCACACCTTTCCTCCACCAAAATTTGAGGTATTGTTCATGTCCATAGCACAAAATATGTAGGAAGTTTTCTGAAATGTAACACTTGTCTTTAAAAAGCTAGTTTTTTTTTTTTTTTTTTTTTAAAAGCAAGCACCACAAATAAATAGTGTTTCACCTTAATGAAAACTAATCACAACTGGTAATTTTAAATTAACCTTCTATTAGCATTCTATTAGTGTAATAAATGGTGGGCCAATGTCAGTGGATCATTACTAATAAAATCCCTAAATTCAGAGGCTGACTTTAGCTTGTTTGTTTCTAGTTTCAGGATATCTTGCAGACTCAAACCTGCATCATATGTGAGCACCAAAGCTCAACGTGAGAAGAGCATGTGCAATATCCATTGTGTCATAGCTCTCACCAGTTACAGATATTTTGATGTGTTCAGTCAAAATCAGATGATTTTCTCACAGATGAAATTAAGGCTTGCAAATACTTTTTCACAACAATTTTCCATTTCAAATAGGAAAATAAGTGACACTTAGAAGAACTTCCCAGACTCACTTCAGTCTAACATGGACATTCATTAATATTGACAATATATTCTGGTAGATGAATGCATTTCTTGGTCTGGCTGTACATTGTCTGTTTAGACAGTCTAGGAACTTCTCAGTCTCTGTAACTTCCTCTTCTGTCATGTTTGCCCATTCTTTGTCTTTCACTAATGACACTAACTGTGTTTATAAATAATTTTCTTCCTGTGTCGTCATTCCTTATCAATATCTTATCGCTATCAGCACTGGGCACCGTAGTCACTGCTATTCATTAAGTAAAAGCTGCTGTGCAACACTTAAATTCTGAACCTCAACACACATGAATTCAAATCGCTCTCATTTTAAAATTTTAGTTTTTTGGTCTCCCTAAAATGAAATTTAATGGTCACCAAAATTTGGTAACAACATTCAGTAACACTTTATTTTACAGTGTCCTTGTTATATATGTTACATGTACTTACCATAGTAATAACAGTAAATGATGCATAATTACATGCAACTAAACCCTCAACCAAATCCTAATCCTACCCTAACCCTATAGTAAGTATATGTAGTTGCTTAATATTACTCAGTACTTAAATATATAATTACACTGTAACAATGACACCTTAAAATAAAGTGTAACCCAACATTATTTTAAAAATATCTGTCATGTTACACAGAAGAAAGAAAGTTTTGGAACAACGTGACTGAATAAATGATAACAGAATATTAATTTTTGGGTGAACTATCCCTTTGAGGGTCTTTAAAGGGTTCTTCAGGGTTTTCACAATCTGTTTCAAAAGTAATCCTTTTTTATTCTTTACACGTCCAGTATCATCATCTTCACACAGGATATTCATAACTGTCATAACGAGTCCTGGCCTAACTTTAGTCTGAAACGTGTTCATTTTTCCCCAAGAGAGAGTCACAGAATCAATAGTGCTCTGGACAAAGGAGGGTTTGTGAGTGAATTATAAGGGCAATAGTGGGGATATTTGGCCGCTTTCTTTATGCAGTTAGTCATAAGGGTGGTACTTCCTGTCTTTTCAGATAGAACTGCTGTTTATTCCTTTATGTAATCAAATTTCATGGGTTTCAAGCAGACCCAGTCATGTTTTGATTTATCCTCATATATATGTGGTGGTTTTGGTGGACAGACATGGAGGGGGAATTTACACATACAGTAATTGTTGCTAAATATTTTATATGAACTCATAAGCAAGAGCTGTTGTAAATGGAAAGTTCAAAGGGGGATTTGGTTTAGGCTTATTTGGAGCAAAAACATGGA
Source organism: Squalius cephalus (assembly GCF_949319135.1). NCBI lineage: Eukaryota > Metazoa > Chordata > Actinopteri > Cypriniformes > Leuciscidae > Squalius > Squalius cephalus. The sequence continues at coordinate 15,820,861 of NC_137126.1, forward strand.
AGCAGACATTTGAAAGTTGGATGACACTTGAAGGCTCCTTAAGTTTTCCTCTTTCATTCATTATTCACAGGTGTTTGTTCAAATGGCTGGGTTTAGATAGCATGTCTGTGTCTTTGTTTGAACACACAAACACAGAAACAGTTTGAACTTTGTACCTGGATGGGTGAATTCTCAGGGTGTGTCTCTGCCTGAGAAATTTCACACCAGAGAGAGAAATAAAATCAGAACAGACTAGCCTAGTAGTAGGAAAAACTGAACACATGGCTTGATTAACTACAGGTGGTGCAAATTTCTTGAATATCACAACAAAAATTTACCTATGCATATGATTCACTACAGTTCCCAGCTGAAATGTACACTAAAGGCAGTAAAACACAAACAACTTTTATTCCTTTTCACACAAATTATGATTACGGACTAATTTGGTTGAAGCCATTTTCTTGTCAAGGCTTTTCTGGCTGACAACAACTGCAGATAAGTACTTGTTTAGGATTCTGTTAAAGTCAGATTTGGGGTTTCCATACCTAGGTACATGTGTAAGAAATCAAAAGGGATATTAGTTTGAAAAATATTCTCTAAGAATCTGTGTACCTCTTGCCAAAAGGGTACAGCCTTTCGGTAGGCCCAGAATAAGTGATAATGATTAGCGTCGCTGTCGCCACACAGTCTCCAGCACCCTGTTCCTATGTTTTGGTATGCTTTCTGAACAGGGGTAATAAAAAATCTCATTAAGTTTTTCCATCCAAATTCTCTCCAAGTTAACGAGTAAAGGCGGGCATACACTGTGCAACTCACACTGAACGAATAGATCGCATGCGATGTAAAGCCAAAGCTCAGGATTTATGTGCTCACACTATACGGTCCGAATGTCGAGCTGCGACTTCACTGCTCACACTATACGTGTGAAATATGTGCGAATCAGCACGATAAACCGTACTCGGTTACCTAACGTAACCTCGGTTCTCTCTAGAAGAGGTTCTCTCGTATTGCGTAAGTTGCTTACGCTACGGGTAAAGTCATCTTTTCTCGAGATCTGAAGCCAAAAAAATATCCTTAATTTTGTATTTATTGGCAACGCAGTGCGGCAGCCAGCAGACCATAGCAGGCTGTATAAGCGTGCTCATTGGCTGTCCTGCGGCAACTGCAGCAGCCTACCGGTGAGCCCTGCGTGACGTCACGCCCAATAAGGGCGCTTCGCGCCCTCCACGCGTCACAGCCCGCCAGAATGGGTGTGGCTTAGCGTATATAAGGAAGGGCTCAACAGGCTGAACTCTGGTTTTCATTAACTGAAGCGAATAAGCTTGTGGCGCAAGCACGGCAGGTTACGCAATACTCGTTCCCTCTTCTAGAGAGAACCGAGGTTACGTTAGGTAACCGAGTACGTTCTCTTACGAGAGGTTCTCTCGTATTGCGTAAGTTGCTTACGCTACGGGAACCCCTTGTCAACGCCGTGCACGCTGAGCATCCACTGCATGAGTCCCAGGGAAAGCCCGGGGAACACAAAAACATGTGGGAAACAGGCGGTCAGCAACGCGGACCAGCACATGTAATAAGCCCTTCATAGGAATACAGAGTGGCTCCGCCGGTCTATGTATAAACGTGTGGAGAACAGGCGGCCAGCAACGCGGGCCAGCACAAGTACATAAGCACATCATAGGGAAATGGCTCTGCCGGACTATGTATAGAGAATATCACCCCTTCGTGCAGCTCAACCAGAAGAGCTAGTAGTCACGTTAGAGTAGCCTGCACATGAACAACTGGGCAGAACATACACATCACCTAGACTGATAAAAGATTAGCCTGCAAGGTGGGAACTTTCAGGTTATAATACCTAACGAATGTAGAGGGGGAGGCCCAGCCTGCCGCCATACAAATGTCGTGAATAGAAATCCCGCTGGACCAAGCCCACGACCTAGCCATGCCTCTAGTGGAATGGGCCCTGACGCCCATAGGGCACTGCAGGTGTTTGGACGCATAAGCTGCTGCGATAGCGTCCACTATCCATCTGGACAGGCTATGTTTCGAGGCGGCGAGATCCTTGGTGCGCCCACCGAACGAAATAAAGAGTTGCTCAGAACGCCTGAAGGTGATGTAAACTCTCAGCGCCCTGACGGGGCATAGGAGGTTATCACTGCCCTCGCTATCGGATGCTGGCAGAGCCGATAGGGAGATGATCTGCGCTCTAAAGGGAGTGCCAATCGCCTTGGGGACGTAACCATGTCTCGGTTTGAGGATAACTTTTGAGTAATTTGGTCCAAACTCGAGACATGCGGGGCTAACAGATAGCGCGTGTAGATCCCCCACACGTTTTACTGATGACAGAGCTATCAGAAAAACGGTTTTGAGCGAGAGGTACTTTAGGTCCACGGATTCTAACGGTTCAAAGGGATACACTTTTCAGGACCAAAGAAAGATCCCAAATCGGAACCGAAGGGGGCCGCGGGGGATTCATCCTCCTGGCTCCTCTAAGGAAGCGGATGATGAGCTCGTTCCTTCCTATTGCACGGCTGCGCGTCGACTCAGCGAACGCTGCAATAGCCGCCACATACACTTTGAGCGTGGAAGGGGACCTGCCCTTGTCCGACAGCTCTTGAAGGAAGGAAAGCACCCACGAAACCCCACACGTGCGTGGGTCCAGGCTCTTTTTAGCGCACCATTTGGAGAACACTGACCATTTAGACGCGTAGAGTCTTCTCGTAGAAGGAGCTCTAGACTGTGTGATCGTGTTCACGACCCCTTCTGGCAAGGCAACGGGTATCCGTTGATTATCCACGCATGCAGAGACCAGCGCTCTGGATGGGGATGCCAAATCGATCCTCCGCTTGAGAGAGAAGATCTTTCCTCACCGGGATCGGCCATGGGGCTACGTGCGACAGCCTCACCAGCTCTGGGAACCAGGTTTGGTTCTCCCATCACGGGGCAATGAGGAGCACTGAGTGGCGCGTTTCCCTGATCCTCTTGATTACCTGTGGTAACAGCGAGATCGGAGGGAAAGCGTACAGTGGGCAGCTGGGCCAGGTTTGGGCCAGCGCGTCCTCGCTCTTCGAGAGGAACCTCGGGCAATGAGCATTGTCTTTTGACGCAAAAAGGTCGACTTCCGCTTTGCCGAAAAGGCGCCACAGTGACTGGACTGTCTGAGGGTGCAGGGACCATTCTCCCGGGGGGATGTTGTCCCTGGACAGTCTGTCTGGGCCAAACATTCTTGTGGACCGTGAGCCCACACAAGAAGGCGTTCTGTCAGTTTGCAGAGTTTCCTGGATCTGACACCGCCCTGGTGGTTCACGTATGACACCACGGACATGTCCGTGCGGACTAGAACATGGTGGCCCCGTGTGTGTGGGAGGAAACGCTTCTGCACGTTCTCGACCGCTATCATCTCCAGACAGTTTATATGAAGCACTGCTGCAGCTGATGCCATACAACCCAGCATCCTCTGAAATGTTTTTAGAGGAGCGACGCTGCCTTTCTGGAAAGACGCGGCCAGGCGTTGAACACGGCGCGCGCGCTGTGTCGACAGCCGGGCCGTCATTGCCACAGAGTCCAGTTCTATACCCAGAAAAGAGACTGACTAACTGGGCAGTAATAAGCTCTTGGTCCAGTTGACCGTGAGACCCAGGCTTTCCAGGTGGCTGAGAAGCACTGTTCTGTGAGAAATAAGTTCTTTCTCTGACTGTGCTAGAATCAGCCAATCGTCCAAATAGTTCAAAATCCGCATGCCCTGATTTCTCAGGGGAGCGAGAGCCGTGTCCATGCACTTCGTGAATGTACGGGGTGCCAAAGACAGGCCGAGCAGCAGGACGGTGTATTGATATACCTGACCATCGAAGGCGAATCTCAAGAATGGCCTGTGACGGGGTATTATCTGAATCTGAAAGTAAGCGTCTTTCAGATCGAGGGAAATAAACCAGTCCCCTGGGTGAATTTGCGCGAGGATCTGTCTGGTTGTGAGCATTTTGAACGGTCTTCTCATAAGAGCTTTGTTCAAATATCTCAGATCTAGGATCGGTCTGAGAGCTCCGTCCTTCTTGGGCACGAGGAAGTAACGGCTGTAAAAGCCTGACTCGCTCAGAGAAGGAGGTACCGGTTCTATGGCCCCTTTGGACAGAAGTTTCGCTATTTCTGCACGAAGTAGGTGTGCTACTTCCCCATTCACTCTCGTCTCGGTTCGTGCTTGAAAGCGCGGGGGACGGCGAGCAAACTGCAACGAACAGCCCTGCTTTACTGTGCTCAGCACCCATTCTGACACGCCTGGAATAGCTTCCCATGCTTTTGCATGTACAGCTAGGGGCAGAATGGCCTCCAGGTTCCGATTGCCGCACTCTGTGGGCTCGAGAACCTGACTCGGAGGCGCGGGCGCAGTGCGCGTGCTCTCGGTGCTTGAATACGGCGGCTCGCAGACAGCGATGGCTGGCCGTTTTACACACAATGTCCCGGTGGCTTCGGACGGGGAGCATATTGTGCGAGGAACGGGGCGCAAGAGTGGTGCCGGGGGTAAAATGCTTGTCAGTAAGTGTGAGCGCTCGTGAGCGGGCGCAAGACATTCGTAACGTGACCGGCAGGAAGTGGCCGTGTAACGGAGCGGGCAGTGAGTAGGTGTGGGCACGGGGTCGTGGGCACATATTCTACATCTAACACTCGAGCGGCTTTTGCCAGCTTTGAGAGTGGGCTCCGTGAAAGGCATGGGGGGGTATAGTGCTTGTGTGTAGGGGTGAACACTGAAACGTGGGCACATTTTCTACACTTAAAACACATGCGGTGTGAGCCGGATTTTTTTTGTTTTTTTGTTTTTGTTTTTTTGGCCGTGTGACAGAGCGGGCAGTGAGCAGGTGTGGGCACGGGTTCGTGGGCACATTTCCTACTTTTAACGCTTGAGCGGTATTTGCCAGCTTTATGAGAGTGGGCTCTGTGAGAGACACGGGGGTTATCGTCCTTGTGTGTAGGGGTGAACACTGAGACGTGGGCACATTTTCTACACTTAAAATGCCAGCGGCTTGAACCGGATAACCAGACATTACACTCTTTTGAGATTTCTCTGGGTTGCCGTGAAAACGGCGGTTGCGTGCAGGCGAGCGGGATGTATTACCGGCTCGTTGGCTGCAAGTACACTTCTCCAGTAGCCTTTCCAAGGGGACTGACAGAGTAATGCTTTGAAGGCTCATGTTTAGACGTTCATAAATACTCGCGGGAGGGTGCGAGAGGCGAGTTCGCTTTCCGTATGTAAGAAAGCTGGCCGCGAACAGCATAATTTTTATCTGCCGCCAGAGCCAGGATTCGAACACGGGTCTCTGGCGCGAAAGCCTAAAGTCTATGCTCATTGCCACAGGGGGAAACACACATAAGCTTTCGGTCAGCGTGAGCATATAAGAGAGCGCCATCATGTTCTGTGTCGGCGTTTGTTTGCAGGCGTGCATGTATTATAACAGGCTCATATACTGCAATATTAATATTTCCAGCCGCCTGAACTTAAGAGGGGACTGAGAAATGTGTGAGAATTGGAGGTTGGTCCGGCCTCGGCGGGACTAACAACACTCTCTCTCCTCCTTTCGCCGGTGAGTGAGGCACGCCGGGTGCTGAACATTGCTCGTGACCGTCTGCTCTGACTTCCCTTGTGAACGGCGCAGTTTGCGCGGCTCAAACAAAGGGAGGGAGAGCGGGAAGAGGGGTCGTAATAGGCGAATAGCCAGAGAGCGTCAACATGTCTTGTGTCAGCGTTTGTTTGCAGGCGTGCATGTATTATAACAGGCTCGTTTACTGCAATATTGATGTTTCCAGCCGCCTGAACTTAAGAGGGGACTGAGAAATGTGTGAGAATTGGAGGTTAGTCCGTCCTCGACGGGACTAAAACACTCTTTCCTCCTTTCGCCGGTGAGTGACGCACGCGCGGGAGCCGCGAGGGCGGGGTAGCTTTCTTGCAACGTAAAGAAAGTTAGCCCCGTGACCGTCCGCCTCTGACATCCCTTGTGAACGGCGCAGTTTGCGCGGCACAACAAAGGGAGAGAGAGCGGGAAGAGGTGTCGTAATCGGCGAGTAGCCAGAGAGCGTCATCGTGTTTTGCGTCGGCTTTCGTTTGTAGGCGTGCATGTATTATAACAGGCTCGTTTACTGCAATATTGATATTTCCAGCCGCCTGAACTTGAGAGGGGACTGAGAAACGTGTGAGAAATGGAGGTTAGTCCGGCCTCGGCAGGACTAAAACACTCTCTTTCCTTCTTTCGCCGGTAAGTGACGCACGCGCGTGGGGCGCGGTAGCTTTCTTGTAACGTAACGCCTCTGACATCCCTCGTGAACGGCGCAGTTTGCGCGGCACAACAAAGGGAGAGAGAGCGGGAAGAGGGGTCGTAATCGGTAACCAATGCGCTGTGAGGATAATAAAATATTACATAGAAGCTTACTCCTCCTCATTGAAAATTGTCTAAAACATTTAGGTCGATTACAATGAATTATAGGCATATAATTAATTATTAACAGTCTAATATGTCCAAACACTGCAATAATTAATCAATGAAAATTAAAAACAGCTTTATTTCAAAAACACTGTTTAACAAATTAATAAAAGAGGCAAACATTGCAGGTGGCTTGGAAGAAGTAGGTAATGGTTAATCCATTTTGCAACACGAACTGGAGGTAAGCAACAGTAATTTGTAGTTTGAACTACAGAACTTAAAGATCTCCCTTTTTTCTTTCTTTTTTTTTTTTTTTTTTTGCTGCAGATAAAACTTCTGTTTTCGCGCAAGGCACAGTGAGGGAAAAAAACAGTTTAGGGCAGTCGGTTAGTAGCTCTGCTTCAACTGTGCGATATCGTCAAGAGGAGCGACCAAAATTTCGAACATGCCAGAAATTCATCCGACTATCCGATTGCCGGTCAGGAGAGGTTAATCGCCTCTCGTTTCCCACTGTACACTGCACAACAAACGACGCACAACAAAGCTGAAAATCGGCCCGGCCTGAAAAAGAGTCGCACGAGTCAGAATTCGGCTCAAAATCAGACGAAAATCGCACAGTGTATGCCTGCCTTAAGTTGTCTTCCACTGCATTTTACACATTACTTCCCAGTCATTCTTGTCTATTGCTGTGCCTATTTCCAGATTTGTGTTATTTATTCAGACTGAGGCTGACTCTTCTGTCTGCGCCCCCCTTTGTAATTTCATCATATCTATTTCTCATTTGTAGATAATGATAGAAGTCTTGATTTACCAGACCATGTTTCACCTTGAGAGTTTGAAAGTCTGTTAGTTGTCCGTTATGTGTAAATGTAAAGTAAGAAGTGAGGCCTTTCTCTGCCCACTCATGGGATCTTTTATCATGTCTATTGGGTACAAATTCTGTGTCATAGGCACACCATCTTAACATCGCCACTGCCTTGGTTAGTTTATTATTTTTGCAAACTTGATGCCAGATCTTAAAAGTTAGTTTTATCCACGGATTATCTTTATCTGCCAGGTGAGCCAGTAGTCTCTTATCTGCTACCATGGCTTGTATTGGAGGGCCATTAGTAATGAATTGATTTTCAATACCAATCATCTCAAAACACCTTTACCATAGTGTATGATTTGCAAACTAATACATTTTGACATTTGCGTCACATAGCTTTCTCCATCTTTATTGCTTTTCCGCTGTAAGTAAACTTGCTTGGTAGCTCACCTGGTACAGCATTGCGCTTTGCGATGCAGAGCTCTTTGGTTCAAGTCCTGGGTAACATGGTTCACCAAAATAGCTTGAAGTCATGTACTGTAAAAACAAGGTTAAATGGCTTGGTTGCTTCAGCAAATGTGTTTTTGTCTCACATTTTCTTTCTTAATACTGTCGGTTGCATTTAGTGTAGGGTGGTATGTTATTTTCAAACATAATAGAGCATTAACCTTTTAGCTGAACTTAACGGACATTTAATTTGATTCGAACTGCCGTGATATGTGCATGAACCAACCTAAAATATTTATCTGTTTTGAAGTCAAATGAACACACTTATTAGGGCCACTTGATTTTGAAACTGCCATAAAATGTGCAAGAGTGAATTAGGTAATCCTAAAATAAAAATTCTATCATAATTTTCTTACCTTCATGTTGTTCCACACTTGTATTACTTTCTTTCTACTGTGGTGCATAAAATGTAAATTTTTGAAGAATATCCTGGCTAAACTTGTTGCTGCCAAGTTCCAAAATGACAAAATGTTCTTATTACTTCCACAATATTTTACCAATCTTCTAAAGCTATATAGATGCATTGTTTGATAACAGGCTGCAATTTAAGTTATTCACTGACAATCTTACATTAGTGAAATTATGGCAAAATTTAATTACAAAAACAGGTCCATTGTCAATAGTGTAGCAATTTATAAAGCACCACTCACATAGAAATCACTTTTATACCAAGCAGCTTTCAGTTTTCACTGCGGTGCAGTGAATGTCAGGTATAAATACAATAGCATAATTCATTTGGACCATTATGATTTTGCAACAGTTTTGAAGCTTGATAAGCCCCAGTGCGTGATATATGTTTTTAGATTTGCCTGATTTATCTATATTGTATGTGTTTCTGTTTCAGGGAGACATGGAAAAAGGTCTGGAAATGAAGAAACTGGTTCTGTCTGGTTTCTTGGCCAGTGAAGAAATCTATATTAACCAGCTGGAGGCATTGCTGCTAGTGAGTACTACTGCCACAAATATTGTCACTCACACTTTATGATAATCTTGATGTAGGAACGTCTCAGTTCTTGGTGTGTGGAGTGTATTAAGTAAGCAATATAACATACTCGAGGTTTGCTGTTGAAGCACAGCCCCTTTAGCTGTGACTGTATTCACAATGCAGCATGCCTAGAGTACCTTATAGGTGGTTTGCAGTCACGTTGATTGTGATGACTCGCGACATTCAAATGGAGGGCAGGAAGTGAAGAGCGGAATGGACGAGATGGAGGAAAGTCTGTACTGTACTACTTTAGATGCTACAGATGGTACCCAACCAGAATGCCTATTACCGCCGCGCCAGCCGCCGCGGCGAAATCACCGCGGCGAAAATAAACCAGCCGCATTTCAAAGTCGTTCCCGAAATGACCGCCAGGTGGCGCAAAGGGACATTGTGCAAAACAGCAGCAATAGCCGTATTTTAAAATGTAAGTGGGTTAAATATAAAACCCTAAGCCTGATAGGCATATTTTTCATATATATAAATAGGCCTATTAGGCTACAACAGAATAGAACCAAAGATAGAATCAATTTTAGAACTGAAAAAATAGAATCAAAAGTTAAAAATAGAGACGATATTAGGAGCAATGACGCTGAATATTTTTACTATTCTATTGAGGAATTAGATAAATGAAGAGCTCCCGTGAGCGATACAATTGCATAGTAATTTATAGTGATTTCAAAAGCAGTCCTTAAAAAAAAATACATGGAGTAGTGTGGTATAATTTTTCAGAGATTACGCGGAACGGGTTTTAGTTAAGATCATGGTTTCAATGCCCTTAATGTATAGGCTAGGCTACTGCTTTAAAAAAATGTCACAACGCGTTTTGAGATTGTTTTGAATTAAACATTGAAGTTTAAAATGTAGTGTTTTGGCACACCAGGCCGAGTGGCATTACGCATTGTTCAAAAATCAAGTTTTATTCTGACATGTTGAATTGGCGTTAGAATTTTTTTTTAGATTTATTAGATTTAGATTTTAGATTTCGTTAGATTTATTTTTCTCATAACAGCTAAAATAACTTAATATATGCCTTGTCTTAATATGACCTACTTAATATAGGCAATAGGCATATACTAGCCTATATGATAGCCTAAATTAGCAAAACTTGGCCACTAAATATTTAATTTTCAATTATTTTAATTATCACAATTAAAGTTTTAATTTTATTAAATTGAACAAGCGCAACAATTAGCATTTAATCAAATATTCTAAAAGATGTATTATTAATAATAATGTTATTTCAACATAATATTTCGTTTTTTCGACATAATATGTGTGCGTGCAACAAGCAAGATGTGTATTTGTAAATCCGGTGATGCGTGCATTGATTTTTATCAATAAACTAGTGTTTTCTGACAGTGTCGACTGCAAAGATGAAGTTGACGATCGCCATATTTGTAGTGAACGCACCTAGAGAGAAATGCACATAAAGACATAATCAGAGAGTAGCCTTTTTCTTTTCGTTTTGAATTATTTCGTTTGAAGACATTTCAAGCTTTGTGTATTTGATGTATTTATCATGTCTGTGTAGGGTGACCACCTGCTAATAAGCCCAAGGGGGGACAAGGGGTATGTTTCTGAGGGACAATGTGGGACACTGTCTGGCGCGGCAGTGCCCCACTGGCAGACTCACTGATAGTGGTTTACCCATTTCTAGCACATACCACCTTGCATAGTATTAATAATGCCCTATTCTCCTAAACGAGTAATTTTTGAGTTATGCTCATGAATAGGCCAACCAATGTGTATTTTTTTTCTAAATAAAGAATCATAATATTTTGAACATTCATTGAATTGACAGATATACTTCCACTTAAGATTTACTATTTAATTTTATTTATTTTTCATTACAATTTATTTACTTTAAATAAATTATAATATAAATGTATAGGATTAACAGGAATTGTAGTTGCTCAACACCACAGGAACAGTTAAAAAAAAAGTATTTAAAAAAAATACGATTGACCTCGTATTCCCCTCCCTCCATGTCCGATTGAGAAGGACGTTTTGCAAAGGTCACAAAAAGCCCTCTCGGTATCCCCCTCAACACCTTTCAGCCACAAATATTCATTTCCCCATTCTTGTTTCTTGTACTCACACCTTCTCTTTTTAATTGATGATGGCGCCGTTGCCTCTCAGACAGTCTCTTTCTCGAATTTTTCGAATTGGAAAGCGCGCATCTGAAAGTTCCTTCCTTCCCAGTGTGTCTGGTATGCGCGTGCGTGCGCTGTCATGACAACAACGAAAAAGTTGACAACAACCTAGTCAGCAGTTCAACTGAGGGGTGGGTGTGGCAACAATAGCGTGCTGAAATGTCAAGTAATGTTCGTTTGTCTGCTTGGGGCTCGAGTATATAGAGCGACCAACTTTTTTTTGAGCAAGCATAGATTATGCGTGACACGGTCTCAATTTGCGTGATGCGTGAATTGGGCTTCAAACGCTGTGCGCGCACGCGCTACGCGGGACGGGTGGTCACCCTATGTCTGTGTGAGGCATACGCTGAGTTTCGTTAAGTTAGGAGGATGAGATGCGCTCCAGCTGACGTGCAACGCAAGTGACCGCGCGGGCGCCTCCATGATTAGTGTCTGTTATATTTGCTTCTCTTACTTATTAAATACAGGCAATTGGTTGATGAAAAATTTATTCAAATTAAGATACAATTTATAGAAAACGAAATTCACTTTAAATAAAGGTTTTCTACTAAACAAAACTTAATGAAGTGGTCAAAATCATGTCTGACCCACTCCATATCCATCTCTCGATATAATGCATCCTATCTTACTCGTGCTGTTCACTTTTCATATTCAACATAGATGGAAAAAAATAACATTATAATATTTTAACAAATATGATACTAAATGAGATTATTTAATGGCTACAACAGTATAGTAGGCCTATAGACTCTATTTGTACAAATTGCTGCACATTAATTTAAAGGGTTAGTTCACCCAAAAATGAAAATTCTGTCAGTAATTACTCACCCTCATGTTGTTCCAACCGTGTAAGACCTTCGTTCATCTTCGGAACACAAATTAAGATATTTTTGATGAAATCTGAGCTATGTCTCACTCCTCCATAGGCTGCTATGTGACCGAAACTTGCTGGCCCAGAAAAGTCATCAAAGAGATCGTTAATATAGTCCAAGTGACTCCAGTGGCTCAATCTTAAGTATATCAAGCGACGAGAATACTTTTTGTGCGCAAAAACAAACAAAAATAACGACTTTATTCCACTTTTCATTTCCTTTTTTTACCACTCAGCGGTAAAAGGCAGCAAATACACATCCCAATTTTGCCGCCGAGGGAAAGGCGGCGGTAAAAGTCTCATTCTGGTTGGGCACCATCTGTAGGCCTATTACAAGAGAAAGATATAGACAAAAAATCTAAACATGTTGGATGTGATCCTTGCGTTATGAAGAGGAGTGATTTTTCAACTGAATTGAAAGATTTGCCTGTCATTGAGGCTGTCATTCTTTCTTTTTTGTCCTGTGGATTAATCCGTAATGTTAACCCTAACAACCATTCAACGCTGCGGCGCTTCTCGACGTTACTTTTACGGCTGTTTACTTTACGTTATTAGGTTAATCACTCTCAAAGGTCCGCCGAAACACCACTAAAGCACTGAAGGCAGCACCCTCAAAACACTTTGTAGGTAGCTTTGCTAACGTTACGCGTTTGTCTTCAGTTACAGGGGGTAACTTACAAACTCAAAGAAAAGAAGAAACAATTACTTTGACTTTACAAAGTTCGGAAACTGGTACGTTACACAAACATAGCCACATAAGTTGTATTAACTCACCTTTGACGAAGTGATCACTGCACACACGGGCATTTTCCGATTCGGCTCCTCCCGACCGCAGGTTTGCAAGCCATTTTTCTGGCGTTTTTTTCCGGTCAATTTCTTGCATTTTTCCCCCTTATGAACAACAACTTTTGGTACACGATAAAAACTCCTCATGGTTTCTCGGTTTGATCGATTTGAGCAACCATAAACGACACAAAACATAGGCATTTTGAGTTTGTTATAGTGCTTCATGCCCTCCATCTGCATTTCGCGCCATGGCAACGCAGTAACGTGACGTCATATGCAAACAACCTATTGCTTTTATAAAATGGTTACCACAATACAAATGTTAAAGACGAAAATATATGTATTAATGAGGGCCCAAGCCCTGAAAGGGCGAAGGCCCTATTGTTTCCGGAAGGATTATTTTTAGGGCCCAAGCCCTGAAAGGGCGAAGGCCCTATTGTTTCCGGAAGGATTATTTTTTTTCTTCATTATAATTTTTTTGTGTGCCTTTTTGCCACTTTTGGGGCCCTTAACATGCTCAAAAACTCTTGAAATTTTGCACACATGTCAGAACCTGCGGCCATCAGGGCCGGACTGAAACTGGTACCCGGGCGTGGCAGGGGGGCTCGACAGTAGGGCTGTATTCTCCCAGTCGATTAGTCGATTATTTGGTCGATACGTTCTGGCTCGACCAAAATTCTGATTGGTCGATTTTTTGCCGCGTTCATTTCATTAGTTTTGTCGCGTTCATTTACCGGTAATCAGTTTTGCCGCGTTCATTTCATCAGGTGGAAAGCACTAATTGCTAATGGGGGTGTTTTCAGAGCACCCCTGTTTCACAGGTAACAGTCTGTCTTCAGAACACCCCCCTTGTTTTCACTTCTTTTGGATTAGCCCAACTCACCAGAGAAGACGGACAGATTGAAGAAAGTAGGCTACTAGAAGGTTTGCTGAATATTACTTGATCTGGTTTGTTTAATAATATAATAATATCATTTTTTTATTAAAGTGGACGTGCCTTTTGTGTTTAAGAGTAAAAGCTTTAAGTTAATAGTCTATTCGTGTCTCAGCCAGCCGCGAAGCTGAGCTCCTTTGTTCAGCCCATAGACTGTAAAAAATAGGTTCAGCCTCACTCTGTGCGAGCTGCACAGAGCGGCTGAAATGATAGTGTCTGTCAGTTATTATAATACATATGACAGAAACAATTGTCTAAATTATGTTACATATTCCTCAAAAGTTCTTGTCATGATATCACTAGTTGACAACATAGTACTATTTTCGGAAATCATAGCCTATGATATTGCGCAGGTGCACGTGATGCAACGCTGTCAGAGCCGACAGCCGACAGACTCTTGTGTCAGACTCATTTCAGTGCAAATTAATTACGTCAAAAACGATTTAATACTGCAAATAGCCTACTAGTTTTTTATGTTTATTTATAATTCATTTAGGCGGACAACAAGGCTACCAAGTACTGCGCACAGTCCGCAGCTAATTAATTTAACGTTTTTTTTCAAACGTAATTTTTAGTCGATTTTAGTCGATTTTTAGTCGAAAACTTCAGGACTTCAGTCGACCAAGATTTTCTTTGGTTGAGTACAGCCCTACTCAACAGCGCCCCTTGGAATGGTGTCCGAAAACTTGGTCCATAAATCAAACACGCTTGCATGTAAGAATATGAAACTCAGTACACATATAGATCTCATCGGGCCGAACAACTTTCGTGCTTTAAGTTTTACCAAAGCCCAACAGGAAGTCGGTTATTATACGTTGTTTGGAAAACGCATACAATGGAATGTGAAATACTCCTCCTAGGGAATTCATCCGATCGCCACCAAACTCGGTGTGAATGAAGTCAAGACATTGAGGATGAATTCTTGCGAACGGATTTTTGATATCTCGAACGGTTTGGCCTTGGCGAGGAAACGAATTTATGTCGAATAATGGGACACAGGAAGTGTGTTATAACTTCTGCATACATTAACTGATCTTGATGAAACTTCCGCAGTGTGTTCGTGGTAAGATGCCGATCAGATGGATGTATGTCAACTATTGTAAGTTATAGCGCCACCAACTGGCAGCAGGAAGTGTGTCACTTTCAACATGCTTTTGACAAAAGTGTGTGGGGGGGGGGGGGGGTTAGTTTTACAAACAGTTACACAAATCAGTACGTATATTGGTCTCATCGAGCCGGACAACTTTCTAATTTACAGTCATTAGCTCTGACCAACAGGAAGTCAGATATTTTGGTTTGAATGTGGATTTTTTGGATATTTCAGACTCTGAGTTTTTAGCTACTCCTCCTAAGTGGTTTATTTTATTCACACCAGACTTTTTCAACATGATGAAAATACATTAAAGATGCTAAATTGTGAACGGATATAAAATATCTCAAATGGTTTTGCTATGGTGAGGGATTAAAGGAATGTCAAAAAAGGAAACACTAAAAGCCTCATATCTTCTGAAAATTTAATTGTATGCCATTTATTTCTATATAAAATTATACAAATATCAGAACTATACCCATTTTATTATTATTATTATTTATTTTTATTTATTTTTTAAATTTAAGAATTATGTTTAAGTTAAGTTAAGTTTAAAAACAGCCAGAATAGTTGTTTAGTCCAAAAAATAAATCGCGTCATTCATAGTGCTATGCTCTTGTGTTCAAAATCAGGTAGGCCTATAGTATATATATATATGTATATATAAATATGTTAGGGATGTGACTCTGGGAATATTTCCCCACCGGTTAATCGACGTGTGACACCGCTGGGGGCTTTTGAATCGCTAACTTAAAAACGAAAGTAAAATATGTTTGTCCGCACGGACATTGATAATGGTGCAGAGCAGAGCGAGCGTTTTCAATGAATTCTTATGGAAGTAGGAATGAACTAAAAAACATTGACTTTGTTCTGCTCGTTCCTCGCCGTGGACGCGCACAGTTATGAATGCCCATGCAGCCTTGAGCATTTTAGTTTCATTTTAAAATTAGCGCCTTTCGGGGGGGGGGGGGGGGCGGATTGCTTGAATTTATTTTACAAAAGCACAATGATGTGTTTTATTGCGACTGTATACAAATATAAGTTTGAATGCCCGTGCAGCCTTGAGCATTTTAGTTTAATTTTAAAATTAGCGCCTTTCGGGGGGGGGGGGGGGGGGGGCGGATTGCTTGAATTTATTTTACAAAAGCACAATGATGTGTTTTATTGCGACTGTATACAAATATAAGTTAACACTTTGCAGTTTGAATGGTGTCCTGTATATATATATATATATATATATATATATATATATATATATATATATATATATATATATATATATATATATATATATTAGAGGTGGGCATAGATTAATTTTTTTAATCTAGATTAATCTAGATTAATTTTGAAATTAATCTAGATTAATCTAGATTAAAATGGCTCATTTGAATTCTGCCGAAGGCATTCAGAATATGTGTGCTACCCAAATAATGACTATAAAAGTAAGTCTTTGAGAACGGGTTTCTCAAGCCAGGTGGCGCATTAGACCAGGGGCTCATCTCCTGTTTCCAAAATGCATCACAAACTGCTTGAGAAAGCTGTTCTACTCATAGACTGTAAAAGGTTACTACTGTACTGTTACCGTCCGTAGGCAACATTAGGTAGGCCTATGTTATTATCAACTACTATAGGCTATCAATTAGGGATGGGCGATATGGCCTAAAATCCATATTGTGATATACATTGCAGCCTCTTGCGATAACGATATTATAATAAAACCATTTCAGAACAGGTTACACAGACCCTGCTAAACAACTGCTAAATGTAATTTTTTTTTTTTTTTTTTTTTTGAAAGGGTGTATGTAGTTTTGAGAACATATATTGTGCAAAACTATAAGTATACAACATAATTTTGCAGATAAATAAAATTTAAGTACACTAGCTGCAGAGACTTAAGTAGGTCTAATGTTTATTATGGCTTGGAGCTTATGAAACCCCAAATTTAAAATTAGAATATTGTCTAACTGCTGTCTTTTCAGTTAAAAAGAAACACAACAACGATTCTTAAAATCGGGCGCTTTTAATAAAAAGCGATTATGTGCTACACCACTCACTAAGATATATTGGGAATAATACGCGCGCGCTGGTATTCAGTGATATGTTTCGTTTTGAATTTGAGGTGGTAGAAAGGATTAGTCGTGTGTTAACTTACCGAACTGTTACACCACACAGTCTACGTCGGACGGCTTAAATCCGAACCAAGTTCAAATAATGGATGTTGCACCGATCTTTTACACCAGCTTTCACTTTCAGCCGTGTTTACTTAAGATGACGACGAATATGATGCGTTGCAGCCGGGTGTTCCTCGCGGCCGCGGGTAGATTGCGTCATCATAGCTTGTGTAGCTTGAGCCAGCTCCCAACCCAACTTGGAGAATAGATTAACGGCGATATTTTTTTTATCGCGCGATAAGAGTCTCGCGTTAACGCAGCGCGTTAACGCCGATAACGGCCCACCACTAATATATATATATATATATATATATATATATATATATATATATATATATATATATTAGAGGTGGGCATAGATTAATTTTTTTAATCTAGATTAATCTAGATTAATTTTGAAATTAATCTAGATTAATCTAGATTAAAATGGCTCATTTGAATTCTGCCGAAGGCATTCAGAATATGTGTGCTACCCAAATAATGACTATAAAAGTAAGTCTTTGAGAACGGGTTTCTCAAGCCAAGTGGCGCATTAGACCAGGGGCTCATCTCCTGTTTCCAAAATGCATCACAAACTGCTTGAGAAAGCTGTTCTACTCATAGACTGTAAAGGTTACTACTGTACTGTTACCGTCCGTAGGCAACATTAGGTAGGCCTATGTTATTATCAACTACTATAGGCTATCAATTAGGGATGGGCGATATGGCCTAAAATCTATATTGTGATATACATTGCAGCCTCTTGCGATAACGATATATACAGGGATTAAAGTTCTCCGTCGCTACGACGGATTTCCGTTAATTGCAGCAAGTCTATGACGGATTTCCGTCAATTGAAAGTCTGTCCTTAATGTCTTAAATTCACTTTTCATAATTTTAAGGCCGTAAATAGGCTTTCATTTCTCAAATAGTATAATAAATGTCTTAATTTTAGTTTGAATAGGTCTTAAATTAAGGAAAGACGAAGTGTATTCACCCTGCTGAGGGGGATGTGATCAAAGCCTGGAGTGGAGCAAAAGCACGTTCCTCTCTCCACTCAAAGCATTCTGTAATCACTCCGCTTATGGTCCACTCCGGGTTCTCTTACGAGAGGTTCTCTCGTATTGCGTAAGAAGCTTACGCTACGGGTAAAGTCATCTTTCTCGAGATATGAAGCCAAAAAATTATCCTTAATTTAATATCTTGTCAACGCAGTGCGGCAGCAAGCAGACCTAGAGCAAGCGAAGTCGCGTGCTCATTGGCTGCTCTGCGGCAACTGCAGCAGCCTATCGCTGAAACCTTAGCGTGACGTCACGCCCAATGAGCGCGCTGTGCGCGCTCACGCGTCACAGCCCATGTGAGGAGGCGTGGCTTTAGCTTATAAAAGAAGGTTCAGAGGCTGCTATTCTCTGATTTTTGTCTCTTCAGCGACGCACTACGCATCGCTGGACTCTGAGGAAGCCGCCGTTGAAACAAGCGCCTTGCAAGCCGAGGATTACCTGAGGAAGCCGGTCGTCTTCGCCGCCTTCAGCTATCCCTGCCTGCTTCGCTATCCGGCGATTATATCCTTTTACATTGCATCATGCCTAACTGCATTTCCTGCAAAGCTCCGCTCAGCGAAAGAGACCGCCATGTGATCTGCGTTCTCTGCCTGGGTCGTGACCACGCAGCCCTCGCTCTCTCCGCGGGCGGCTGTGAATTATGCGAAGAACTGCCGATGTCGACCCTGCGGGCTCGACTCGCCTCGTTCGACGCTCTCGCTGTCTCACCGTCTGCCTCCACCGGGCCGCGCAAGAAGAAGCGCCGCTCTCAGAGGCCACCGGAACCCGCGGCAGCTGCTGAGTGCTCGCCGGAGCCCCTCCCTCGAGCCTCGCTATCTCCCTCTCCCCTTCCCGACGCGCAGCGGCCGGCCTTCGCCCGCACTGCCGTCGCCCTAGGGGATGAAGCGGACGACGCCGCTTTATCAGACAGCTGTTCTCTTATGGCTTCGGACAGCGAGGCATGGTCGGGGTCTCACCGCTCCGCCTCCTCGACACAGGAGTCTAGCAAGTCCCGCGCCAGTGTCGACGCGGAACTCCTCCGCCTCCTCACCAAAGCGGTCGACCAGCTGGGACTGGACTGGTCCCCACCCAAGGCCCCCGCGCCTAACAGGCTCGACGGGTGTTTTCTGCCTAGCCGCCGCCAAGCGCCCGCCTCTAGGTCAGCACCCTTCCTGCCTGAGCTCCACTCTGAGCTCGCTAAATCGTGGAACGCCCCATTCTCCGCGAGACTCCGCTCACCGGCCTCCGCGACCCTCTCCCAAGTGGACGGGGCCGCCGAGAAGGGATATACACAGATCCCTCCGGTCGAAGAAGCCGTGGCAACGCACCTTTGCCCGCCATCCGCTAGATGGCGCTCAAAGTCTGCCCTGCCGTCAAAAGCCTGCAGGACCACATCAGCCCTCGTCGGCCGCGCTTTCGCTGCCGCCGGCCAGGCCGCTTCCGCCCTGCACTCCATGGCTGTGCTCCAGATCCTCCAAGCCGATCTCCTCCGTGATCTGGACGAGAGAGGCCCGGATCAGGACACTCTGACTGACCTGCGCAGCGCGACGGACCTCTCGCTTCGCGCCACCAAGTCAGCGGCACAAGCCATCGGAAGGTCCATGGCTTCGCTCACCGTCACCGAAAGGCACCTTTGGTTGACGCTGGCGGATATGAGCGAAAGGGAGCGCGCAGTTTTCCTCAACGCCCCGCTTTCCCCCACCGGCCTGTTCGGCCCAGCGGTCAGTGGGATTGTGGATCGCTTCTCAGA
This sequence comes from Squalius cephalus, assembly GCF_949319135.1. Lineage (NCBI taxonomy): Eukaryota > Metazoa > Chordata > Actinopteri > Cypriniformes > Leuciscidae > Squalius > Squalius cephalus. The sequence goes on from NC_137126.1 coordinate 15,840,318, forward strand.
GGTGCAGAAAGCCTCACAGGCTATGAACCTCTTTCTGCCCCGCCGCTCGAGCTCCGCTGCAGGCCGCTCTCAGGATCAGCCTCCTGCACGCAGCTCGACACAGCGCTCTGCTCAGCCTCCATCTTCGCGACGCCAGGGCGGCCGCCCTAGACAGCGCTCAGTCAGCCGTCGCAGACCGCCTCCCCCCCGGGGACCCCGGCCTAGGATAGCGCTGAAACCTGAGCCCGCGAAGTCCTCCTAGCAGCCGCAGGGAGGAAAAGATGGCTGAGTCCCGCTGCGGCCGGACCGCCATCAAAGCGCTCAGCCCTATCAGTCCCCTTAAAAAAGGCTACTGCAGTGGTTCACATCGCAGCCAACGAGCCAGTAACACAACTCGCTCGCCTGCACACAAACGCCGTTTTTACGGCGACCCAGAGATATCTCATAAAGAGTTTGGTTTCGGGTTTTCCGGCTCACGCCGAAGGTGTCATGAGTGTAGAAAATGTGCCCACACCCACGTGCTCACCACTACACACAAACACAGTTTCCCCGGTAACGCTCACAGAGCGCACTCTCATAAAGCGGGCAAGCGCCGCTCGAGTGCTAAGTGTAGAAAATGTGCCCACGAATCTGTGCCCACACCTACACGCTGCACGCTCTGTCACTCAGTTATCCCGGGATGCAGATCTTCTAAAGCTCCCCAGCACTGGCCGTGTTGTGTATGTAAGCCCCGCGCCCGCTCACGAGCGCACGCACTTACAATCAGACACGTTTATCCCCATGCCGCTCTCGCGCCACGGGCTCCCAGCTTCAAAATGTGCCCCGTCCACAGTGATCGAGCCATTGAATGCTGCACAGCCAGTCCCCGCTGTCTGCGAGCCCCCGTATTCGAGCACCGGCGACGCGCGCAATGCGCGCGTCCCCCTATCTTCTCTGATACAGGTTCCCCATCCCGCACAGCGCGGCGATCTGAACCCAGAGACCATTCGACCCCTAGCGAGATGTGCCAGCGCATGGCAAGCTATCCAGGGCGTGTCAGAATGGGTGCTGAATACCATAAAGCACGGCTATTCGCTTCAATTCGCTCGCCGTCCGCCTCGCTTTCTAGCGTGAACCGAGACGAGTGTGAACACAGAAGTGGCTCATCTGCTTCGGGCAGAAATAGCAAAGCTGTTGCACAAGGGGGCTATAGAACAAGTGCATCCTTCTCTGAGCGAGTCGGGCTTCTACAGCCGTTATTTCCTCGTTCCCAAGAAGGACGGGACGCTGAGACCCATTTTAGATCTGAGACACTTGAACAGAGCCCTCATGAGACGGCCGTTCAAAATGATTACAACCAGACAAATCCTCGCGCAAATTCGCCAGGGAGACTGGTTTATCTCTCTCGATCTGAAGGATGCATACTTCCAGATCCAGATAATTCCCCGTCACAGGCCATTCTTGAGATTCGCCTTCGACGGCCGGGTATATCAGTACACCGTCCTGCCGTTCGGTCTATCTTTGGCACCCCGTACATTCACGAAGTGCATGGACGCGGCTCTCGTTCCCCTGAGAACTCAGGGGATACGGGTACTGAACTATCTGGACGACTGGCTAATTCTAGCGCATTCAGAGTCAGAGCTTTTGTCTCACAGGACAGCGCTTCTCGGCCATCTGGAAAATTTGGGTCTCTCGGTCAATTGGGCCAAGAGCTCATTACTGCCCCGCCAGTTTATCTCGTTCCTCGGAATAGAACTGGATTCGGTGGCTATGACGGCCAGACTGTCAGAGCAGCGCGCGCGCCGCATTCGACACCTAGCCGCATCTTTCCAGACGGGCAACCAGACTGGACGGCCGGCAGCTTACGAGTCAGAGTGAGTCAGGGCTGTGTCTCAGCCCTTCGACCCTGGCTGGCAGCCGAATGGTATCGCACTGGGGTGACGATGGGAGTTGTCTCACGCCGGAAAGTTATCTCGACAGACGTGTCCAACGGAGGTTGGGGAGCGCTTTTCGAGGGCAGACCGGTCTATGGCCGCTGGTCAGACCAGGAGTGTCGCCTTCATATAAACTGTCTAGAGATGCTGGCGGTCGAGAATGCGCTCAAGCACTTCCTCCCATACCTGCAAGGCCACCATGTACTGGTCCGCACAGACAACATGTCAGTGGTAGCCTATGTGAACCGCCAGGGCGGTCTCAGATCCAAAATGCTCTGCACCCTGGCGGAACGCCTCCTAGTGTGGGCTCAGCACTCACTGCGCTCACTGAGAGCCGCGCACGTGCCGGGTCGCCTGAACGATGGTCCAGACAGACTGTCCAGGGACAATGTTCCCCCGGGAGAGTGGTCCTTGCATCCCCAAACAGTCCAGTTACTGTGGCGCCGTTTCGGCAGAGCGAAAGTCGACCTCTTTGCGTCACAAGACAACGCGCAATGCCCAAAGTTCTTTTCAAAGAACGAGGACGCGCTGGCCCAGAACTGGCCCAGCGGCCCGCTTTACGCTTTTCCCCCGGTCTCCCTGCTGCCGCAGGTTATCGAGAGATTCAGGGAAGCGCGCCACACGGTGCTCCTCATAGCCCCGTATTGGGAGAATCAAACATGGTTCCCGGATCTAATACGGCTGGCGGACACAGCCCCCTGGCCGTTACCGGTGAGGAGAGACCTTCTCTCTCAAGCCCACGGCTCGATTTTGCACCCCCATCCAGAGCGCTGGTCTCTGCATGCGTGGGTCATCAACGGTTACCCGTTGACTTGCCAACAGGGGTTGTGAACACGATCACACAGTCTAGAGCCCCCTCTACGAGGCGGCTCTATGCTTCAAAATGGTCTGTGTTTAGTAAATGGTGCACCGCCAAAGGGCTGGATCCACTAACATGTGGGGTATCGCAGGTGCTGTGCTTCCTCCAAGAGCTGTTGGACGCGGGCAGGTCCCCCTCCACGCTCAAAGTTTATGTTGCGGCCATCTCAGCTTTTGCCGACTCGGCGCTGGGCCGCGCATTAGGGAGGAACGAGTTCATCATCCGCTTCCTCAGGGGAGCGAGGAGATTGAACCCGCCGCGACCCCCGTCGGTTCCTATTTGGGATCTTTCCCTGGTCTTAGAGGCCATGAAAGCGCATCCCTTTGAACCCATGGAAACAGTGGATATGAAATATCTCACGCTAAAAAACGTTTTTCTGATAGCACTGTCGTCAGTTAAACGCGTGGGTGACCTTCACGCGCTGTCAGTTAACGCTGCATGCCTCGAGTTTGGACCTAATGACTCTAAAGTCATCCTCAAACCGAGACACGGTTATGTCCCCAAAAGTCTGGGCACACCGTTCAGAGCGCAGGTCATTTCTCTCTCCGCTTTGCCGTCATCCGGCAGCGAGATCGATGGTAAACTCCTTTGCCCTGTCAGAGCGCTTAGGAATTATACTACACGCTCCGCCGCTGTCAGGCGCTCGGAGCAGCTTTTCGTTTCGTTTGGTGGGCGCACCAAAGGTCTCGCCGCCTCGAAACACAGCCTGTCCAGGTGGATAGTGGACGCGATTGCAGCCGCTTATGCGTCTAAAAATCTGCAGTGCCCGCTGGGTATCAGAGCCCACTCCACCAGAGGCATGGCCTCTTCATGGGCTTGGTCTAGCGGAATTTCCATTCATGACATTTGTACAGCGGCAGGCTGGGCCTCCCCCTCTACATTTGTGAGATTTTACAATCTGGAAGTTCCTGCCCTGCAGGCTAAACTCTTATCTGTCTAAGTCCCGCGTAGCCAGCCCACTCTGTGTGCAGACTACTGCTGTGTGATTTAGCTCTCCTGGTTGAGCTCAATTCTGGGGTTGTTAGTCAGACCGGCCACGCCGCTCTGAGCCCCTTATGTGTGTGCTTATGTACTGCGCTAGCCATTCTTGGCCGCCCGGTTCCCTGTTATAGTGTTCCCCGGGTTTCTCCCTGGGACTCATTCAGTGGATGCGGGGCGCGCACGGCGTTGACAAGGGAAGTTCCCGTAGCGTAAGCTTCTTACGCAATACGAGAGAACCTCTCGTAAGAGAACGTACTCGGTTACCTAATGTAACCTCTGTTCTCTCTAGAGAGGGAACGAGTATTGCGTAAACCGCCGTGCTCGCGCCACGAGCTCACTCGCTTCAGCGACAAAAACCAGAGAATAGCAGCCTCTGAACCTTCTTTTATAAGCTAAAGCCACGCCTCCTCACATGGGCTGTGACGCGTGAGCGCGCCCAGCGCGCTCATTGGGCGTGACGTCACGCTAAGGTTTCAGCGATAGGCTGCTGCAGTTGCCGCAGAGCAGCCAATGAGCACGCGACTTCGCTTGCTCTAGGTCTGCTTGCTGCCGCACTGCGTTGACAAGATATTAAATTAAGGATAATTTTTTGGCTTCATATCTCGAGAAAGATGACTTTACCCGTAGCGTAAGCTTCTTACGCAATACTCGTTCCCTCTCTAGAGAGAACAGAGGTTACGTTAGGTAACCGAGTACGTTTTCAATTACAGCTCACGGAAAGTGCATGTCAGGCTACAGCTGAGCGCTGAGGTAGATATTTCATTTACCATGGACACACTTATAATGCAGGTAGGGCGATATATCGATATATTTTTTAAATTCGATATGGAATTAGACCATATCGCATATATCGATATAGTTCAAATTTGCGCTGTGATCCTTGCTCCCCGCGCCCCCCCTCCTCCTATTCCACTCTGCGCGCGTGTTTAGAGCATGTTATGAGAGGCGAATCATGACTAACGTTACTTCAGAAAACCCAGCACAATAGGAACTACCAGGCAGTGACATAAGTGTACGCTGAAATAAAGTTTTTCACCTCAGAAAAACGGACTGCCTTGTCCTGTCAGCTGTTATCCTGTTCTCGTAGCGCACACTCAATTGCACGCACAAATGCAGCGGCGCGCGCTGTATCGCCTCACTGATCAAGTGCAAAATAAACTACGAGCATGCAACGCCGTTACGTTGTAAATTACACGAAATAAAAGAAATGCAGGTATGATTTTCATTCTATTCACCAGGAGCAGTTTCCATGTTTCATTAACAGTTATTGTTAATATTGTGTATTCACCATGGTAACTGTCGTTTCCATATTAACCCCAAAATGCCACTATTTTTCTTTGTGTTATTTTTAATATTTTTAAATGACTGTAGTGGCTCATACCAACATTGTATTAACAAAAACTAGTTTGGGACTGCTATTTAATAGCTTTAGCATAGGCCTAATGTTTATTAGTACTAGTCTTTACTATTAGTCATATTCTTACAATTTATGTTAAGTAAAGGGAAAAAGTACTTGTGTGTGTTAACAAATTTTGTGTAAACGTGTTATAATTTGCCTATATATAATAAATAAATATATAGGCAAATTATAACACGTTTACACAAAATTTGTTAACACACACAAGTACTTTTCCCCTTTACTTAACGAAAGTTTAAACGTGTTATAATTTGCCTATATATATATATATATATATATATATATATATATATATACTTATTGCGCCTACTGGCAATATTAAAGCGGTTTAAAACGTCTCCCCTTAAAGCGCTATTGGTCGCGACTATTTAAAAAGTTAAAGGAATATGACTTGGCCTAAAAAAAAATTCAGTCAGAAGAATTTTTTTCACTTTAATCCCTGTATATATTATAATAAAACCATTTCAGAACAGGTTATACAGACCCTGCTAAACAACTGCTAAATGTTTTTTTTTTTGTTTTTTTTTGAAAGGGTGTATGTAGTTTTGAGAACATATATTGTGCAAAACTGTAAGTATACAACATCATTTTGCAGATAAATAAAATTTAAGTACACTAGCTGCAGAGACTTAAGTAGGTCTAATGTTTATTATGGCTTGGAGCTTATGAAACCCCAAATTTAAAATTAGAATATTGTCTAACTGATGTCTTTTCAGTTAAAAAGAAACACAACAACGATTCTTAAAATCGGGCGCTTTTAATAAAAAGAGATTATGTGCTACACCACTCACTAAGATATATTGGGAATAATACGCGCGCGCTGGTATTCAGTGATATGTTTCGTTTTGAATTTGAGGTGGTAGAACGGATTAGTCGTGTGTTAACTTACCGAACTGTTACACCACACAGTCTACGTCGGACGGCTTAAATCCAAACCAAGTCCAAATAATGGATGTTGCACGGATCTTTTACACCAGCTTTCACTTTCAGCCGTGTTTACTTAAGATGACGACGAATATCATGCATTGCAGCGGGGTGTTCCTCGCGGCCGCGGGTAGATTGCGTCATCATAGCTTGTGTAGCTTGAGCCAGCTCCCAACGCTCCCAACCCAACTTGGAGAATAGATTAACGGCGATATTTTTTTTATCGCGCTGCGTTAACGCCGATAACGGCCCACCACTAATATATATATATATATACAGGACATATATAAATATAGCTGCGAGCAGCGATGGAGGGCCCAAGCCGGTGACACCGCCACCCCGGTGCCTTTAGTGTAACTAAAGGCATCAGGGTGGCGGTGCCACCGGCTTGGGCCCTCCATCGCTGCTCGCAGCTATATTGTTACTTTTTTTAATTAAAAATCTTTAAATTCCATCCTTCCAGAAAAAATAGTCTCTGACAGTGACAGTAAACGACAAGAAAATGTTCCTAGATGTAATACCGTATCTGATGTATGACTAGAAACTATTCTCATCTGTACAATATAGGATATTTCCTCACACACATACATATGCTTATTTCTTTGCATGAGAAAACGTTCGTTTTGCATCTTTTATTTGAAACCAGACCTGTTTGCGGTTCAGCGCAACATAAGAAGTGAAGGTTGCCCAGTATAACGGACTACAGTTCTACCTGAAACAGAAAACTTTAAAATACAATTATTTCCTCTGCACTTCGGAAACTGTGGGCTGCTTCCACATATACATACCTACATGTGAAAACATTCTTTGAGAGGGAAGCGTGTGACCTCAAAAGTAAATGTGAATGTCGCAGACATAATGCCAGCAGAGGTCGGTCTTTCTTAACCCTCTGGGCTTCTTCGTATAATAGTCACACTTAGCTTCCTCCCGCCCGAAAACGGGCGAAGCCTTAAAATTTTACTTTACTTTTTCCCAGGATAACCAATCAAATATATTTTTGTTCTATAATGTTTTCTGATTATTATTTAGAATTTTTAGAATTTTTTATGATACTTTGCATTAATTATATAATGTTTATGAGCTATTTTTTCCATTAGAATTAATATATATATTTTTATTTTATTTATTTTATTTTATTTTTCAATAAATGCAACATTTCACATCAAAATAGAGTGCAGGCCTAAAAAAAATTTTTTTTCAAGTGAGAAGAGCGCCATCTAGTGGCTTCAAAATGTATTAATTTGTGTCATGTCCTATAACCGCCTATAGGCGGCCTATAGCTTTTTTATTTATTTATTTGATTTATTCCCATTCGGAAAGAAAAAAAATTATTACTAAGCAACCACTGAATGGAACAACACAAATTATATATCATTTTAAAGCTTAGGATCTCAGCTTTTTAATGCATCTAATTACATTTATTAACTCCTAACGAGTGCTGAGTAATCCCTCTAAAACCGAGTGTACCGCCAGCAGGCGCCACCTAGCTGCGAAAATATTCTTTACCATATTTTTAAAAAATCTTGCCTTGATTAACACAAAGTTGATGTCATTTGAAAGCTTAGAGTCTGAACTTTACAGTAAATGTATCCACTTTGAAAAACTCTTAAGTATTGCTGAGTTATTTGCTGATAAATAGAATTTCTTTTTTTTCATAATCTATCAAATAATGTACTGCAATGTGTCAAAAACATCATACAGCTCATGAAACATTCTCAGATAATTGAAAATGGCACTTCATTTTTTACAGCATATTATTACAATTAAAATGAGCCCAAAATTAACATAATCTATTGCTTTTATGACAAGATATTCTTCATGGAGAAAATATTGCCCATGAGGGGGTGTCAAAGACTGTACAAAAAGGCTGTCTCTTTTCCAAATGCTGTAACTTTTGATTCCTTCATCCAAAAATTATTATTTTTTTATCCAGATGCAGCTAACATGTAGGGGGACTTCACTAAAAAAGAATTTTCCTCCTACCTTATTTCCTTCCTGAGTTATTCCATGACAAATAAGAAAGATATGCAAAATCATAATAAAAATTATATATATATATATTGTCTTTTATCCGCTGTTTCTTGGCAGGACAATGTCCAAATGTAATGTAATTTATATTTTCAAAAAATTTAAAAAGAGTTCTTTCAAACGATACCTACCTTTTGACTCTCCTTGCTATAGTTTTGGAGTTATTATGATTATATAATTTTTATATAGTTTAGGGCAAAATTTGCTGTTTCAGTCTTACCAGTTCATTTCTCTCTCTGTGTGTGTGTGTGTGGGTGTGTGTGTGGGGGGGGGGAGGGTGTCTTATTTGCACTCTTGATGTTTTAGAGTGTCACCCCTTCATTGCTGTACACTTTTTTTCAGCACAGTGGCTGATCTGTAGCTTGTACCACCAAAAGCTTCTCTGAGTTTTCCTATTTTTTCGTATTTCCCATTAATTTCCTATGTCGCCCGTTTTCGGGCGGGAGGAAGCTAAGTGTGACTTTTTTTTTTACGACCCTTTAACATATCAGAATCATCTCCTTGATTTTTGTGTGTTTTCATATAGGTAATAAAACAAAAGTCACCAAGTTTCACCCCCATCCGATGAAGCAAAAAAATTAAACAATTCGAAACGTTCAAGTTTTCGCCCGTTTTCGGGCGAAGAAGCCCATAAATAAATAAACAGTTGCTTTTGTCGAAATCATATTACATGGAACAGATTTCACAGTATATTGATTGTTTATGTTGCTAATGGTGGTTGTTAAAGGTGTCACGCAGTGACACAAATCTGTTGGGTGAAGCAATCATAGCCGTGCTTTATTGTAAATAAAACACACCTATTTACCAATCAGCATCAATTACCCATGCTGTTTGCAATCTTGTACCTTTAAGACTTTTTATGTAAATATAGTTATGATTTGCTATCATAAGGAGGAAGGAATTTACCTTTCATAAGAGCAAGGAAAAGTTAGTTTTCCACAATAATGGCTGCTTAGAGTGAAGTAAAAAGAGCATGCGTACACTAAGCCAATCAGGAAGCAGCATTTCCTATTTATAGAAAAAGCTGAAATCTGAAGTCTAGCAGTACTTTGTTCCTCTGCTGTTTGAACGTGTCATTTCCTGTCTTTTTTTAACTGCTGTCCAGTGTATTCTGTGCAACAATGTATCACAGCAGTCAAATATTCAATCAGTTGTGCCAGTGTCTCTCTTGCCATTATTTCTAATCACAATCTAATGGGAGTTGAATCAACAGCGGATTTCTAGATTGTTTATTGAATTTGATAAGAGAGGATGCAGAGCAAAAATGAAACCCCCAAGATAAACAATGATTTCCTCTCTAAAACCATTAGAAACACACACACACACACACACACACACACACACACACACACACACACACACACACACACACACACACACACACACACACACACACACACACACACACACACACACATCCCCTGAATACCAATTTGAGTATTTGTAGTGTGCTAATTATGCTGGACACACACTGTGCCACCTACTGTTACAGTCTTTTAGGAACACCTGGATATCTCCTGTCTTAGTTTAAAGGAGTCATAACCTAGTCTTAATTTGGATACCTACTGCTGTATTATAGTCTTTCATGCCCTTCTAAAAAATAAAAGTGGAAAAAATAAATAAAAACAGAGCTCCTAAAACCTTTATTTCTGAAGGCATTATTGTCTCGCGAGATCTGATGCGATGTTTTGGCTGTCGTGGACGTAGAGTCCATTCCCCGTGTTTACCTTGAAGCTAACGTTACATACAATAGCCGCATTAGCAGTTAGCTGCTGTTTGTTACACACAGTAGAGCAATAAAAACAGTCTTACCGTTTCAATTTCAGGCAAGTCCCGGATGGTTGGAATGGCACCTTTTTTCAAACGGAGCTTCGTGGCCAACTTCGCCTGAAATTGGCCCAAATTTGTGAATGATTCCGGCGTAAAATGTTTAGCGCAGACACCGAACAATAAGCCAGTTGAAAGTGTTGCTGGGACAGCGTCATTAAAAATGAATTTTATCCACTGGTCCCTGATAGTTTGGTCCGTTTTTGGTATAGAAAACACATTCGCATGTTGTTTCTGGCAGTCAACCACAGAGCAACTCACGTGTGCACTCGGTTTCTCCATCTTTCGCGACTGAACTGAATATGAGGGGGAGAGGGGAAGGGCGGGCTTCCTGCTGCGGTGTCCATATATGGTATATCCTGCCCCGTCTTGACGTCAAGACGGGGCTGAAATCAAAATCTCGTTTTTTAGTGCGCGTGCACGTGGGCTATTTTACAAACCCTGAGGTAAACAAACGCTTCACTTTTAAATATCGGCTTCCCGGCCAGTGTATAATCATTATGCAATCATAACATACATTGATTCTCGTGGAGAAGTGAAATTTGCAGGTTATGACTCCTTTAAGTAAACCTGCTGATGAATTAATTACAACAGACCTGGGGTTTTATGTACTTCTGCTCTCTGCTGCACACTTCCCGTCCAAACATTACACAGTACTTTGGACCCACAAGCAAAATAGCTGCAAATACTTTGGCAGAGCATACTGTATATAAATGAGCAAGCACACATTTATTCATCTTCTCCAATCATTCCTTGAAATGACAGAGTGGGACATGATTCCTGTCATGCTGATGGCATCCAAATTTGTAATTCATCCCAAATATGTTTGGTAGGGCGGTGGGCATGCTTACTGTACAGCTGACCATTTAATTTGAGCAGTGTAACTTTCATACTTGGTTGACTGCATTTTGGTTTGATGATGAACTTGCTGAAATGTCAAGTTAGCAACAGTAGAACATATATGTTGTGTGTGAGCACACGTGTAAGGCACCTGTGTGATCAGTTGGATTTAATAAAATAAAGAAATAAAGAAAACAGATACGATACGCTTTCTGCTGTCTCAGTTTCCGTGAACTTGTTTGTGGAGCATGTTGTTTATGCTGTTATTTATGAATGTATACTTTATGAATATAAAGGTAAGAATGAAAAGAATGTAAGTAAGAATGTCTCTTTTAAATTCTAATTGTCGTGTTATCTGTCACCATTTTACATTTTTCACCTGAAACGCTGAAACTAGTGCTTATATAACATGCCTTGTTTCTGTCACCGTCCAAAGCACTTGAATATGACCTGAGGCATGCTATTGGTTGCCAAGTATAGTCATAACATTCAAACACCGTATTGTTTCACACTACACACGTTTGGCACTACAAAAGTGGAGCTAACCCCAAAAGTGGTGCAAACCGCTTCTAAATTACAAGAATGAAACAAGTGTGTTCCTTTACCCAGAGTTAAAAGCGGCGTTTAGAATGACGGTAACACAGGGTTAAGCCGCAGCACAGTGTGAAAAGCCCTATGGATTAATTTTATGATGTCTTTATGAAGTTTTTGATGTTTCACAGTTCTTGTATAATGCACTTTCAATGGAGGGACAGAAATCTCCCACGTTTTAATTTGAAACATCTTAATTTCTGTTTCTAAGATGAATGAAAGTCATACAGGTTTGGAACAACACGAGGGAGAGTAATTGATGACAGAAATTTCAATATTTTGAATATTCATCCTGGTGTGAAAAGGCCTTAAGTCTTTATATCAGAAGGTTGTTAAGAACATGAGAACATAAATCCAGTCAAGTGTGTCCAAACCTATAACTGGTAGTGTAGCAAATAGGTGACAGTATAAAATTTTCATGTAACGATAATTGCTGAAGCTTTTATCAGGGTATATATTATATTATCAAGATATTGAATTAAAGGAATAGTTCACTTTAAAATGAAAATTCTGTCATCATATACTCACCCTCATGTTGTTTCAAACCTGTATGAATTTCTTTCTTCTGCTGAACAGAAAGGAATATATTTAGAAGAATGTCAGTAACCAGGCAGTTTCTGGGTCCTATTGACTTCCATAGTAGGAAAAAAATATACTATGGAAGTCAATGGGACCCAAAAACTGTCTGGTTACTGACATTCTTCTAAATATATTCCTTTGTGTTCAGCAGAAGAAAGAAATTCATACAGGTTTGAAACAACATGAGGGTGAGTATATGATGACAGAATTTTAATTTTAAAGTGAACTATTCCTTTAAGTTACAAAAAAGTGTTGTCCTTCAAACAGGTTTAATAACTTTTTCATATAACAAAAAGAACATTGAAATACAATAAAAAAATATAGCTGCAAGCAGCAATTACCGGGGCCAAGCAGAATAAGACGACAAGACATGCCAACATGTCTGAAAGTGTCAGACCAACTGCAGCAATGAGCAATTAAAGACATTTAAAGAGGATTTTAGGCGAAATGGCTGAAAAATCATGTAAAAAGTGATTCAAAATTTGATTTAATGGATTGTCACTTTTGACCAAAAGGTGGCGCTGTTACAAAATTGATGTGGTGTGGTCAGAGTAAGGAGACAGTGACACATACAAAGTTTTGTGTCAATATGTCGAGGCATTGCAGATATAAAACCTGAATAGTCATTTTGGCATCATGCCTCAACTTTGCTGCTGTGCTATACAAAAACGGTTTCATCAATCGACACGAAATCCATAACTTTGAGTCGGCACAGTCTGGAGATGATACGATTCGATTTTGGTGAAAATCGGACAAACGGTCTAGGAGGAGTTCGAAAAAGTAGGTTTTGAATGAAAATCAAGATGGCGGACAGGAAGTTTGGCCAAATAAGGAAAACTTGGTATCTATGTTCTCGGCTTGACCCAAGGAATCTATTAAGACCAGTGGCATTTCAATAGCCAGATTTCTTCAAAAGTTATTAGCCTTTTTGGAAATTTTGTTATAACTTTTGACCACTAGGTGGCGCTGTCTTGAAATATTTTGGTTGCCTTCAGGGGATGGTGCTGATGACACAATCTGAGTTTCGTAATATTACACCAATGCATTTGTTTAGTATAGCATTTTATTTCACAAAACTGTATTGAAGTCAATGGGAATTTCATATTTTGTTCAATTATAGCGCCACCAAGAGGCTCAGTCCCACATTTTTTTTACATGTCCTCAGAGTGAGCCCATACATATGTGTGTCAATTTTGGTGAAAATATCTCAATTCGCTTCGGAGTTATAGACATTTATATGAAAAAACACGTAAAAAATGACTGACACATGACTTTGATTGGAAATTAGTACCCCTAAACATCAATATTTTCGCATTTGGGCATTGGCGTTCAGCTATCGACCTATGTTTCCAAACTTCTGACGGTGGTTTCGTCTCGATCGGACTAGCGGTTTCAAAGATATAGCCAAATGTTTTTTAAGCGCTAAATCACAACGCTACACAAACCGTAAGGCGAAACCTAGCATGTTTGGTATCGTAGGACTCGGCAACGATTCAGGAGTCTAAAAAGATGAGTGTCGTGAAAATAAGTCGACCACACCCAAAGTTATAAGCATTTGAAAAAAAAAAATTCACCACTAGGTGGCGCTATTTCGAAACTTCTCAGGCTCATTCAGGGCATTGTGCTGATGACCCATACCACGTTTCGTAACAATCCGTTCATGCGTTCATAAAATACAGAATTTTAGCACAAAATTCAAAATGGCCGACAGCCAAAACGACCGATATGGTAAAATTGGATATCAGTCGACTCGGCATGTTGCCCTGAATCTAACGAGACCAATTTTATGATTTTTGGACAAACTGTTCAGAAGTTATAAGCAAAAATAGCCATTTTTCATATCTCCGGACCAGTAGGTGGCGCTGCGCCGAAACACATCACGTAGCCTCAGGTCATGCTTGTGAGTACAAGTACCAAGTTTGGTCTGAATACGATAAACCGTTGCGGAGATACGGCCTTACGACTGTTTTTGCTAGCGCTACGTAAAATGTATTCGTGCGTTTATTGAAAACGGTTTGACGAATCAATTTGAATTCCATAACTTTTTGTCACCACTGCCTGAATATGATCTGGTTCAATTTTCGTGCAAATCGGACAAACCGTCTAGAACGAGTTCGAAAAAGTAGGTTTTTCAAAAAATTCAAAATGGCGGCCATATTTATATGACGGAAAATGACGTCATAGGGTGCAATCGAATCGGCATGAGCTCAGGAATCAGAGGAAAAAAGAATTTTGTTGATTGGCCTTACGGTTCAAAAGTTATTAGCAAAATAAAAGTGAAACTTTGGACAGGTGGTGGCGCTAGAGGGAATGACTTAGAAACACAAAAATTGGTGTATTTAATGTTGGGACTGTCCTCTATCAGAATGTCAAACCAAAACAACTTTCCCGCAATCGGTTCTATGGGCTGCCATAGACTCCCATGGCGGAAGAAGAAGAAGAAGAAATATAGCTGCAAGCAGCAATTACCGGGGCCAAGCAGAATAAGACGACAAGACATGCCAACATGTCTGAAAGTGTCAGACCAACTGCAACAATGAGCAATTAAAGACATTTAAAGAGGATTTCAGGCGAAATGGCTGAAAAATCATGTAAAAAGTGATTCAAAATATGATTTAATGGATTGTCACTTTTGACCAAAAGGTGGCGCTGTTACGAAATTGATGTGGTGTGGTCAGAGTAAGGAGACAGTGACACATACAAAGTTTTGTGTCAATATGTCGAGGCATTGCAGATATAAAGCCTGAATAGTCATTTTGGCATCATGCCTCAACTTTGCTGCTGTGCTATACGAAAACAGTTTCATCAATCGACACGAAATCCATAACTTTTTGTCGGCACAGTCTGGAGATGATACGATTCGATTTTGGTGAAAATCGGACAAACGGTCTAGGAGGAGTTCGAAAAAGTAGGTTTTGAATGAAAATCAAGATGGCGGACAGGAAGTTTGGCCAAATAAGGAAAACTTGGTATCTATGTTCTCGGCTTGACCCAAGGAATCTATTAAGACCCGTGGCATTTCAATAGCCAGATTTATTCAAAAGTTATTAGCCTTTTTGGAAATTTTGTTATAACTTTTGACCACTAGGTGGCGCTGTCTTGAAATATTTTGGTTGCCTTCAGGGGATGGTGCTGATGACACAATCTGAGTTTCGTAATATTACACCAATGCATTTGTTTAGTATAGCATTTTATTTCACAAAACTGTATTGAAGTCAATGGGAATTTCATATTTTGTTCAATTATAGCGCCACCAAGAGGCTCAGTCCCACAATTTTTTTTATGTGTCCTCAGAGTGAGCCCATACATATATGTGTCGATTTTGGTGCAAAAATCTCAATTTGCTTCGGAGTTATAGACATTTATATGAAAAAACACGTAAAAAATGACTGACACATGACTTTGATTGAATATTACTACCCCTAAACATCAATATTTTCGCATTTGGGCATTGGCGTTTAGCTATCGACCTATGTTTCCAAACTTCTGACGGTGGTTTCGTCTCGATCGGACAAACGGTTTCGAAGATATAGCCTACTGTTTTTTAAGCGCTAAATCACAACGCTACACAAACCGTAAGGCAAAACCTAGCATGTTTGGTATCGTTGGACTCGGCAACGATTCAGGAGTCTAATGAGATGAGTTTCGTGAAAATAAGTCTATCACACCCAAAGTTATAAGCATTTAAAAAAAAAAAATCACCACTAGGTGGCGCTGTTTCGAAACTTCTCACACTCCTTTAGGACATCGTGTTGATGACCTATACCAAGTTTCGTAACAATCCGTTTGTGCGTTCTTAAAATACAGCATTTTAGCACAAAATTCAAAATGGCCGACAGTCGAAATGGCCGATATGGCAAAATTGGATATCAGTCGACTCGGCATGTCGCCCTGAATCTATCAAGACCAATTTTATGATTTTTGGACAAACTGTTCAGAAGTTATAAGCAAAAATAGCCATTTTTCATATCTCCGGACCAGTAGGTGGCGCTGCGCCGAAACGCAGCATGTAGCCTCAGGTCATGCTTGTGAGTACATGTACCAAGTTTGGTCTGAATACGATAAACCGTTGCGGAGATACAGCCTTACGACTGTTTTTGCTAGCGCTACGTAAAATGTATTCGTGCGTTTATCGAAAACGGTTTGACGAATCAATTTGAATTCCATAACTTTTGGTCAGCACTGCCTGAAGATGATCTGGTTCAATTTTCGTGCAAATCGGACAAACCGTCTAGGACGAGTTCGAAAAAGTAGCTTTTTCAGAAAATTCAAAATGGCGGCCATATTTATATGACGGAAAATGACGTCATAGGGTGCAATCGAATCGGCATGAGCTCAGGAATCAGAGGAAAAAATAATTTTGTTGATTGGCCTTACGGTTCAAAAGTTATTAGCAAAATAAAAGTGAAACTTTGGACAGGTGGTGGCGCTAGAGGGAATGACTTAGACACACCAAAATCAGTGTATTTAATGTTGGGACTGTCCTCTATCAGAATGTCAAACCATTACAACTTTCCCGCGATCGGTTCTATGGGCTGCCATAGACTCCCAGTCGGAAGAAGGAAGAATAATAATAATAAATATAGCTGCAAGCAGCCATTACCGGGGCCAAGCAGAATAAGACGACAAGACAGGCCGACATGTCTGAAAGTGTCAGACCAACTGCAACAATGAGCAATTAAAGACATTTAAAGAGGATTTTAGGCAAAATGCCTGAAAAATCATAGAAACAATAATTAAAAATATGATTTAATGGATTATCACTTTCGACCAATAGGTGGCGCAGTTACAAAACTCATGTGATGTGGTCAGAGTGAAGTTACAATGACACATACAATGTTTGGTGTCAATATGTCAAGGCATTGCAGAGATAAAGCCTGATTAGTGCTATTAGCATCATGCCTCAACTTTGCTGCTGCGCTATACAAAAACGGTTTCGTCTGTCGACACGAAATCCATAACTTTTAGTCGGCACGGTCTGGAGATGATACGATTCGATTTTGGTGGAAATCGGACAAACGGTCTAGGAGGAGTTCGAAAAAGTAGGTTTTGAATGAAAATCAAGATGGCGGACAGGAAGTTAGGCCAAATAAGGTAAACTTGGTATCTATGTTCTCAGCTTGACCCAAGGAATCTACTAAGATGAGTTGCATTACAATAGGCCAATTTATTCAAAAGTTATTAGCAATTTTGGAAATTTTGTTATAACTTTTGACCACTAGGTGGCGCTGTTTCTAAATATGTTGGGTACCTTCAGGGGATGGTGCAGATGGCACATTCTGAGTTTTGTAATATTACACCAATGCATTTGTTTAGTATAGCATTTTATTTCACAAAACTGTATTGAAGTCAATGGGAATTTCATGTTTTGTTCTATTATAGCGCCACCAAGAGGCTCAGTCCAACCATTTTTTTTATGTGTCCTCAGAGTGAGCCCATACATATGTGTGTCGATTTTGGTGAAAATATCTCAATTATCTTCGGAGTTATAGACATTTATATGAAAAAACACGTAAAAAATGACTGACACATGACTTTAATTGGAATTTACTACCTCTAGACATCCATATTTTCGCATTTGGGCTTTGACGTTTAGTTAACAAGCTATGATTCCAAACTTCTGACGGTGGTTTCGTCTCGATCGGACAAACGGTTTCGAAGATATCGCCTAATGTTTTTTAAGTGCTAAATCACAACGCTACACAAACCGTAAGGCGAAACCTAGCATGTTTGGTATTGTTGGACTCGGCAAGGATTCAGGAGTCTAAAGAGATGAGTCTCCTGAAAATAAGTCAACCACACCCAAAGTTATAAGCATTTGAAAAAAAAAATTCACCACTAGGTGGCGCTGTTTCGAAACTTCTCAGGCTCCTTCAGGGCATCGTGCTGATGACCCACACCAAGTTTCGTAACAATTCGTTAATGCGTTCATAAAATACAGCATTTTAGCACATAATTCAAAATGGCCGACAGTCAAAATAGCCGATATGGTAAAATTGGATATCAGTCGACTCGGCATGTCGCCCTGAATCTAACGAGACCAATTTTATGATTTTTGGACAAACTGTTCAGAAGTTATAAGCAAAAATAGCCATTTTTCATATCTCCGGACCAGTAGGTGGCGCTGCGCCGAAACGCAGCATGTAGCCTCAGGTCATGCTTGTGAGTACATGTACCAAGTTTGGTCTGAATACGATAAACCGTTGCGGAGATACAGCCTTACGACTGTTTTTGCTAGCGCTACGTAAAATGTATTCATGCGTTTATCGAAAACGGTTTGACGAATCAACAAGATTTTAATAACTTTTTGTCACCACTGCCTGAAGATGATCCGATTCAATTTTCGTGCAAATCGGACAAACCGTCTAGGACGAGTTCGAAAAAGTACCTTTTTAGGAAAATTCAAAATGGCGGCCATGTTTTTATGACGGAAAATGACGATATAGGGTGCAATCGAATCGGCATGAGCTCAGGAATCAGAGGAAAAAAGGATTTCGCTGATTGGCCTTACGGTTCAAAAGTTATTAGCAAAGTAAAAGTGAAACTTTGGACAGGTGGTGGCGCTAGAGGGAATGACTTAGACACACCAAAATTGGTGTACTTAATGTTGGGACTGTCCTCTATCAGAATGTCAAACCAAAACAACTTTCCCGCAATCGGTTCTATGGGCTGCCATAGACTCCAAGAGCGGAAGAAGAAGAAGAATAATAATAATAAGAACGCGAACGGATACAATAGGTGCCTCCGCACCTTCGGTGCTTGGCCCCTAAATATAGCTGCAAGCAGCCATTACCGGGGCCAAGCAGAATAAGACGAAAAGAAGTGTCAGACCAACTGCAACAATGAGCAATTAAAGACATTTAAAGAGGATTTTAGGCAAAATGCCTGAAAAATCAGAGAAACAGTAATGAAAATATGATTTAATGGCTTATCACTTTCGACCAATAGGTGGCGCAGTTACAAAACTGATGTGATGTGGTCAGAGTGAAGTGACAATGACACATACAAAGTTTGGTGTCAATATGTCAAGGCAATGCAGAGATAAAGCCTGAATAATGCTTTTAGCATCATACCTCAACTTTGCTGCTGCGCTATACGAAAACGGTTTCGTCAATCGACACGAAATCCATAACTTTTAGTCGGCACAGTCTGGAGATGATATGATGCAATTTTGGTGAAAATCGGACAAACGGTGTGGGAGGAGTTTGAAAAAGTAGGTTTTGAATGAAAATAGCATTTTATTTCACAAAACTGTATTGAAGTCAATGGGAATTTCATGTTTTGTTCTGTTATAGCGCCACCAAGAGGCTCAGTCCCACAATTTTTTTTACATGTCCTCAGAGTGAGCCCATACATATGTGTGTCAGTTTTGGTGAAAATATCTCAATTCGCTTTAGAGTTATAGACATTTATATGAAAAAACACGTAAAAAATGACTGACACAAGACTTTGTTTGAATATTACTACCCCTAAACATCAATATTTTCGCATTTGGGCATTAACATATAGCTATCGACCTATGTTTCCAAACTTCTGACGGAGGTTTCGTCTCGATCGGACAATCGGTTTCGAAGATATAGCCAAATGTTTTTTAAGCGCTAAATCACAACGCTACACAAACCGTAAGGCGAAACCTAGCATGTTTGGTATCGTAGGACTCGGAAAGGTTTCAGGAGTCTAATTAGATGAGTCTCGTGAAAATAAGTCGACCGCACCCAAAGTTATAAGCATTTGAAAA
Source organism: Squalius cephalus (assembly GCF_949319135.1). NCBI lineage: Eukaryota > Metazoa > Chordata > Actinopteri > Cypriniformes > Leuciscidae > Squalius > Squalius cephalus. The sequence goes on from NC_137126.1 coordinate 15,859,994, forward strand.
AAAAAATTCCCCACTAGGTGGCGCTGTTTCGAAACTTCTCACACTCCTTCAGGACATCGTGCTGATGACCCATGCCAAGTTTCGTAACAATCCGTTCATGCGTTCATAAAATACAGCATTTTAGCACATAATTCAAAATGGCCGACAGTCAAAATGGCCGATATGGTAAAATTGGATATCAGTCGACTCGGCATGTCGCCCTGAATCTAACGAGACCAATTTTATGATTTTTGGACAAACTGTTCAGAAGTTATAAGCAAAAATAGCCATTTTTCATATCTCCGGACCAGTAGGTGGCGCTGCGCCGAAACGCAGCATGTAGCCTCAGGTCATGCTTGTGATGACATGTACCAAGTTTGGTCTGAATACGATAAACCGTTGCAGAGATACAGCCTTACGACTGTTTTTGCAGGCGCTACGTAAAATTTGTTCGTGCGTTTATTGAAAACGGTTTGACGAATCAATTTGAATTCCATAACTTTTGGTCAGCACTGCCTGAAGATGATCTGGTTCAATTTTCGTGCAAATCGGACAAACCGTCTAGGACGAGTTCGAAAAAGTAGGTTTTTCGAATGAATCAAAATGGCGGCCATATTTTTATTACAGAAAATGAAGTCATAGGATGCAATCGAATCGGCATGAGCTCAGGAATCAGAGGAAAAAATAATTTTGTTGATTGGCCTTACAGTTCAAAAGTTATTAGCAAAATAAAAGTGAAACTTTGGACAGGTGGTGGCGCTAGAGGGAATGACTTAGAAACACCAAAATTGGTGTATTTAATGTTGGGACTGTGCTCTATCAGAATGTCAAACCAAAACAACTTTCCCGCAATCGGTTCTATGGGCTGCCATAGACTCCAAGAGCGGAAGAAGAAGAAGAAGAAGAAGAAGAAGAATAATAATAATAAGAACGCGAACGGATACAATAGGTGCCTCCGCACCTTCGGTGCTTGGCCCCTAAATATAGCTGCAAGCAGCAATTACCGGGGCCAAGCAGAATAAGACGACAAGACATGCCAACATTGCTGAAAGTGTCAGATCAACTGCAACAATTAGCAATTAAAGACATTTAAAGAAGATTTTAGGCGAAATGCCTGAAAAATCATATAAACAGTAATTAAAAATATGATTTAATGGATTATCACTTTCGACCAATAGGTGGCGCAGTTACAAAACTGATGTGATGTGGTCAGAGTGAAGTGACAATGACACATACAAAGTTTGGTGTCAATATGTCAAGGCATTGCAGAGATAAAGCCTGAATAATGCTTTTAGCATCATGCCTCAACTTTGCTGCTGCGCTATACGAAAACGGTTTCGTCAATCGACACGAAATCCATAACTTTCAGTCGGCACAGTCTGGAGATGATATGATTCGATTTTGGTGAAAATCGGACAATCGGTGTAGGAGGAGTTCGAAAAAGTAGGTTTTGAATGAAAATAGCATTTTATTTCACAAAACTCTATTGAAGTCAATGGGAATTTCATGTTTTGTTCTATTATAGCGCCACCAAGAGGCTCAGTCCCACAATTTTTTTTACGTGTCCTCAGAGTGAGCCCATACATATGTGTGTCAGTTTTGGTGAAAATATCTCAATTCGCTTCAGAGTTATAGGCATTTATATGAAAAAACACGTAAAAAATGACTGACACATGACTTTGTTTGGAATTTACTACCCCTAAACATCAATATTTTCGCATTTGGGCATTGGCGTATAGCTATCGACCTATGTTTCCAAACTTCTGACGGTGGTTTCGTCTCGATCGGACTAGCGGTTTCGAAGATATAGCCAAATGTTTTTTAAGCGCTAAATCACAACGCTACACAAACCGTAAGGCGAAACCTAGCATGTTTGGTATCATAGGACTCGGCAATGATTCAGGAGTCTAAAAAGATGAGTTTCGTGAAAATAAGTTGACCACACCCAAAGTTATAAGCATTTGAAAAAAAAAATTCACCACTAGGTGGCGCTGTTTCGAAACTTCTCACGCTCCTTCAGGACATCGGGCTGATGACCCATACCAAGTTCCGTAACAATCCGTTCATGTGTTCTTAAAATACAGCATTTTAGCACAAAATTCAAAATGGCCGACAGCCAAAATGGCCGATATGGTAATATTGGATATCAGTGGACTCGGCATGTTACCCTGAATCTAACGAGACCAATTTTATGATTTTTGGACAAACTGTTCAGAAGTTATAAGCAAAAATAGCCATTTTTCATATCTCCGGACCAGTAGGTGGCGCTGCGCCGAAACACAGCATGTAGCCTCAGGTCATGCTTGTGATGACATGTACCAACTTTGGTCTGAATCTGATAAAGCGTTGCGGAGATACGGCTTTACATCTGTTTTCGCAAGCGCTACGTAAAATTTATTCGTGGGTTTATCGAAAACTGTTAAGCGAATCAACTTGAATTCCATAACTTTTTGTCAGCATGGTCTGTAGATGATCTGGTTTAATTTTCGTGCAAATCGGACAAACCGTCTAGGACGAGTTCGAAAAAGTAGCTTTTTAGATAAATTCAAAATGGCGGCCATATTGTTATGACGGAAATGACGTCATAGGGTGCAATCGAATTGGCATGAGCTCAGGAATCAGAGAGAAAAAGAATTTTGTTGATTGGCCTTACGGTTCAAAAGTTATTAGCAAAATAAAAGTGAAACTTTGGACAGGTGGTGGCGCTAGAGGGAATGACTTAGACACACCAAAATTGGTGTATTTAATGTTGGGACTGTCCTCTATCAGAATGTCAAACCAAAACAACTTTCCCGCATTCGGTTCTATGGGCTGCCATAGACTCCCAGTTGGAAGAAGGAAGAATAATAATAATAAGAACGGGAACAGATACAATAGGTGCCTCCGCACCTTCGGTGCTTGGCCCCTAATTAAAGCTGCAAGCAGCATTTATCGGGGTTCAAGCAATTAAGGCCTTTAAGGCCTTAAAGCACAAAAGCATCAAAAGCTATTAAGTTTTATTTAGCAAGCATCTAACCACTGACATAATAGATGGAAAAGACCATTTTCAGCCAATACAGGCAATGTACCATAGGAAATACAGGGTTTTCAAAGCTTTTTAACAGTTATAGCGCCACCTATCTTCCGATCTACATGAAATTTTGCATGCTTCTTTAGAATGTTATGGTACATATGCTCACCAATTTTCGTGAAGTTCTGAGTTTTCGTTTAGGATTTATAGGCTTTTGAGTGCATTTTGCCACGCCCATTTTCTTTATGACCCAATATACCCATGCGAAAAATGCAAAAGTTCAACTTTTTTTTGATAATTATTGATTTTGAGATTCCATAGAATTGTCCTAGACTCGTTTGGTTCCGATCGGGCGAAAAACCTAGGACTAGTTCGCAAAAGTAGGTTTTTAACATAATTACAAATATTTAATGAACGGTTTGATTGACAGCAATGGTTCTTGAGGCAAAGTTGTTCAGCATGAGCAGATCTATCAAATGATATGCATTTTGTGACAATAAGTGTAAAACCACGTGATTACAGAGTCATAAAACTCGTTAGCGCCAACTAGTGGCCGTTTTCTTTCAAAATTCTTACAGACCTCTAGGGCCATGAGTCGAACATGCCCACCGAGTTTCGTTCCGATCGGCTTCCGTTAACCTTGTCTAATAGGTGCTCAAACTTCATTGGCCGATGGCGGCCATGTTTTTTGAGATACACCAATGTCCTCATACACATACATGACACCTTGGACCAAGACACTGCATACCAATTTTCAAGTCAATTGGACTAATGGTCAGGTGGTTATAGCCAGTTTTATGTTTTTTTCATGTTATAGCGCCACCATGTGGCCAATCGCCGCAATTTTTTTACTCTGACCTCAGATTGACCTCATAAATAATTGTACCGAGTTTGGTGAAGATACCTCATTTACTTCTGGAGTTATGGCCGTTTTAGTGAAATAGGCTCCTCCCACAACATACAATTTGGCGCCCCTTAGCGACCGTGAATCGAAATTTCAACTTTTTTTCGATAATTATTGATATTCAGACTCCAGAGAACATTTCTGCACTGGTTTGGTTCCGATCGGTCGAAAAACCTAGGACTAGTTCGCAAAAGTAGGTTTTTGACAAAATTCAAAATGGCGGAAAAATTTGCATACCGGAAATAAAATCGGAGATATACGTTTTGTTTGCCATGAGGTCTTGATTACATTGATATAAGACACTTGAGTCTACAACATACAGTCTAGGAGTTATGAGCAGTTTCGCGCTTTTGGTCGCTGTAGCGCCACCTATGGGCCGATTTGGCTAAGTCCGTGTATCTGAGTAGCGAGCAATACTACTACCATTTGACCAAGTATCACATCTCTAGGCCTTACGGTTTTGGCTGCACGATGCGTTTTAGGGAAGAATAATAATAATAATTAAAGCTGCAAGCAGCATTTATCGGGGTTCAAGCAGTTAAAACCTTTTAGGCATTTAAGCACAAAAGCATCAAAAGTTATTAAGATTTATTTAGCAAGCATGTAACCACGGACATAATAGATGGAAAAGACCATTTACAGCCAATACAGGCAATTTGCCATGGGATATATATGGTTTTAAAGCTTTTTAACAGTTATAGCGCCACCTATGGTCCGATCTCCATAAAATGTTTACTGTGACCTCAAATTGAACCCATACACATGTGTACTGAGTTTGGTGAAGATATCTCATTTACTTCTTGAGTTATAGCCATTTGAGTAAAATAGGCTCCTCCCACAACGATTTGCCACATTCTAGAATTATTTAATATGATTCTAGCATGATTTACTATCATATACTATGTTCCAGAATGATTTATTAGGATTCTAGCATGATTTACCTTGATACACCTCATTTCAGTATTATTTACTATGATTTACAATGTTTCTAGCATGATTAACCACATTACTAGCAATTATGTCAAGTGTCAGTGCAAATGAGGTGATGAACACTGACAAAATATTATTGTGTTATAATAGTTAGTTATATACGTGATTTTTAGTGTGTGTCCAAGTATGAATGCAAAAGCACATGTAAAATATTTCATTATTAAGTAGAATGGCCAGCAGAGGGCACTAGAAGACCACTTATTGGCTCACTTTCACTTTAAACCAGTTTTCTGCACTAAAGCAAACCAGTTTTTCCATGTTAACTCAATGCATGCTTACACACACACACACACACACACACACACACACACACACACACACACACACACACACAGCATAGTTAACCATGATTTACCATGATATACCACGTTCTAGTATTTACCAGGAGATAAACGACAATCTAGTATTATTTACTTTGATTTACCATGTTTCTAGCCTGATTTATCACATTACTAGCAATTATTTGAAGTGTCAGTGCAAATAAAGTGATTAACACTGACAAAATATGATTGTGTTATAATAGTTATTGCTATATAAGTGATTTTTTTAGTGTGTATTCAAGTATGAATGCAAGCACATGTTGAAATATTTCATTAATAAGTAGAATGGCCAGCAGAGGGCAGTAGAAGACCACTTATTGACTCGCTTTCACTTTAAACCAGTTTTCTGCACTAAAGCAAACCAGTTTATCCATGTTAACTCAATGCATGCTTACACACACACACACACACACACACACACACACACACACACACACACACACACACACACACACACACACACACAGCATAGTTAACCATGATTTACCATGATTTACCACATTACTAGCAATTATTTGAAGTGTCAGTGCAAATAAAGTGATTAACACTGACAAAATATGATTGTGTTATAATAGTTATTGCTATATAAGTGATTTTTAGTGTGTATTCAAGTATAAATGCAAGCACATGTGGAAAAATTTAATTAATAAGTAGAATGGCCAGCAGAGGGCAGTAGAAGACCACTTATTGGCTCACTTTCACTTTAAACCTCATGATTTTGACCAGTTTTCTGCACTAAAGCAAACCAGTGTTTCCATGTTAACTCAATAATGCATACTTGCTACATATGCTACACACAATAATGCTACACACACACACACACACACACACACACACACACACACACACACACACAAATGTTTCAGTGATATTGGTGTCACATTCACCTTCATCACATTCACCTTCTGTCTTCATCACATTCACCATCTGTCGTCATCACCTGCACCTGCTCCTCATCACCCTCCTCATCATCACCTGCTCCTCATCATCATAACCGTCACCTGTTGTCCTTGCCTTGATCTGTGTATTTAAGTTCCCCTCTCATCCATTATCATTGTCAGTTATTGTTTGTGCACTAGCACTCTGTTATGTTTGTTTTCATGTTGGAAAATAAAACCTTTGTTATATTTGTACCACACACACACACACACACACACACACACACACACACACCATCATTTATCATGATTTACCATGGCTGATACCAATACCAATATGAGAAAATGACTATTTTAAACAGCAGGGGGCAGTAAAATACCACTTATTGGCTTAACATGCCATTAATTCATATCATTTTCACCTTTTTAACTGTTATAGAGGCAAATTTTGTCCGATCTGTCTGAAAATTTTCATGCTTGTTCAGGGTGATATTTCACACGTTCTGACTTGTTTTTAAGAAGGTCTGAGCATTGATTAAAGAGATATAGGCTTTCGGGGACACTTGGTAAAGGCCAGATTTTGAAGTGAACCTATTATAGCTATCCAAATGAAGTAGTTCAACTTTTTCTGACAATTATTGATCTAGTGAGTCCAGAGAATTGTATTGCACTAGTTTTGAACATTATGATATGAAAATTATATGATCAGAGATGGAAAAGACCATTTACAGCCAATACAGGCAGTTTACCATAGGAAATATATGATTTTAAAGCTTTTTAACAGTTATAGCGCCACCTATCGTCCGATCTCCATAGAATTTTTCATGCTTGTTAATGATGTTATGTCACATATGCTGACCAATTTTTGTGAAGTTCTGAGTTTTTATTTAGGATTTATAGGCTTTTTAATGTATTTTGACACGCCCATTTTATAAATTACCCTATTACAGCCATCCAAATGCAAAAGTTCAACTTTTTTTTGATAATTATTGATCTAGAGAGTCCAGAGAATTGTCCTAGACTGGTCTGGTTCCGATCGGGCAAAAAACCTAGGACTAGTTTGCAAAAGTAGGTTTTTAACATATTAATGAATAATTAATGAACAGTTTGATTGACAGCAATGGTTCTTGAGGCAAAGTTGTTCAGGATGAGGAGATCTATCAAATTATATGCATATTGTGTGGATATTTGTAACACCACGTGATTACAGAGCCGTAAAACTCGTTAGCGCCAACTAGTGGCCGATTTCTTTCAAAATTCTTACAGACCTTTAGGGCCATGAGCCGAACATGCCCATTGAGTTTCGTTCTGATCGGCCTCCGTTAACCTTGTCTAATAGGTGCTCAAACTTCGTTGGCCGATGGCGGCCATGTTTTTTGAGATACGCCAATGTCCTCATACACATACATGGCACCTTGGACCAAGACACTGCATACCAATTTTCAAGTCAATCGGACTAACGGTCAGGTGGTTATAGCCTGTTTTATGTTTTTTTCATTTTATAGCGCCACCATGAGGCCAATCGTCGCGATTTTTTTACTGTGACCCCAGAGTAAGCTCATACACATGTGTACCAAGTTTGGTGAAGATACCTCATTTACATCGGGAGTTATAGCCATTTTAGTAAAATAGGCCCCTGCCACAACGTACGTTTTGGCGCCCCTTAGCGACCGTGAATCGAAATTTCCACTTTTTTTCGATAATTATTGATATTCAGTCTCCAGAGAACATTTCTGCACTAGTTTGGTTCCAATCGGGCAAAAAACCAGGGACTAGTTCGCAAAAGTAGATTTTTGACAAAATTCAAAATGGCGGAAAATCTATCATGGCGGAAATGAAATCGGAGATATACGTTTTGTTCGTCAGGCGTCCAGCTTTCCAATGATATAACACACTTGAGTCTACGACATACGGTCTAGGAGTTATGAGCAGTTTCGCGCTTTTGGTTGTTATAGCGCCACCTATGGGCCAATCGGGGTCATAATCTCTGAACCTTTCCTCGATTTTTGTACTACCATCTGTCAAAGTTTCAAAGTTCCAGCTCTTACGGTTTGGGCTGCACGATGCGTTTTACGGCGGAATAATAATAATAATAATAATAATAATAAAAATCAGCACAATTACAATAGGGTTTCAGCACTTCGTGCTTGAACCCCTAATAAAAATCAGGGCAATTACAATAGGGTTTCAGCACTTCGTGCTTGAACCCCTAAATATAGCTGCAAGCAGCCATTACCGGGGCCAAGCAGAATAAGACGACAAGACATGCCAACATGTCTGAAAGTGTCAGACCAACTGCGACAATGAGCAATTAAAGACATTTAAAGAGGATTTTTGGCAAAATGCCTGAAAAATCATAGAAACAATAATTAAAAATATGATTTAATGGATTATCACTTTCGACAAATAGGTGGCACAGTTACAAAACTGATGTGATGTGGTCAGAGTGAGGAGACAATGACACATACAAAGTTTGGTGTCAATATGTCAAGGCATTGCAGAGATAAAGCCTGAATAATGCTTTTAGCATCATGCCTCAACTTTGCCGCTGCGCTATACGAAAACGGTTTCGTCAATTGACACGAAATCCATAACTTTTAGTCGGCACGGTCTGGAGATGATACGATTCGATTTTGGTGAAAATCGGACAAACGGTCTAGGAGGAGTTCGAAAAAGTAGGTTTTGAATGAAAATCAAGATGGCGGAAAGGAAGTTAGGCCAAATAAGGTAAACTTGGTATCTATGTTCTCAGCTTGACCCAAGGAATCTACTAAGATGAGTTGCATTACAATAGGCCAATTTATTCAAAAGTTATTAGCAGTTTTGGAAATTTTGTTATAACTTTTGACCACTAGGTGGCGCTGTTTCTAAATATGTTGGGTACCTTCAGGGGATGGTGCAGATGGCACATTCTGAGTTTTGTAATATTACACCAATGCATTTGTTTAGTATAGCATTTTATTTCACAAAACTGTATTGAAGTCAATGGGAATTTCATGTTTTGTTCTATTATAGCGCCACCAAGAGGCTCAGTCCAACCATTTTTTTTATGTGTCCTCAGAGTGAGCCCATACATATGTGTGTCGATTTTGGTGAAAATATCTCAATTATCTTCGGAGTTATAGACATTTATATGAAAAAACACGTAAAAAATGACTGACACATGACTTTAATTGGAAATTACTACCTCTATACATCAATATTTTCGCATTTGGGCTTTGACATATAGTTAACAAGCTATGATTCCAAACTTCTGACGGTGGTTTCGTCTCGATCGGACAAACGGTTTCGAAGATATCGCCTAATGTTTTTTAAGTGCTAAATCACAACGCTACACAAACCGTAAGGCGAAACCTAGCATGTTTGGTATTGTTGGACTCGGCAAGGATTCAGGAGTCTAAAGAGATGAGTCTCCTGAAAATAAGTCAACCACACCTAAAGTTATAAGCATTTGAAAAAAAAAATTCACCACTAGGTGGCGCTGTTTCGAAACTTCTCAGGCTCCTTCAGGGCATCGTGCTGATGACCCACACCAAGTTTCGTAACAATCCGTTCATGCGTTCATAAAATACAGCATTTTAGCACATAATTCAAAATGGCCGACAGTCAAAATGGCCGATATGGTAAAATTGGATATCAGTCGACTCGGCATGTCGCCCTGAATCTAACGAGACCAATTTTATGATTTTTGGACAAACTGTTCAGAAGTTATAAGCAAAAATAGCCATTTTTCATATCTCCGGACCAGTAGGTGGCGCTGCGCCGAAACGCAGCATGTAGCCTCGGGTCATGCTTGTGATGACATGTACCAAGTTTGGTCTGAATACGATAAACCGTTGCGGAGATACAGCCCTACGACTGTTTTTGCAGGCGCTACGTAAAATTTGTTCGAGCGTTTATCGAAAACGGTTTGACGAATCAATTTGAATTCCATAACTTTTGGTCAGCACTGCCTGAAGATGATCTGGTTCAATTTTCGTACAAATCGGACAAACCGTCTAGGACGAGTTCGAAAAAGTAGGTTTTTAGAAAAATTCAAAATGGCGGCCATATTTTAATGAAGGAAAATGACGTGATAGGGTGCAATCGAATCGTCATGAGCTCAGGAATCAGAGGAAAAAAGGATTTCGCTGATTGGCCTTACGGTTCAAAAGTTATTAGCATAATAAAAGTGAAACTTTGGACAGTTGGTGGCGCTAGAGGGATTGGTTTTATGACACCAAATTTGGTATGGTGACTTTTTGGCCTGTCCTCTATCATTGTGCCAAATTTCATAACTTTCCCGCAAGCGGTTCTATGGGCTGCCATAGACTCCCATGGCGGAAGAAGAAGAAGAAGAATAATAATAAATATAGCTGCAAGCAGCAATTATCGGGGCCAAGCGCAAGCAGATGACAGGATATGCCAAAATGGCTGAAGGTGTCAGACCAACTGCAACAATGAGCAATTAAAGACATTTAGAGAGGATTTTAGGCGAAATGGCTGAAAAATCATATAAAAAGTAATTCAGAATATGATTTAATGGATTATCACTTTCGACCAATAGGTGGAGCAGTTACAAAACTGATGTGATGTGGTCAGAGTGAAGTGACAATGACATATACAAAGTTTGGTGTCAATATTTCAAGGGATTTCAGAGATAAAGCCTGAATAGTGCTTTTGGCATCATGCCTCAACTTTGCTGCTGCGCTATACGAAAACGGTTCCGTCTATCGACACGAAATCCATAACTTTTAGTCGGCACAGTCTGGAGATGATACGATTCGATTTTGGTGAAAATCGGACAAACGGTCTAGGAGGAGTTCGAAAAAGTAGGTTTTGACTGAAAATCAAGATGGCGGACAGGAAGTTTGGCCAAATAAGGAAAACTTGGTATCTATGTTCTCGGCGTGAGCCAGGGAATCTATTAAGACCAGTGGCATTTCAATAGCCAGATGTATTCAAAAGTTATTAGCCTTTTTGGAAATTTTGTTATAACTTTTGACCACTAGGTGGCACTGTCTCGAAATATTTTGGGTACCTTCAGGGGATGGTGTTCATGGCACATTCTGAGTTTCGTAATATTAAACCAATGCATTTGTTTAGTATAGCATTTTATTTCACAAAACTGTATTGAAGTCAATGGGAATTTCATGTTTTGTTGTGTTATAGCGCCACCAAGAGGCTCAGTCACACCATTTTTTTTATGTGTCCTCAGAGTGAGCCCATACATATGTGTGTCGATTTTGGTGAAAATATCTCAATTCTCTTCAGAGTTATAGACATTTATATGAAAAAACACGTAAAAAATGACTGACACATGACTTTGATTGGAATTTACTACCCCTAAACAGCAATATTTTCGCATTTGGGCATTGGCGTATAGCTATCGACCTATGTTTCCAAACTTCTGACGGTGGTTTCGTCTCGATCGGACTAGCGGTTTCGAAGATATAGCCAAATGTTTTTTAAGCGCTAAATCACAACGCTACACAAACCGTAAGGCGAAACCTAGCATGTTTGGTATCGTGGGACTTGGCAACGATTCAGGAGTCTAATGAGATGAGTCTCGTGAAAATAAGTCGACCACACCCAAAGTTATAAGCATTTGGAAGCATTTGGGGAAAAAAATTCACCACTAGGTGGCACTGTTTCGAAACTTCTCAGGCTCCTTCAGGGCATCGTGCTGATGATCCATTCCGAGTTTTGTAACGATACGTTCACGCGTTCATAAAATACAGCATTTTAGCACATAATTCAAAATGGCCGACAGCCAAAATGGCTGATCTGGGAAAATTGGATATCAGTCGACTCGGCATGTTGCCCTGAATCTAACGAGACTGATTTTATGATTTTTGGACAAACCATTCAGAAGTTATAAGCAAAAACATCCATTTGTCATATCTCCGGACCAGTAGGTGGCACTGCGCCGAAATGCAGCATGTAGCCTCAGGTCATGCTTGTGATGACATGTACCAAGATTGGTCTGAATCTGATAAAGCGTTGCGGAGATACAGCCTTATGTCTGTTTTCGCAAGCGCTACGTAAAATTTCTTCGTGGGTTTATCGAAAACGGTTAAGAGAATCAACTTGAATTCCATAACTTTTTGTCGGCATGGTCTGGAGATGATCTGGTTCAAATTTCGTGAAAATCGGAGTAACGGCCTAGGAGGAGTTCGAAAAAGTAGGTTTTTCGGAAAATTCAAAATGGCGGAAAAATTTTCATGACGGAAAATGACGTCATAGGGTGCAATCGAATCGGCTTGAGCTAAGGAATCAGAGAAAAAAATAATTTTGTTTCTAGCCCATGTGGTTCAAAAGTTATTAGCATAAACATGAGTGCAACTTTGGACAGTTGGTGGCGCTAGAGGTAATGACTTGGAGACTCCAAATTTGCTATGCTGATAGGTCAGACCCTCCTCTATCAGTGTGCCAAATTTCATAACTTTCCCGCAAGCGGTTCTATGGGCTGCCATAGACTCCTAGTCGGAAAAATGAAGAATAATAATAATAAGAACGGGAACAGATACAATAGGTGCCTACGCACCTTCGGTGCTTGGCCCCTAATAATAAGAACCGGAACAAAAACAATAGGTGCCTCCGCACCTTCGGTGCTTGGCCCCTAATAAGAACCGGAACAAAAACAATAGGTGCCTCCGCACCTTCGGTGCTTGGCCCCTAATAAGAACGGGAACGAAAACAATAGGTGCCTCCGCACCTTCGGTGCTTGGCCCCTAATAAGAACGGGAACGAAAACAATAGGTGCCTCCGCACCTTCGGTGCTTGGCCCCTAATAATAATAAGAACGGGAACAGATACAATAGGTGCCTCCGCACCTTCGGTGCTTGGCCCCTAAATATAGCTGCAAGCAGCAATTATCGGGGCCAAGCGCAAGCAGATGACAGGATATGCCAACATGGCTGAAGGTGTCAGACCAACTGCAACAATGAGCAATTAAATACATTTGAAGAGGATTTTAGGTGAAATGGCTGAAAAATCATATAAAAAGTCATTTAAAATATGATTTAATGGATTATCACTTTCGACCAATAGGTGGCGCAGTTACAAAAGTGATGTGATGTGGTCAGAGTGAAGTGACAATGACACATACAAAGTTTGGTGTCAATATGTCAAGGCATTGCAGAGATAAAGCCTGAATAGTGCTTTTAGCATCATGCCTCAACTTTGCTGCTACGCTATACAAAAACGGTTTCGTCTATTGACACGAAATCCATAACTTTTATTCAGCATAGTCTGGAGATGATACGATTCGGTTTTGGTGAAAATTGGACAAACGGTCTAGGAGGAGTTCGAAAAAGTAGATTTTGACTGAAAATCAAGATGGCGGACAGGAAGTTTGGCCAAATAAGGAAAACTTGGTATCTATGTTCTCGGCTTGACCGAAGGAATCTATTAAGACCAGTGGCATTTCAAAAGCCAGATTTATTCAAAAGTTATTAGCCTTTTTGGAAATGTTGTTATAACTTTTGACCACTAGGTGGTGCTGTTTCGAAATATTTTGAGTACCTTCAGGGGATGGTGTTGTTAGCACATTCTGAGTTTTGTAATATTACACCAATGCATTTTTTAAGTATAGCATTTTATTTCACAAAACTGCATTGAAGTCAATGGGAATTTCATGTTTTGTTCTATTATAGCGCCACCAAGAGGCTCAGTCCCACCATTTTTTGTATGTGTCCTCAGAGTGAGCCCATACATATGTGTGTCGATTTTGGTGAAAATATCTCAATTTGCTTCGGAGTTATAGACATTTATATGAAAAAACACGTAAAAAATGACTGACACATGACTTTGATTGGAATTTACTACCCCTAAACATCAATATTTTCGCATTTGGGCATTGGTGTTTAGCTATCGACCTATGTTTCCAAACTTCTGACGGTGGTTTCGTCTCGATCGGACAAACGGTTTCGAAGATATAGCCTAATGTTTTTTAAGCGCTAAATCACAACGCTACACAAACCGTAAGGCAAATCCTAGCATGTTTGGTATCATTGGACTCGGCAACGATTCAGGAGTCTAATGAGATGAGTTTCGTGAAAATAAGTCGACCACACCCAAAGTTATAAGTTTTTGAAAAAAAAAATTCACCACTAGGTGGCGCTTTTTCAAAACTTCTCAGACTCCTTCAGGGCATCGTGCTGATGACCCATACCAAGTTTCGTAACAATCCGTTCATGCGTTCATAAAATACAGCATTTTAGCACATAATTCAAAATGGCCGACAGTCAAAATGGCCGATATGGTAAAATTGGATATCAGTCGACTCGGCATGTTGCCCTGAATCTAACGTGACCAATTTTATGATTTTTGGACAAACTGTTCAGAAGTTATAAGCAAAAATATGCATTTTTCATATCTCCAGATCAGTAGGTGGCGCTGCGCCGAAACGCAGCATGTAGCCTCAGGTCATGCTTGTGATGACATGTACCAAGTTTGGTCTGATTACGATAAAGCGTTGCGGATATACAGCCTTACGACTGTTTTTGCAGGCGCTACGTACAATTTGTTCGAGCGTTTATCGAAAACGGTTTGACGAATCAATTTGAATTCCATAACTTTTGGTCAGCACTACCTGAAGATGATCTGGTTCAATTTTCGTGCAAATCGGACAAACCGTCTAGGACGAGTTCGAAAAAGTAGGTTTTTTAAAAAATTCTAAATGGCGGCCATATTTTTATGACAGAAAATGACGTCATAGGATGCAATCGAATCGGCATGAGCTCAGGAATCAGAGGCAAAAAGAATTTTGTTGATTGGCCGAACGGTTCAAAAGTTATTAGCAAAACAAAAGTGAAATTTTGGACAGGTGGTGGCGCTAGAGGGAATGACTTAGAAACACCAAAATTGGTGTATTTAATGTTGGGACTGTTCTCTATCAGAATGTCAAACCAAAACAACTTTCCCGCAATCGGTTCTATGGGCTGCCATAGACTCCCATGGCGGAAGAATAATAATAAATATAGCTGCAAGCAGCAATTACCGGGGCCAAGCAGAATAAGACGACAAGACATGCCAACATGTCTGAAAGTGTCAGACCAACTGCAACAATGAGCAATTATAGACTTTAAAGAGGATTTTATGCAAAATGCCTGAAAAATCATAGAAACAATAATTAAAAATATGATTTTATGGATTATCACTTTCGACCAATAGGTGGCGCAGTTACAAAACTGATGTGATGTGGTCAGAGTGAAGTGACAATGACACATACAAAGTTTGGTGTCAATATGTCAAGGCATTGCAGAGATAAAGCCTGAATAGTGCTATTAGCATCATGCCTCAACTTTGCTGCTGCGCTATACGAAAACGGTTTCGTCTATCGACACGAAATCCATAACTTTTAGTCGGCACGGTCTGGAGATGATACGATTCGATTTTGGTGAAAATCGGACAAACGGTCTAGGAGGAGTTCGAAAAAGTAGGTTTTGACTGAACATCAAGATGGCGGACAGGAAGTTCGGCCAAATAAGGAAAACTTGGTATCTATGTTCTCGGCTTGACCCAAGGAATCTATTAAGACCAGTGGCATTTCAATAGACAGATTTATTCAAAAGTTATTAGCCTTTTTGGAAATTTTGTTATAACTTTTGACCACTAGGTGGCGCTGTTTCGAAATATTTTGAGTACCTTCAGGGGATGGTGCTGAAGGCACATTCTGAGTTTCGTAATATTACACCAATGCATTTGTTTAGTATAGCATTTTATTTCACAAAACTCTATTGAAATCAATGGGAATTTCATGTTTTGTTCTATTATAGCGCCACCAAGAGGCTCAGTCCCACTATTTTTTTTATGTGTCATCAGAGTGAGCCCATACATATATGTGTCGATTTTGGTGCAAAAATCTCAATTTGCTTCGGAGTTATAGACATTTATATGAAAAAACACGTAAAAAATGACTGACACATGACTTTGATTGAATATTACTACCCCTAAACATCAATATTTTCACATTTGGGAATTAGCATATAGTTAACAAGCTATGATTCCAAACTTCTGACGGTGGTTTCGTCTCAATCGGACAAACGGTTTCGAAGATATAGCCTAATGTTTTTTAAGCGCTAAATCACAATGCTACACAAACCGTTAGGCGAAACCTAACATGTTTGGTATCGTTGGACTCGGCAACGATTCAGGAGTCCAATGAGATGAGTTTCGTGAAAATAAGTCGATCACACCCAAAGTTATAAGCATTTGAAAAAAAAAATTCACCACTAGGTGGCGCTGTTTCGAAACTTCTCACACTCCTTCAGGACATCGTGCTGATGACCCATACCAAGTTTCGTAACAATCCGTTCATGCGTTGTTAAAATACAGCATTTTAGCACAAAATTCAAAATGGCCGACAGTCAAATTGGCCGATATGGCAAAATTGGATATCAGTCGACTCGGCATGACGCCCTGAATCTATCAAGACCAATTTTATGATTTTTGGACAAACTGTTCAGAAGTTATAAGCAAAAATAGCCATTTTTCATATCTCCGGACCTGTAGGTGGCGCTGTGCCGAAACGCAGCATGTAGCCTCAGGTCATGCTTGTGAGTACATGTACCAAGTTTGGTCTGAATACGATAAACCGCTGCGGAGATACAGCCTTACGACTGTTTTTGCAAGCGCTACGTAAAATTTGTTCGAGCGTTTATCAAAAACGGTTTGACGAATCAACAAGATTTTAATAACTTTTTGTCACCACTGCCTGAAGATGATCCGATTCAATTTTCGTGCAAATCGGACAAACCGTCTAGGACGAGTTCGAAAAAGTACCTTTTTAGGAAAATTCAAAATGGCGGCCATGTTTTTATGACGGAAAATGACGATATAGGGTGCAATCGAATCGGCATGAGCTCAGGAATCAGAGGAAAAAAGGATTTCGCTGATTGGCCTTACGGTTCAAAAGTTATTAGCAAAGTAAAAGTGAAACTTTGGACAGGTGGTGGCGCTAGAGGGAATGACTTAGACACACCAAAATTGGTGTACTTAATGTTGGGACTGTCCTCTATCAGAATGTCAAACCAAAACAACTTTCCCGCAATCGGTTCTATGGGCTGCCATAGACTCCAAGAGCGGAAGAAGAAGAAGAATAATAATAATAAGAACGCGAACGGATACAATAGGTGCCTCCGCACCTTCGGTGCTTGGCCCCTAATAAGAACGCGAACGGATACAATAGGTGCCTCCGCACCTTCGGTGCTTGGCCCCTAAATATAGCTGCAAGCAGCCATTACCGGGGCCAAGCAGAATAAGACGACAAGACAGGCCGACATGTCTGAAAGTGTCAGACCAACTGCAACAATGAGCAATTAAAGACATTTAAAGAGGATTTTAGGCAAAATGCCTGAAAAATCATAGAAACAATAATTAAAAATATGATTTAATGGATTATCACTTTCGACCAATAGGTGGCGCAGTTACAAAACTCATGTGATGTGGTCAGAGTGAAGTTACAATGACACATACAATGTTTGGTGTCAATATGTCAAGGCATTGCAGAGATAAAGCCTGATTAGTGCTATTAGCATCATGCCTCAACTTTGCTGCTGCGCTATACAAAAACGGTTTCGTCTGTCGACACGAAATCCATAACTTTTAGTCGGCACGGTCTGGAGATGATACGATTCGATTTTGGTGAAAATCGGACAAACGGTCTAGGAGGAGTTCGAAAAAGTAGGTTTTGAATGAAAATCAAGATGGCGGACAGGAAGTTAGGCCAAATAAGGTAAACTTGGTATCTATGTTCTCAGCTTGACCCAAGGAATCTACTAAGATGAGTTGCATTACAATAGGCCAATTTATTCAAAAGTTATTAGCAATTTTGGAAATTTTGTTATAACTTTTGACCACTAGGTGGCGCTGTTTCTAAATATGTTGGGTACCTTCAGGGGATGGTGCAGATGGCACATTCTGAGTTTTGTAATATTACACCAATGCATTTGTTTAGTATAGCATTTTATTTCACAAAACTGTATTGAAGTCAATGGGAATTTCATGTTTTGTTCTATTATAGCGCCACCAAGAGGCTCAGTCCAACCATTTTTTTTATGTGTCCTCAGAGTGAGCCCATACATATGTGTGTCGATTTTGGTGAAAATATCTCAATTATCTTCGGAGTTATAGACATTTATATGAAAAAACACGTAAAAAATGACTGACACATGACTTTAATTGGAATTTACTACCTCTAGACATCCATATTTTCGCATTTGGGCTTTCACGTTTAGTTAACAAGCTATGATTCCAAACTTCTGACGGTGGTTTCGTCTCGATCGGACAAACGGTTTCGAAGATATCGCCTAATGTTTTTTAAGTGCTAAATCACAACGCTACACAAACCGTAAGGCGAAACCTAGCATGTTTGGTATTGTTGGACTCGGCAAGGATTCAGGAGTCTAAAGAGATGAGTCTCCTGAAAATAAGTCAACCACACCCAAAGTTATAAGCATTTGAAAAAAAAAATTCACCACTAGGTGGCGCTGTTTCGAAACTTCTCAGGCTCCTTCAGGGCATCGTGCTGATGACCCACACCAAGTTTCGTAACAATTCGTTAATGCGTTCATAAAATACAGCATTTTAGCACATAATTCAAAATGGCCGACAGTCAAAATAGCCGATATGGTAAAATTGGATATCAGTCGACTCGGCATGTCGCCCTGAATCTAACGAGACCAATTTTATGATTTTTGGACAAACTGTTCAGAAGTTATAAGCAAAAATAGCCATTTTTCATATCTCCGGACCAGTAGGTGGCGCTGCGCCGAAACGCAGCATGTAGCCTCAGGTCATGCTTGTGAGTACATGTACCAAGTTTGGTCTGAATACGATAAACCGTTGCGGAGATACAGCCTTACGACTGTTTTTGCTAGCGCTACGTAAAATGTATTCATGCGTTTATCGAAAACGGTTTGACGAATCAACAAGATTTTAATAACTTTTTGTCACCACTGCCTGAAGATGATCCGATTCAATTTTCGTGCAAATCAGACAAACCGTCTAGGACGAGTTCGAAAAAGTACCTTTTTAGGAAAATTCAAAATGGCGGCCATGTTTTTATGACGGAAAATGACGATATAGGGTGCAATCGAATCGGCATGAGCTCAGGAATCAGAGGAAAAAAGGATTTCGCTGATTGGCCTTACGGTTCAAAAGTTATTAGCAAAGTAAAAGTGAAACTTTGGACAGGTGGTGGCGCTAGAGGGAATGACTTAGACACACCAAAATTGGTGTACTTAATGTTGGGACTGTCCTCTATCAGAATGTCAAACCAAAACAACTTTCCCGCAATCGGTTCTATGGGCTGCCATAGACTCCAAGAGCGGAAGAAGAAGAAGAATAATAATAATAAGAACGCGAACGGATACAATAGGTGCCTCCGCACCTTCGGTGCTTGGCCCCTAATAAGAAATGGAACAGATACAATAGGTGCCTCCGCACCTTCGGTGCTTGGCCCCTAATAATAGGGACGGGAACGAAAACAATAGGTGCCTACGCACCTTCGGTGCTTGACCCCTAATAAGAACGGGAACAGATACAATAGGTGCCTACGCACCTTCGGTGCTTGGCCCCTAAAAATACACAAACTTGTATAAAGTAAACAAATGTTTCAGACTGATTAAAGTGCAAAAGAACTATAGAGAACAATAGGTAACAATTTACAGTGAGGCCCTTTAGATTAACATTAGTTAATCCATTAACTGACAATGAGCAATATCTACATTTGTTCCAGTAGTTATTATTCTGTGTTATTATACGGCTATGTGTCATACATAATTCTGATTGGTCAATCGCTCCATCCAGCGGTATGTTATCCCCCCATAACAACAGTTAAAAATGAATAACACAGGCTCATCCGGGTAACTGTCACTGAAGTCCGTGCTTTACTCTTACTAGGACATTTTTTTCCTTGTCGATGTTTTGCGTTTAGTGAGCTAATAAAATATTAAAACTCAAATCAATATTTTGTGTACAGTTATTTAATTGTCATTCACTATCGCGGACTCACTCTCTCTTGTTTCATACAAATGCAGCTGCTGCCATTTTGCTATGATTATTTTGTACACTGTAATGGATTATAATAAGATAACAAACAGGTTTGATTTTAAACAAAAGCAAAAGTTTTGATTCAAAACAGTTTCATCTTAAAATATAGCTGCAAGCAGCAATTACCGGGGCCAAGCAGAATAAGACGACAAGACGTGTCAGACCAACTGCAACAATGAGCAATTAAAGCTGCAAGCAGCATTTATCGGGGTTCAAGCAGTTAAGGCCTTTAACCCTTAAAGACCGATACGGCCGCCCGCGGCATAAAATAACTATCGTTCTAAAATGTTTAATAACTTTTCGCTAATCCAATCTGTATGCTTTAAAATGCACCGTAAAGATGAGATTCACAGCTTTCCCGTGTTATCACGGTTGTCTTTATTGGTCATTCATAGGCTGCGTAGTGCCGGTGATCGCGTCATCAAAATCTGCAGCAGTGATTCGTCAAGGAAAACACATGTGGTTTCTTTCTCTGAGCCAAACAGGAACGATTGTTGATGCTTAGTCCCACCCCCATGCCCAGATTCGTCCAAACGGTCATCAACTCAACCAACAAACATAGTGATTGGTGATTTTAACAACCAATCACGTTTCTTTATACATTTTTAACAAACGCAATGCATTGAAAACTACGCATGAAAACTAACGGATGCAAAGTTTTTGACCATAGCGCAAAACACGAAAGAGCGCAAAACATGAAAGAGCATAAAACACGAAAGAGCATGAGTATGTAAAAAAAAAACAGCAGTACAAATCGGAGGATGTGTTAGAATTGATTTTTTTAAACGAGTCGTTAGACCTGGTGGAACCTTCCGATTCAGAAGATTGTTTGAATCATTTGCACTGTTTATTTATCTATTTGTATTTAGTTTGTGAAGATTATTTGCACTATTTGTTCATTAGCATTCAGTATATTACCCTCAATGAACCATTTCTTCATTTGCACTGTTTATTTATTTTTGTATTTAGTTTGTGAAGATTATTTGAACCATTTGTTCATTTACACTCTGTATATTGTATTGTTAGTATTTATATTGCACAGTTGTCACTACTTGTTATATTGTTTGCATTTGTTGTTCATGTTCAAATTATAATATAATTTTCTGAAGAAAAATGTTTGCTTCAGTGTTCTGTTGTAATATAACAACTTTTCTATTTACTTTACCTCCTGAACTTATTTGGACACATCTACATTGTCAGTAAATGTAATACACCTGTTTTTACTCAAAAACGCCTAGAATAATATTATAATAAATGGCTATAACTTGCTGAGGGATTGTTACATGTAGACAAAATTTCATCTGGAAGTCTAAAACAACCAAGTCTAACTTTCTAAAAGAAAAAAACAAAACTTCAGGAAGTTCTGTTTGAGTTCACACTGAAAACACCACATTTTTTGCTGCCGTTTTTCTTAAAATCCTGTTAATTTCATAAATTCTCTGACAAAAGAAATGTAAAACTGGGACTTTAAATGAGCTAGCTGGAAACTTTAGGTTCTCCTGTTTAAAATGATATATGGCACTTGATGCTTGCTGCAAGAATGGGTTAGAAAAACAAAGAAAAGTACAGGTGAGTCAGGCGCCCCAAAAATGTTCTAGGTCTTTAAGGGTTAAGGCCTTTAAGCACACAAGCATCAAAAGACATTAAGTTTTATTTAGCAAGCATTTAACAACTGCCATCATAGATGAAAAAGTCAATTAACAGCCAATACAGGCAGTTTACCATAGGAAATATATGGTTTTAAAGTGTTTTTACAGTTATAGCACCTTTTGCCTAGTCTTCTTATAGTCTTGCCTGATCTCCACCACTGTTATTAGTAGTACTCAAAGTGTGCCCATATATATGTGTCAGATTTGTTGTAAATATTTAATTTTGATAAGGAGTTTAGACAATTATATCCAGTGGCGTAACGAGCCAACACCGGGCCCTTAAGTAGGATTATCAAGGCGGGCCCCTTGATGACGCAATTGATGACATTGATGACGCAATGTCCACGAGTAGGCTACCATGAATAGGGCAGGATATGATCATACACAGCATATAAGAGATGAGATGACTAACAAAATCAGGAGTAGCCTACGCTCACCAAAAACAAAACAAAAAAACAATGGGGACAGCGCACTATAAAACATTGTTAGGCTTAAGTCCAAATACATGAAAAAGATGCTCTCTTACATTATAGCGGGATTTTCCGGGCTTTCCTATGTGCAACTAGCCTGGGTTTCCCCATGCTGCCTTGAGCGCAGCGCGATTTTATTCACGCTGCTAGGCAGCCTGGATACCATGGACCAGATTTTCGCCTCAGCTAGGGAACCAATCACAGAACGGGGAGGGAGCAGCAAGACGATGACGACATAACCGCACGCGCGATCTGCTTGCAGTCGTCGAGATGGATGCTGTGGAGTTGAAGAAAATAATAGCTAGTGGAGATTGTAAAGTTGTCGACAATACGTCATCAAAAATCAAGTCCAGTGTGTGGGAGAAATTTGGAGTTATATGAAGAAAATATTGTGAAAGGCTTTGCTGCAAACATTTTCGTGTTGGATAGCCGCAAATGTGGAACTTCATCCCTGAGGAAGCACGCAGAAACTGTGGTAACAAAGCAGTTCAATCGAACGGTATTTTTCATATTTAACACTGTTAAGTATGTGTGGTGTGCAGGGCGTGTTTGAGCCCAAAATGGTCAGATGTAGGCTAGACGAAATTGCGTGGCATATAGTGTTGTAGCCGCGTCTGTTCGATTGGTAAAATGTTATAAGGCTACTCAGTTTTGTGGTAACGTTAGCCATGTTCTTCATGTATCGGCCTTTTGACAGCTTCGGCTGAAGTTGTCCTTGTGTTAATTGTCGTGTAATAACTTCTGTATGACCTGGCAATAAACATTTTTGTAAGTGTGTCTATAATGTGATAGTCTAAACTGATTTTATTTCGGGTGCGGGTCGGGTGTCGGTTCTATTTTAAGCGGGTCGGGTGCAAATTTTAATTAGAGCTGCTGTTGGGAAATGGGTCGGGTGCTGTTTTAAGCACTGCGGGTACGGGCGGGTGCGGATTTACAAAATCGGACCCGTGCAGGACTCTGGTGTACACATAAATCTCTGACCCATCGTCGTCTTCTTCGTTGAATATCTGTCGCTCTACATACATCATCTGGTATAATTGAAACGATTGGCTATGAGCTACGTACAGGCGCATTTGATAAACATTTGTAGCGCCCAATAAACGGCTCTGGGCATTCGTAAACCACGCCTCAAATACGAGAAAATGAACATGTGGTTCCCAGACCACGTCTCAAAGAGAAAGAGGTCTGACGTTAGCCAGGCTAATGTGCAACTGCAAAGTTGTCGATTAGATCAGGATTGTGCGCACAGGCATTCTCAATTGACCCTTCGCAGGGAGTTTGATTGACAGGCGATCTGACTAATCATAATCCGCCGTTTTGTCCAACAAAGCAGTCAGGAGAGTTAGTAGATTAACATAGGAGGATTTAAATTTGAAAAACAAAGTGTACTGACGTCTTAGCACTTTAAAACAACATTCCTTTTATGTTCATTCATGTTTATTTTAATGCTATAAATTAACTAGAAGGAAGAGATGATCGGTTCACAAGCAGCTTTAACTGAGCCTCGAGTCTACAGCGATCTGTCAGACACATTAAAGAGTCACAAAACGGTATTTATTGTTTAAATGTCTCTAAAAAATGACTACATTTGAAAGGTGAGACTTGTTTCATATCAAAAGTACTTGTCTGTCAGCGCACAGTCTTTTTTCTGATCCGCAATGTATTTTTCACTGCGTGAGAACTTGGTGTGGTGTAAGAGTGGCGTTGCTTGTCAGACATAGCAACAGTAACTAAAGTGGGCGGGTCTTTGCGACCGGTCATTGACAGTATGGACGGGGATTCGCCAGTCCCAATTCAAAACAAATTTCATCACAATCCATCATTGTTCGTTTCAAACATGTGAGAGCATCAAAATGATCCATGGGTGAAATTGATTGGATTTAATTAATTTTTTTGTCAGTTCCTATCATAATTTTAACATTTTGGCGTTATTGTTTAGCTATTTACCTATGTTTTCAAATTTCCTTTGTTTTTTTGTTGTTGTCTAGATCAGACTAACGGCTTTGAAGATAACCACAATTTTTTTAAAGCTCTAAATGACACTTACAAAAACCATAAGGCGAAACCTGGCATGTTTGGTATTGTTGGACTCGGCAAGGATTCTTAGGAGGTCACTCCTGTGAAAAAAACACGGGCTTCCTTGAAACTTCTAAGGCTCCTTCAAGGCTTTGTGCCAATGACGTATACGTATACGAGTTTTTTGAGATACACCAATGTTCTCATAGACTATCATGGCACCTTGGACAAAGACACTGTGTGCCTTTTTTCACTGTTATAGCACCACCAAGTGGCCAATTGTCATGATTTTTTTCATGTCAACTCAGATTGAGCTTATGAACATGTGTCCCAAGTTTAGTGAAAATATCTCATTCCGTTCACAAGTTATAACCATTTTACAGCGCCACCAAGTGGCCAATTGTCATGTTTTTTTTTCACGTGACCTCAGAATGAGCTCATGAACATGTGTCCCAAGTTTTGCGAAAATATCTCTTTCCGTTCACAAGTTATAACCGTTTTATAGTGCCACCTAGTGGCCAATTGTTACGATTTTTTTCAAGTGATCTCAGATTGAGCTCAGGAAGACGTGTCCCAAGTTTAGCAAAAAAATCTCTTTCCCTTCACAATTTATAACCGTTTTAGTAAAAGTGGCCCTGGTGCCATCAAAGATTTTGGTTCCCCTTATCAACCGTTAATTGAAATTTTGAATTTTTTGGATGATTATTGATTGTCAGACTCCAGAGAATATTCTTGCAGTGGTTTGGTTCCGATCGGGCGAAAAACCAAGGAGAAGTTCGCAAAAATAGGTTTTTCAAAAAAATGCAATTTACTCGAAATTGGAGCCTGAAGGGTGAGCAAATCGGAGATAGCCATTTTGTCCGCCTTGAGCCAAGGATTCCAACGATATAAGACACTTGATCCTGGGACAAACGGTCTAAGAGTTATGAGCAATTTTGAACTTTTGGTTGCTGTAGCGCCACCTATGGGCCATTCGGGGTCATACTCTGATAGGTTGTCCCCAAATTGAGGCCTACCATCTGGCCAGGATCTGGCGAAAAACCTAGGACTAGTTCGCAAAAGTAGGTTTCGGACAAAATTCGACATAGCAGAAATTTTTTCTGGCCTAAATTGAAATTGGAGATAGCCATTTTGTCCGCCTTGAGCCAGGGATCACAGTGGTGTAAGACACTTGAGTCTAGGACAAATGCTCTGGGAGTTATGGGCGATTTAGTACTTTTGCACTAAATCTGTAGCTGTAGCACAACGTAAAATTTGTTTGCGCGGTATTCGAGAACGGTTTGACGAATCCACACGAATTCCATAACTTTTTGTCGGTACAGTGTGGAGATGATACGATTCGATTTTGGTGAAAATCGTACAAACGGTCTAGGAGGAGTTCGAAAAAGTAGGTTTTGACTGAAAATCAAGATGGCGGACAGGAAGTTCGGCCAAATATGGCAAACTTGGTATCTATGTTCTCAGCGTGACCCAGGGAATCTATTAAGACCAGTGGCATTTCAATAGGCAGATTTATTCAAAGGTTATTAGCCTTTTTGGAAATGTTGTTATAACTTTTGACCACAAGGTGGCGCTGTTTCGAAACTTCTCACGCTCCTTCAGGGCATCGTGCTGATGAGCCATACCATGTTTCGTAACAATCCATTCATGCGTTCTTAAAATACAGCATTTTAGCACAAAATTCAAAATGCCCGACAGCCAAACTGGCCGATATGGTAAAATTGGATATCAGTCGACTCAGAATGTTGGCCTGAATCTAACGAGACCAATTTGATGATTTTTGGGCAAACTATTCAGAAGTTATAAGCAAAAATAGCCATTTTTCATATCTCCGGACCAGTAGGTGGCGCTGCGCCGAAACGCAGCATGTAGCCTCAGGTCATGCTTGTGATGACATGTGCCAAGTTTGGTCTGAATCCAATAAAGCGTTGCGGAGATACAGCCTTACGTCTGTTTTCGCAAGCGCTACGTAAAATTTGTTTGTGGGTTTTTTCGAAAATTGCTAAGCGAATCAACTTGAATTCCATAACTTTTTGTCGGCATGGTCTGTAGATGATCTGGTTCAATTTTCGTGAAAATCGGAGCAACGGCCTAGGAGGAGTTTGAAAAAGTAGATTTTTTGAAAAATTCAAAATGGCGGACAAATTTCCATGACGGAAAATGACGTCATAGGGTGCAATCGAATCGTCTTGAGCTAGGGAATCAGAAGAAGTGGGAATTTTGTTTCTA
Source organism: Squalius cephalus (assembly GCF_949319135.1). Classification (NCBI taxonomy): domain Eukaryota; kingdom Metazoa; phylum Chordata; class Actinopteri; order Cypriniformes; family Leuciscidae; genus Squalius; species Squalius cephalus. The sequence goes on from NC_137126.1 coordinate 15,886,476, forward strand.
GCCCTTGTGGTTCAAAAGTTATTAGCATAAACATGAGTGCAAATTTGGACAGCTGGTGGCGCTAGAGGCAATGAGTTGGAGACTCCAAATTTGCTATGGTGACTGTTCAGTCTGTCCTCTATCAGTGTGCCAAATTTCAAAACTTTCCCGCAAGCGGTTCTATGGGCTGCCATAGACTCCCAGAGCGGAAGAAGAAGAAGAATTATTTTTGGTACGCCAACAGATACAATAGGTGCCTACGCACATTCTGTGCTTGGCCCCTAATTAATATGTCTTATCCCCATAATTATTTATGTGGTGAAATACCATGTAAAAAGTGGTATGACTGCACCATATCCCTTAAATGTCAGTCTAGTTCGAACTTGCCGCTTGCTAGCAACTGCTCTCTCCTTGGAAACTTTGTGTTTAAAGAGCTAATAAAATATTTAGACTCAGATCTATTTTTCATGTCTAATTAAATTATGTGGCAAGTAGCCGTGTAATAAGCGAGATAATGTACATCCAGCCAGTTTTTTTTTTGCAGAATAAACCCCTTCCGGGTGATTCAAGCCCCTTTCGCTGATCACCCTGTCAGGGTTTATTCAGGGGACGGAGGAAGACTAATTATAAAAACTAATTATACAGGGTTTCCGTCTTAAAGTCTTATTTTTACTTATGAAAGGTCTTAAATTTTCTTTGGCAATTTGACTTAGACATATCTAAATATTTTCCAAATTAAAACTAAAGCGTACTTTTTTATTTATTATTCTTTCTTTGTGGATTTGCTTGTTTACGTGACATTTCGCATCACATTCGCGGCAGCATTACGTCCGTCTCCTGCATGCGCAACAGGAGGAGAGAAGGAGAAGCAATTTGGTAAATGTCAGTTCAATTGTAAGTTCATTCTTTATGTGCGTAGTGGTGTGTGATGTGTATTGTCTATGATGATATTGTAATCATTGTTTTAATGATGTATGAGGCACTGCGAGCTGACATCACATTAGCCTCTCGTGCTTTCACTACGTAATGTGTACGATTATAGGTATGTTCCCAAATGAGTTTTTGTCTTATATTTATATCATATTATGTTGTTATCATAGGCCTACAATATCACATCAGCAAGAGTGCTGTTTTCCGTGCACAATTGCAAATTGATATTTATTTTATATAACAGTAAAATTAACAATATATGAACATTGTGAGTTACATTTTATAAACAATATTGTCAGTATTGTTTGTTTTCCCTTTATTTCACCGACAAGAATTTCAAAATGAAACCAGCAGAGTGTCAATGCAACAGATGATTTTTTAACTGAAATCCCCGTTTTGAACGAATCAATTTAATGATTCAATGAACAATCACTTGCTTCTTTCCCGAATGAATCAGCCGTTTGATCAAATCGGTTGAATGAATGACTCCCTCAACTGCTTATTAAGACAGTGACTTGCCGCCACCTACTGGCAGTTTTAGTTTCACATTTAAAGTACCCTTTAATTAGAACATTAAAATTAGAAATCAGTTCATATTTAAATATTGAATAAAAACAACAACAACAATAATCTCAAATTTTTATTTATGCAGTTGTAAATGCAGTGTAAATATATTAATGCCAGATCTGATGCCACTTCTGTGTCACCTCTGAACTGCAAAGATGGATTTTGATTTAATTATTTAATTTGACTAACAGTGGTATTGTGTTGTTATTCTAATATAATTTAATTTGAATGTTAGAATTTGACATAAAAGGTGATGCATACAACTACAAATGTCCATATATAGGTGAACATGCCCCTGGAAATCAATTTACGGTGGCAAATATTACCCCTTAATAAAAAATGTTAATTTCTGTCACTGCTGTGAACTGACCACTGCATAGAATATGAAAAATATGAATATCTTCGTCAGTCAGCTGTCAACAACAGGCCTAAACCAGCCATGGCACCAAGCATAAAAACACGATCAGTAAAATATTATCTAATTATTATCAACAAAACTTTGAAAATATCTAGACATATTTTGTCAATATTGCACACCCCTAATGCATGGTATTAATTTTTATTAAAAGGTTTTATAAAGCCTTAAATTTGAATTTAAAAAGTGTGCAGAAACCCTGTTATAGTCTTATTAAATAAGACTAAAATAAAGAACTAATTAACACACTGACAGCAAAACACAAGAACTGAAATACAAACATGAATAAAAACAAGCTCAAAACGTGACAGTACCCAGCCCTCCCAGAAGTTGCATCCTCACGCCGTAAAACATCCACAGGGGTGGAAGTGGAAGTGGGCACCCTGGAGGCTGATGAGGGCTGGCTTAACAGAACAGGAAGCCTCTAGGGAGGTGCAGGCAGCTCAGGGGCCCAGGGAGGCGCTGGAAGTTGCAGGATCGCAGAATCCAGCGCAGAAAATTTGCGCTGGAAGTTGCAAATTTTCTTGGGAAGAGCTATGGGGTTATAAACTGGAGTGGGCTCTTGGGCTGGAATGGGCTTTTTGGCTGGAGCGAACTCTGGAGCTGGGTCAGGGGCTGGAGCCATCACTTGACCCTGGTCAGGTGCTGGAGCCATCACTGCACTCTGGTTAAGGGCTGGAGCCATCATTGGACTTGGCTCAGGGGCTGGAGCGGATGAGTGTGTAGCCCAGACATACAATGCCAGAGCCATTATGGTGAGTGCTGCACTCTTTGGGCTTAGCTCTGGAATTTAACTCACTGGAACAGACTTGGGGATTTCTCTTACTGGAACAGACTCAGGAATTTCACTCACTGGAACAGACTCTGTGGCTGGCATGCTGGTTTCCTCCTCGCTCTCGCCAATGGTAAAAGGGAACCATTGCAGAGGAGTACCCAGTTCATGCACATTCCTCAAATGTCCCTCGAGGTCTGTCTCCGGGCAGGCCTCAACGCAGAGACCAGAGCACGTACAAAAAACACACACAAGCTGTCGTCATTGTAAGATGTTGCAACTCTAGGAAGGCCTGTGTGTGTCTATCGAGGGACTGGTTCCCCTGCAAGAGGAGGAGGACTCTCACTGCTGCTAGATCCATTTTAATGGTGCATTATTCTGTCATGGTTGGTTGCAATGAAATACGAATGCAGTATCTAAACGCAAGCAGTTAGTATTTATTCGCACAGAACTCAGGAACAATAAACAGAGCAGAACAATCTAACCTAACATGAACTAGAACTAGGGTTGGGTATCGGTTATTTTTTTCCCGATACCGGTGCCAAATCGATACTTTTAAAACGGTACTGGTGACTGAACCGATACTTTAAAAAAGAGCCTTAAAATTATGGTAAATGACATTAAAGAATGGCTTTTTTATTGAAAATAAAGTTAGTAAAATTGAATATATTAAAATTTTATATAAATATAAGTAATCTAAATTCAAAACAATAAATTTACATAAATTCACAATAAAACCTAAGCCACCTAAACCAAATATAATAATTTAACACTAAATAACACTAAAGTACTAATTACAGCAAAGTAGTCTGTATTCTTGGTATGCTACAAACCAGCTTTAAATTTCAGCAATTCTTTTCACATTTTTTTGCCTTCTCTGGCAAAATACGACACCTCTCCTGACTTATTGCATGTCCTGCACAAGGTGAGCATTATTTTAGCATCACCTTAAATGCCGTGATGCGAAACCCCTCATGGAAGAAGAACGGCATTATGTTAACAACTGTGGCAATGAGCGCTCATCAGGATCAACTGAAGGCTGGATTTTCAAAAGTATGTGAAGTTCGCTGCTCTATTGTTGCAGTAAACTTGCACAATGTTCTTGAATGATTAATTTATTAGATGTATGCTGGTCTGTTATCGTAATGACATCGACTTTACATTTTCACACTAAACATGATGCAGAACAAAACAAACTGTGATTGGTTGCGTTACATGTCAGTCAGTCTTTGGCTGATATTTTTATTCTTAAATACATTTAGCCTAAGTGAATGTGTTTTGTCTTTTAAGAAAGCTTTATAATGATCATGATTCATGTTAGTTCATTGTTAATCTATAACGCACAATAGGCGCCATGTTAGTACGCACCGAAGTTCAGAGAATTGTATTTGTCTGATATAGGCCTACACGTCAATTCATCCACTTCTCTCGAAATACATTACAGTAAGTGGCTGATGAAGTGTGAGAAGAAAAGAGTAAATTTAACAGTAACCTACACAATGTGTATCTAAACACGTCATCAATTTATAATTGAAAGGATTGTTATTGCCGCTTCCATAGACATCAGTGCTTTACAAACTATAAATGTTGTTTTGCTAATACTTAAGTGCATTTAAATGTCTGAAACCTAAAATAAACCTTATCTGGTGGAAAACACAGAATAGTTGTGAGATATGACAGTGCTGAGCGCGTCTGTCTCTGGCTCAGCGCCAGCCAACACGCTAACGTCAATTTGAATTTAGAAGTTGATGATCACGTGATCTGAACGTTCTAATCACACTGGTGTGAATGATCATCAAAGGGTCAACTAGCAATCACATGCAGTGATGATACTTCTTACGTGTAGCGAGTTAGCTTTATGAAATATTAATAATCAATAATAACTGGTTATAATTGATTATTAATATTTGGATCAGTTAATATAATTAACTTAATGTTGTAAATTAATATTACAATCAATTAACCTGTTTGTCCCGTGAACACTCAGTGTTAATTGTTTATTAATTCTAAGAAATGTACACTTCCGGGGCATGGGAAATGTCTTTATTACTTTACAGTACTACTAAGAGCACGTAGTCAAGATCTATGATTAGGGACTCCAGATACGAGTTTGAGACACAGACAACTTTACATGTGACATGAACAAGACTTTATTAACTAGACTAAACACGTAATACTCTAACATACACATACAAACAGTTTACCAAGTGAAAGAGAGCTGAAGCAGAATACAGGAAAGCAAGAAGTTATAGTATTGTTTGAAATTCAGCAGATCAACAGCCTTGAGCAAACCATCAGTTTAGTTCTAACACGCCCTTCTTTAAAAGGGGTAAGGATACTTAATGTATCAAATAATGAAACTAAGTTTGATACTTGCATGTCTCGTCCATTTGAATTAAACTGTTCTGATGCAATTTGTTGAGGCTCCAGTTGATAGTTGCTGATGTGGTCTTGATGAGAGAGAACCAGTGGTAGTCAGAGGATCTTTGGTGAATGGAAAGACAAGGCTGCAGCCTGGTACAAGCTTGGGGGTCCTTAGAAACTTCTAGTTCAGCAACATCAGGATTCCAGAAGAGAGTAAGAGAGAGTAAGAGGGCTGATCTTGTGATCAGTGATTTTTAAAGTGTGAAGATGTCACACCCTCTGGAGGTGTGTGAGCCAATAAGAAGATTTCCCCTTGGAGGGAAATTTTATGACCATTGTGTTCTAGCAGGGCATGAATATGTAATTTCATTGGGTGTTTAAGGAAAGAATCTTCAAGATTCTTATAATACTAATGTTAGCAAAATACACAAAGTTAGCAAAATGTAATGTAAATTAACAAATGGGGGACTGTAACGGGGTTTAGATGTTATGGGAAGAAGGAGGCGGGAACCGGCGGACATTCAACAATATTTAATAATAAAATACACAAATACAAAAATAAAAGTAAAAGCCAGCAGCCCCTCACGGACGACTGCTGGCAACACAAACAGAAACAAAACATGAACTAAAAATCAGGCCTGTCCTCTCTCGCTCTTCACTGTCGTCGCTCCTCCTTTATGCTTCCGCTCCTCCGTGAGAGATGCGAGACCGGTGCGTCGCGCACGTGTCGCTCATTATCAATCGCGCCACCAGCCTCGCGCCGTCCTCCCACGGCCCTCGACCTCGTCGTGCTCGCCACAGGGACGAAGATTGGAGTTTATAGAAACCAAACATGCCACACATGATTTTGGTAAACCATAGTATGCAAAGTCTGAATCATTAACCCCAATAGAGTTTACAAGAATACATAGGCCAAACCACATAAAAGGAAAATCATGAGATGGGAAAATTAGATACATGTTTACATTTCTCAAGTGGTTATATATAGAATATATAGGATTAACAGGGTTTATTTCTCCTTCTCAGCAAGAATTAAGTGAGAGTCACAACTCTCTGGAAATTCCTTTTGGGGTCGTAAAACTCTTATCAGTCTCAGTGTCCTGTAACAGGACACCTGGTTCTGCCAGTGTGTTAGCTTCATTTGTGATGTTAGTTTTGGTGGAAGTTTCATAGGCCTTTGTTGGGAGAGTGAGTGTGCTGGATTATTCATCAAATATAATGAATAATTTGTGTGTCTGATTGGTCCAGATGCTACATGTCTGTTTCGGAGAACCAGAGGGCAAATATTTCAACCAACAGCTGAGGCATTTAAGTGGCACCGAAATGAGGTTTTGCGTTTTGATTCGGTCCGGTTACATACCGGTTACTTAGTTACCGGTTCCATATCAGCAGAATAGTAGAACTGACAATGAACTTAACGAAAAATAGGGTTTAAATACACAGCAAACAAGAGGGGTCTAATTAACTAGACACACCTGAACAGAACTAAATCAATCAGTAACCATTAGGGATGTAACAATATTAAAACCAAACCGAAAAACCATGATACACCACCCGCGGTACGTATTGCGATACTCTCATGGCGTACCGAACGCACTCCACCCTCTGCTGTCCCGCCCAGCCCTAGCCCATTGTTGAGGATGACCTCACTTTACCTTATGTCACAAAACTAATTTTTCTTCCTCAAAAAGCTCTGCGTTTTGTTATTTTCGATAAGAAACAAAGTGTCATTTTCAAATATTTCAAACAATAAATGCCGTTTTGATGCTCTTTAATGTGATGTGACAGATCGCTATATAGGCGTCTCAGCTTAAGCAGCAGCGTGCACTGAGTGAACCTGATCATCTTTTCCTAATAAACATGAATGAACATCTGAAGGTATGTTGAAAGTTACAGTACAACTTACTGAAACATATTATATCTCGTGTAATCGCTCAATCAGTGTTTCAATGATGGAAATACATCAGTAAATCAGCTTGTAAACAATATCCCACGTAGCATTACATTTACCTCAGGTAAGTCATTCAGTTTCCACAGCTTGTTAGTCTGCAAGATAAATGAGCTTTCGCTAAATATATGCACTATATTAGCCTATATATTCATTATATTTTACTTAACCTGTTAGTGATTTCTTGATTATTTAATGCATGTTTAAAACATCTGTCATGAAAATGACAGCCAATGTGTAAATGATTATATTTAAACAATGAATTGGAGTAAAAACATATAATAACATTTAGAAGTTAATGCAAAAACTGCTGTGCAGTTTACATGTTTGCATACAATTTGTTATTTTATTATTGATTATTATACCTAAAAATAAACAGCAACTGAATTTAGGCTAATAGTTTGGGCTCTGTTGTTAACCTTTAATGTTATAGTAATGTGCAAGTAAGGGCTCCCTATATAGTTTTCAGCATTAGCAGAGATTTTTTTTATCCTTAACCCTCTGGGGTCTAAGGTGTTTTTGGGGTCCTTGAGATGTTCTGACATGCCCTGACATTTTTGCTTTTTTCAGTTGCTTATAAACATATTAATGGCAAAGGTGTAAATTCACTCTATATAGCACACACAGGGCTACCATCATATGTGAGCACCATGCATGTACATGTTTTAATTTTTGAGAGAATAATGTTTATGCATGGTTATTGAAAAAACTAAAAACTAAAGTTTCTGAAATAAGGCCATAAAACACATTCTAAATATATGTCAATAAGACTTGTGACTAATGGATGTCATCGCCTAGTGTTTTTTCTTCAAAATGATGTGAAAATTATCCTGCCTAATCATTCACATAACACAATGCATTGATTTAAATTTTGCAAAACACTTTCTGTCTGGAAAGGCAATATGCGGAGTGGGCGTCAACGATCATGCATATTTAGTGGTTCGCACCTGGAGACAATGGGGCATACTTAATGAGCCATTCATTCAGGTGTGTCACAAGAAAGAATGCAAGAGCAACAGTTGGAAGCATCTCAATATATATTTTTTTTTCCACAAATTGTGCTTGCAAATTGGCCTATAATATCAAAAGGAAAACATGTCTAGTAATTGTGCAGTTAATTCTCATACTGTATTTTCAGTTTTGGAATATTTATCCTCTCCCCAAATTTGTCACTAATAAAACACAATAAAAAATTATTTTAAAGAAAAGGCTTATATTTGCCTTTTATTAGTTTGTTTACATCTACCTTGTTTTTTTGTTTTTATTAAAAAGGTTACAATTACAACAACAATTCAAGTGTAATCTTTCTTTGTAAAAACTAAAGTATACATTTTATCATACATATTTCAAAGTTAAGGATTCATTACTTGAATATAGCATATGAGCAAAAATTGGCAAACAAAAGCTTATTTGAGGTGGCAGATATTTTACAGCAAAAATGTATAATCTATCCAAAACTAATCAATGAAATGTTGTCTTTCATATGTCTGTAACATAGTAACTTTCGTTTTTATTATAAGAAATATAAATGTTAATTTGCAGTTTAATACGTTGCTTATACAAATACATTTTATTTCAACATATTTCACTCGATTTTTACTCAGTAGCCTATAGCAATACAGTTTGCTAAAAGCAAAACGTTCACAGACAGAAACGATTCAAATTTAAACTGCCTTTTGCCAGTTGTGGTAAACAGCGGCATCTCTGCCGTTCATTCATTCATTCATGCACAGAAACGCGCCGCACTTGAGAATGAAAAAAAAACTTACTACATTATTCCATAGCCTCGGATCTGTTGCTCCTCGTACTTCTGAGGTAAATTTTCCATTATAGTGTTATTCCTCACAGCGCTGCGAGACTGTGTAAACAAGTACAATGATCTGATGTGTTTTCTCGAGCTGATATGGGGGCGTTCACAGTTTGCGTGGATTGCCTCAGACATTTTTGAATAGCGCGCGCTCTCCGTGGGCGGGGTCACATTACATCTGAATGAGCTCTAATTAGCTCGACTGGAATCGCTCTCTTTTAATACAGATTTCACAAGCTGAGAATATTTGTTTTTTATATAAATTACTTCATTTAAAAGAGGAGAATTCAAGCTTCATGCCTGTGTGTCTGTATGCCTGTTTGACTGAGTATTCGCTGAGTTATGGTTCATTTTCGGACGCGTTTCAGAATTGACTACACTGACAGAGAGAAAGCAGAATGGTAAATGGTAAATGGACTGCATTTATATAGCGCTTTCACAGACCTATGGCCACCAAAGCGCTTTACATAGCCTCACATTCACCCATTCACTCACTCATTCACACACCGACGGCGGTGTCAGCCATGCAAGGCACCATCCAGCTCGTCAGGAGCAGCTGGGGTTAGGTGTCTCGAACATTTTTTTTGTAAATTTGGAGTGCTGTCAATACAGAGAACAACGACAAAAATCGGTGTCGCCTACACCGTGTTATCCTCTTTTAAAAATTTGCACCCTGTTGACTTAAATGGGGCAAGTTTTAAACCTGCTTTTAGCCTCTTTAACATCCTTGATGTGTCATTAACACGGTGTAGGCAACACCGATTTTTGTCTTGTTCTCTGTACTGACAGCACTCCAAATTTACAAAAAAATTAGCTCAATGTTAAAATTGACCGGAGTTCTCCTTTAATAAAAATACAACTGTTCATTGTTAGTTCATATTAGTTTAGGTCCATTAAATATAATATTAACAGAGACAATTTTTGATTTTAATAATATATTAGTAAATGTTGAAATTAACATAAACTAAGATTACTAAATGTTAACTAATAAATTAACTAATGTTAACAAATGAAACCTTATTGTAAAATGTTACCGAACAACAATAACATTTTTCAAACAATATATAGGCTATGACATGTTTTAGTCCAGATTTAAAATGTAAAAATGTTTAAGTTTGAAAATAAATAGCCTTTATGTACGTCTTTAAGTATTGAGTATTTAAGTATTTGGCGTTGTGATGAACACCATAGCAAATACAAAAATCTGAATGTGTTTGAAACATTTACATAGTGTTCTGAAACCGAAAGTAGCACAGTCTGCTTTGTTTACGTGTTGCCGGGGTAACTGCTGGATTTCTACTGTTCCATAAGCGCCAACTACTACAGTACTATCAAAGTGTAAATGTGGATTTTTATTCAGAATCAGCATGTCTCCTTCACTTGTTACGCCATACTTCTAATGCACATGGTTGTTTACATCAGAATGCGCATGTCTCTTTGACGCAGCATACAGGCAGTGTTGTAAATTTTAACTGGTTTATAGAGAAGTATTCTTAAATGCATATTAAAAAAATCTGAATAATTCATAAGGAATTATTCATGGTATTTTGAAATGCCTATGATAACATTATAATTTATGTTCACTACAGTACAAGAGCAGAAGTGCTGGCTGTCAGTATGTTCAGTGCTCCCTGAAGAGTATTGAATCCTTCTGCTCTGGTGACGGCAGACATCATTCCCTTTGATTAGAATTGCAGATACAATGACTTCAAGGCCACTGTAGTAATGATGACATCTCAGTTGATCAAGTGACAGTAAAGACTTTTACTTTTGTTACCAAAGATCTCTATTGAATTTTCTATTCATCAAAAATGTATTAGATTTATCATGAAACAAATTATGATTTTCACTAAAACATTAAGCAGCACAACTGTTTTTAATGTTAATAATTATTAGAAATATTTCTTGAGCACCAAATCAGCATATTTTAATGATTTCTGGAGAATCATGTGACACTGAAGACTGGAGTAATGGGTGCTGAAAATGAAGTTTTGCCATAACAGGAAAAAAGTACATTTTAATTGTGATAATATTTCACAATATTACTGTTTTTACTTTATTTTTGATCAAATAAATGCAGAATTGGTGAGCATAAGAAGCAAAACTCTTACAGACCCCAAACTTTTAAATGATAAATACATTTAAATTTTACTGCAAGTTTTTCTGGGAAAATGTCCAAAATATTATGAGTATTTTTTTTTGTTCAATTAAATGCTCTCTAGAGTGAGAATGTGCACATGACTTGTATTAACAAGCTGGAAATCATGGTTTGTGTCTGTGACAAAACTAAAGGCTATTGGCAATTTCAAAAGGCGAGCTCTTCGACATGCCCCAACCAAACTTCCTGCTTCAGTCAGAAATGCATCAATACAGGAATACAAAACTGCAAACATAAAGCAGTTTCATGAGGCAGAGAAGAGCAGCAACTTATTATGAGTCATTCTGATCTGAAAATAACCGTCCTGCACTTTAACACGGTCTTATCAGCCCTGAAGAAAGAAATGAAGGCAAACACACATGAATAGCTATGTGTGAAATGTTTCTTCTTCTCTCATTTACACTTCATGGTCATGTGCTTTCTTTTTTAAAATTTAGACAAACACAGAGGGATTGAACCCTTTTCAGTCTGGACAGCATTACCAAAAGCAAAATAAACAAATGTAAATCAACTTATCAATTCACAGGAAGTGGAGAGAGATATTGACCCACCTGCCAATGTGTACCACTGGATACTACATGGAATCTAAATGCAGTGAAAATAAACCACAATCTAGCTTGTGATGCAGTCTGGAATTAAACCACACCATGTTCGTTTTTCTGGCCAGACGATAACTGGCACCCCGACTGAGCCTGGTTTCTCCTGAGGATGGAGTTTGGGTTCTTCACGGTCACCTTTTGGCTTGCTTAGTTAGGCACACTTAATATTCTATATTCAATATTCAATACACTGTACTGGATAAGATCTGAACTGAGCTAGACGATGACATCACTGTTTTCTCCACAGCTGCTTTATAGACGAATCCGGCGAAACTACCGGAAGTAAGCGGGCGCCATAACTGAGCTGTTGCTGGGTAGCATTGTGCCATTGCCTCCTATCGGTTTGGTTGCGTCCACTGGAATAAACAGCCCGCGATTTACGACTGTCACTAACGTTACATCTACAACTTTCCTATTCTTCCTCTGCAGAGTTATTTGTACAGTATGAGTGTTGTTAATGGTCTGTGAAAATCGGACAGGTTCTTTTAGAACTATGTGTTTATCATCTGGTAGAGTGTGCATTATTTGACCAACCCATCCGGAGCTCAGATAATTTTGACCCTCTATCAGTGACCTGTAGTTGGCATTTTGTTGATCATCATGCCAGGCGAAGGAGAAAATACTCTTGAATACCTTTAAAACAACAGAAGGGGCGCGTTGGGGCAGTAGTAACTGTTATGTCTGTTGTTAAAGGGGGGGTACAATGGTGTTTCATGTATTCAGAGTTGTTTACAGTGTTAAAGAGATGGATTCTCATGCTTAACATGGCCAAAGTTTTTTAAAAATATTTTGGACGAATAACGGAGAATTTCTGTGCCGAAAATCTTACTTCCGGGTTGGTACAAGTTTCGGCTGTTTTTTTTCGACCGTGGATCTAATGACGTAGACCAGAGTGGAACTCCTTATATGAGCATTTCTCCCGGAAAAGCGCGGCCGCGCACACGTCGACTAGAGGAGAGCGAGACCGCGCACCTCAACGCGCTTCAACAGGAAATCATCGGCAGCGCTGCATAGTGTCTCCAAAGTGTGTTTTTGGATGTGAGGGAAAGCTTACCAAAGAACCCAGCGTTAGGAACAGTGGATGCTGTTTGTTCCCTGCATTTCGACGATGAATGTTTTATAAACAAAGCCCAGATCGACGGATTCTCTCTATGGCTCTGGCTTCGCCCACACGACCCGCCTCCAGACGCTCGTTTTATTCCGGAAATACCCGGTACAGCCTATCTTGTCTGTTATAAATATAATAAAACTAAAGACTTTTTGGAGATATGCTTGATTTGATTTGCTTGACTGTGACTCTCACTCTGAGAACCAACAACGCTAGCAGTTAGCTGTACCTTACCCTTTCCTTTTGAAATGTGAAAATGAGATAAATAATGGTCACAAATGAAAAACATGAATTCGTTTATTTGATATCATTCATTTATTTATTGTTGCCAAATGGACAGATCTTTTTATAGTTTCCTCGTTAGCTAGCCTAGCTAGCATAGTTATTGCCAAGCTATTTTCATAAATAATCTGTAAGATCGTTTGTACCTTCATCTGTGACTGGAGGCCACTGTCTAACATCATCAACCCAACAAGTCATACTGCCTGGCTGTAGCTGTCATCGAGGGTGCGTTATCACGGAGGTTTGTTTACATACCAGTAACAGCTCAGTAATGGCGTCGCCACAAGATGGCAGCCTACACAGAACGCTCGTCGGATTCGTGTATAGATGAACTGAACTCATTCCATAATTGATGAACTTTACACAGTTATTGAATCAACCTGACGCCGGTTTCACACTGCACGCGTTAGCAGAGCGTATTTTTTTCGGCGCCCATGTTAACAGATTAGAGCATTCACACTGCACGCAGAGGCGGCGCGGCAGCGTGTAGCAGGAGCAGAGCAGGAGCAGCAGTGCCGCGATAGTTTCGGCGCCCAGTCTATTTTTGCTGCGCCGCTTATGCTGAATTAAAGTGACAATGCATTTATCATGGCCACAATACTCCGCAGTTTTACCCAAAAAGCGCATTGATGATATCTATTGTGTTTTAAACAGTCAATCAAATGACCAACAGCAATTTAAAAAGAAAACAAATGTCCAAAAACAAACTTGTTGCCCGAACAATAAAAACAAAGATGAACCAAAAGTTATATAAATGAAATTATTAATAAAATAAGCTTCTTGACGAGTATTTTCTCTTAAATGTATTTGAAAACAAAATAAAGCAATGCCAACTTACCCATTATAGAGTACTCTGTCTATACACAAACGCTGCTAGTGTGAAAGCAAAACGCGCATGTCCTGCTTCTGCTCACCGTACGCACTGCTCCTGCGCTGCTTACGCTCTGCTAACGCGTGCAGTGTGAAACCGGCGTGAGTCAACACTGAAGAGATTTCAACTGAAAAATGACTGTTTACTATTGTCTCTTTAGAGTTGTTTGCATCAATGATCATTATTTTCTTGTTTATCACTGTAAAGCTGCTTTGAAACAATCTGTAATGTATAAAGCTCTATATAAATTAAGGTGACTTGACTTGAAAATTAAATTTGGGGGTTTATGGCAATTTAGTACTTCATATGTAAATACATGCAACATGTATTGTAGTGAACGTGTATTAATTCAACTCTCTATCTTTCATTCTCTCTCAGCCCATGAAGCCACTTAAAGCTACAGCTACTACATCAAAGCCAGTGCTGACAATGGAGCAGATTGACACTATTTTCTTCATGATCCAAGACATCTTTGAGGTTCATAAGGAGTTTTATGATGCTCTTTTCCCCAACATTCAGCAGTGGGATGAGAAGGTCACTGTTGGACATCTCTTCCAGAAACTGGTGAGTCCACTTGCCAAACACACCGTTCAAAGGCCCTAGATGTTATTTCTTAATCGTACAGTGACCCATGTAGTCTACACTACCGTTCAAAACTAGCAAGGATGCCTTAAATGGATCAAGTGTGACAATAAAGGCATTTGTAATTTTAGAAAAGATTTCTGTTTCTATTTGTCATTTTAACATTTTATTCTCAAAGAAATTCTCAAAAAATTATCAAGGTTTCCACAAACATATTAAGCAGCAGAACTGTTTTCAACATTGATAATAATAATAAATGTTTCTTAAGCTCCAAATCAGCATATTAGAATGATTTCTGAAGGATCATGTGACATTGAAGACTGGAGTAATGGATACTGAAAATTCAGCTTTGCCATCATAGGAATAAATTACATATTGTCGTCATTTCGCCTTCGTCGCTTTGTGGTGGTTGGCTGCATGGATGAGAAAGAAATGACCAGTCTTCTGTCTCGTATGGCATGAAACAGGCCAGCTCCTGACAGACCAGTCCATGCTGTGATATTGTCCAACCAGGAAATTCTTGGTCTTCCACGACTTCTAAAACCTTCCACTAACCCTATCATGATGCTGCATTCAATGGTATCGCCTAGCTGTCTCATTACATGACCAAAATAGTGTAACTTGCGGGATTTAATGTGATTCAGTAGTTCAGTCGTTTTTCTAGCCAATTTGTATACCTGCTCAGTTGTGTATCAGTTTTGTCCATTGAAATTTAATTCGTAACAACTTTCTAATGCAATTTTCAAAAGCCTGGATGCACCTTTCTTCCTCCTCCTAACTTAGATTGTATTTGATCCAAAATTACTCAAACAGAACCTTGCTAGTATGTGAAGCCAGTGCAATAGTTCGATAATTGCTGCACTGAGTCAAATCACCTTTTTTAGGTAGCAGAATGAAACTGATTGTGCATTCTTGTCCATTTTTCTGGCCAAATCCCATGGTCCCACACCTCTGTACAGATCTGTTGCAATCGATAAAGTGTCACATCTTCTCCAAACTTTAAAAGCACTGCTTCTACTTCATCTGGACCCGTTGCTTTCTGCTTCGATAATCGCAGCTGGGCAAGACGGATCTCGACCTTCAAAGGAGGTGGCTCTCTTTCTTGAACATTAGTTCTTAAATTTTCCTCTTTATCATCGTACAATCCCTCACAATATTCTTTCCATTGCTGACACACCTTCTCTGGTTCAGTTTGTTTGATGCCATTGACATCTTTGATGGCTACAGTGCGGGGCTGAAAAATCCTGGTAAGTTTTTTCACTGTTTGGAAAACTGATCTGCTGTTGTCCCTCATTGAATTCTCCTCCAGTTCACTGCACAATGTTTCCAATTCTGCCTGTTTGTCCTTTCTTGTTTCCACAATTCATCTGGTGTATGGTATTCGGCAAGTTTTTGTAGTGCATCAAATCTGTTTTTTACTTCAAGTTGATATTGCTGCTTGAACTCCTCGTTGTTGAGTTTCTTCTGATCAAGTAGTAGTGGTTTTCTACCTGTTTTCTTTCGAAACCTTAATTTGATCACTAGGTTATGGTCAGAGTCACAGTCTGCACTAAGATATGTACGTGCATTGTTAACTGACTGTTTCCACTGTTCACTGATCAAAATGTAGTCAATCTGGGCTCTGGTGACCCTATCCGGGCTTCTTCATGTGTATCTGTGTCTATTATGTAGACAGAACAGGCTGTGATTACCAGATGGTGCTCTACACTGAAGTTTACCAATACCTGACCCCGTTCATTTCTGTCGCCATGCCCATACTTTCCTAGAACCTTTTCTTCTGCATTTTCTCCAACTCTGGCATTGAAGTCACCTGTAATTACCAATATATTCTGTTTGGGAGTCTCTACAAGTAATTGCTCTATCTCATTATAAAACTGTTCATCATCCTCATCAGGTTTGTTAGCTGTTGCTACTGTATCACTGTTACATTTCTTGGTTTCGAGGCAAATGTAGCAGAGATTAAGGGGTAGTGGAATTATAGACCCATATGGCAACTCCATGATGCTCTCGTTTGTCTGCACCTGCAAACATCACTGTATGTCCATCTACCGTTGTCAAGTGTCCAGAACCTTACCATTTAGTTTCTGACAAACCACAGATACTGATGCCCAGTCCAAGCTCTTTGCTGAGTATTGCTAGTTTGCCAAGCTTGTTGAGACCTCTCACATTCCACAGCCCAATTTTGATACGCTGTCTGCCATTCAATTGGTGTTTGATGTCATCTGGAATCACTATAAATTACATATTAAATGATATTAAAATAGAAAACAGTAATTTTTCTTTTTAATTGAGTAAATTGTAATCATATTTTACAACAGGGGTGCCCAATCCTGCTCCTGCCGATCGACTGTCCTGCACAGTTCATCTCCAACCCTAATCAAACACACCTGAAGCAACCAATTAACGTCTTCAGGATCACTTGAAAATTAAAGGCAGGTGTGTTTGATTAGGGATGGAGATGAACTGTGCTGGACAGTCGATCGGCAGGAGTAGGATTGGGCACCCCTGTTTTACAATATTTCTGTTTTTACTGTATTTTAATGTAAAAAAGGCTGTGAAGAGCAAACCAACCTATGCCAAAAAAATGTATAAAAGCTTACCTACCCAAAACTTTTACTTGATCGCTGGGTTTTTTCTTTATACCCTCCTTGAGGATGTACAGCATTATGTATTGATCCATCTTTAAATGGGTATATACTGTATGTGGGCTCATATCAAGAAGACAAAATACATCTTGCAGTACTTTGCTAGACTATATAAATACATCTGATAAGAATCATCTTCCTCTGAGACTGAGACAGAGGAGCATCTGTTGAACTTGAGACTGAAATAAACAGTTTAGCAGAGTGGAGATGCCGAGAGGTACTGGCAGAAGAAAATAACAGCTATAATCAGGCTTGTGTGTGAAACCAAAAAAACAACAACAGATGTTTCACATGTCTGTTATGGCCATAAATCCTATCAAGGTAGATAGCTGACTAGGTGTGTGTGGAGGATGTGTGTACTGTGTGTCTCATTAACGAACTCAAGATGGGGAGCAGCTCTGTGAGTTCAGACTGCTTCGTTTCTAGGTGTTCTGGTGCAACAAAGTTTAATTGTAATTAAACTTTGTATTCAGTTTAATTTTGTTAATGGATGTTATGCAAATTTATTGTGTGCTTTTGTGAATCTAGGGGCATTTTCTGTGCTGCGTTTAGTGCGTTATGGGAAAATCTAGATTTAAAATACACTACAGTTTAAAACTTTGGAGTATGGATGAATTGTTTTTTTTTTTAAATGTTTTTGAAAGAAGTGTATTATGCTGACCAAAGTTGCATTTATTTGATCAAAAATACAGTAAAACAATAAAATTTGCAAAATAGTATTACAATTTATATTTATCTGTTTTCTTTTTTGATGTTAAAATGTAATTGATTCCTGTGATAACAAAGCTGAATTTTCAGCAGCCTTTACTAACATTTCAACATGTTTCTGTCTATATATATATATATATATATATATATATATATATATATATACATATACACTCACCTAAAGGATTATTAGGAACACCATACTAATACTGTGTTTGACCCCCTTTCGCCTTCAGAACTGCCTTAATTCTACGTGGCATTGATTCAACAAGGAGCTGAAAGCATTCTTTAGAAATGTTGGCCCATATTGATAGGATAGCATCTTGCAGTTGATGGAGATTTGTGGGATGCACATCCAGGGCATGAAGCTCCCATTCCACCACATCCCAAAGATGCTCTATTGCAGGGGTTTTCAAATTGGGTGAATTTGAGGCCCCGTCCACACTACTGCGTTTTCGTTTAAAAACGGAGACCTTTTGCTACGTTTGCACCTCACGTCCAGACTAAAACGGCAAAAACGGAGACCCAAAACGGAGAAGTTTAGAAACGCTGCAGACCCGTTTTTCGTTTTGAATCTCCGGAGGGCGTTTTAGTGAAGACGGGTCAAAACAGAGGACTTTAGAAACGATGATGTAGTAGAGGCTCATGCTCGGTTCTATGATTGGGTGTCATCAGTCATGGCGTATATCTTTGCTAGCAGCTGTTGTGCAAGTAAATTCTGCATTTTCCAATGCTATAACTGCCTACGTGCGCCGGAGGCAAGCTATTATTCGAGCGATCTGTGACAATTCCCGTGTGCAGCGGCGGTATCGACCGTACATGGAGCGTCGTTTTTGGGTAAACCCGGGAAGAACCAGCGCATGGTGGGATAATTTTATCAATGAAGTTGTGTTTACAGTGGCACACGCATGCCCAGTGTTGGTGAATGGTCACGTGATCCACGTTTTCAGTCATTTTAATGTGGACGGAGATCAATTCTAATACGCAGCTCAAAACGCTGGTGTGGACGGAAATCGTATTCGTTTTAATTCTCCGTTTCTAAACTAAACGCAGTATTGTGGATGGGGCCTGAGGCTACTTTTAAAATCACTGAACATCAGTAGGCCTAACCACAAGTCAACAAAACATGTGTAATTGGCACCAAAGCTACCGCCGATGACACCTGACGGCTGAAATCGGCACGGTGTGTCTGGGCTTTAAGTGCACATTTGAAGGAGATGCACATCATCTCGAACAAAATCAGAAGTGGTGGAAAGAGTACTGAAAAAACATACTCAAGTAAAAGTACCATTACATTACAAAAAATGTAGTGTGAGTAGAGTAAAAAGTACTTGTCCAAAAAACTACTTGAGTAAGAGTAAAAAAGTAGCTTATTTAAAAGTACTCATGAGTAGTGAGTACTGAGCTGTGGATTCTACCCCCTTATAATAAACACTGTGCACTACAATTCATAAATTAAAAAATTGCACTTACTGTAATTCACATTATATTTTGTTCTTTGTCAGAAAGATTAAAGAATATCTATCATCCATCTTTTTAAAATGCATCAAATCAGTACACTCATCACCATTTACATCATATTACAGTATTTGAAAAAAAAAAAAGCATTTAAATTTAGGCGAAAGGCCACTGAGCCTGAGCATGCTATTGTTGCACATAAAATATCAATATTCATAACTGTGCAAAGAATTCAAAAACCTTTAGAAACTCATATGATAGTTCAGCCTCACACACCATGAGATGGGTAAATAGAGAGATTAAAAAATACCCAATTTCCCTCCAAAACGGTACCAGTTTTAGTGTTGATAAATGAGAATCACTAATATTATCAGATTACCTCACCTAATGCACTGAAAAAGGCTAAGATAGTAGACTAACACTAATTACACTGTAATTCCATGCTATTAAATATGTTACAATTTAAACGTAAATGCACATTGTTCTATAAGGGTGGCATATCCCTTATTTACTCACATTGTAATGCTGATAATATAATTTGTAAGGAAAATTGTGCATTAAATAGGAAATTTATATCCGGGAAACTTTTACAAAAGAAACAAACAAACACACACACACACACACACACACACACACACACACACACACACACACACACACACACACACACACAAATGCATGTCTCTTTGTAAGAGTTTTATCAGCAGCATCCACACAAAAAAAAACTAAAGTTGAAAATGAAAAAACGTTTTTCCACAAGTGCACTTGCCAAATGAAGACAGATTGTATGAAATGGATCAATAAAAAAATGTTGTTTATTAACGAGCTGTAGTCACGCACTGACAGAAATGCAATTCAAGTTAACGCCATGGTTCACAAGGTGCACTGCATACTGAATCTGGCTGCATGACGAGCACGAGACGCGGCATTGCACAGATCGTGACGCGCGACTCTATTGTGAAGTAAATGGGAGCGGGAATTCACCGCATTATGAACTCGTCACGCAATACTACGTGGGAACGGATTGCGAAAGCGTGGGCACGGTTTATGAATTTGTGGGTACAGATTGCAAAAACTGAAGACACGGTTAACAAGTCTGAGAGCGCGGATTAGAAACTCGTGGGTACGGTTTATTAAACCGAGGGAACAGTTTGAGAATTCGTAAGTACGGTTTATAAACTGAGCGGACGGATTGCAAAACCGTTGCCACGGATCGTTTTTTTACTCACAGAGGTGACTTCCCGGGCTCCTCCCTTAATGCTGACTTCTGCTGACTTGGGACAAGGAAACGACGCATTTTAAAGCTAATACTCGCGTCACACACACAATTACCGTTATCAATAGAGCTGCATAGCCTACAGTTATTTTTTCTTTGCGTGTCGCGCCTCCCCTGTGGCTCTTTGGCGCCCCCCAGGGGAGGCACGCCTCACCTATTGAAAACCGCTGCTCTATTGGGTTGAGATCTGGTGACTGTGGGGGCCATTTTAGTACAGTGAACTCATTGTCATGTTCAAGAAACCAATTTGAAATGATTCGAGTTTTGTGGCATGGTGCATTATCCTGCTGGAAGTAGCCATCAGAAACCATCATGGTCAGAAACAATGCTCAGGTAGGCCGTGGCATTTAAACGATGCCCATTTGGCACTAAGGGGCCTAAAGTGTGCCAAGAAAACATCTCCCACACCATTACACCACCACCACCAGCCTGCACAGTGGTAACAAGTAGAGATGCACCGATTGATCGGCTGGTGACTGGAATTGGCCGATTTTCACGTGATCGGCCATGACCGGCGACCAGCCGGTTAGTCTGACATGCCGATTTTATGCCGGTCAAATGCACCCGACATGATTAACATCGCGCAACATCAGCATCACACATGCAAACGGAACGCAATAGGAAACCTCGTGAATTACGGCCGTTTCACACCGCAAGCGTGAGCGGCGCATGAGCAGCGCGTATTTTTTTCGGCGTGCATGTTAATCAACGAGTGCATTCACACCGCGAGCAGGAGCAGATAGAAAATAAATATTTGTGTGTGCTGTAAAGTGGTTAGAAAAAATGAAATCGGAATCGGTTAAAATCGGTATCGGCAGGTCAAACTCAATGAAAAATCGGAAATCGGAATCGGCCAAGAAAATTGTAATCGGTGCATCTCTAGTAACAAGGCATGATGGATCCATGTTCTCATTCTCTTTACGCCAAATTCTGACTCTACCATGAACAGAAATCGAGACTCATCAGACCAGGCAACATTTTTCCAGTCTTTAACTGTCCAATTTTGGTGAGCTCGTGCAAATTGTAGCCTCTTTTTCCTATTTGTAGTGGAGATGAGTGGTACTCGGTGGGGTCTTCTGCTGTTGTAGCCCATCCGCCTCAAGGTTGTGCATGTTGTGTCTTCACAAATGCTTTGCTGCATACCTCGGTTGTAACGAGTGGTTATTTCAGTCAAAGTTGCTCTTCTATCAGCTTGAATCAGTCGGCCCATTCTCCTCTGACCTCTAGCATCAACAAGGCATTTTTCGCCCACAGGACTGCAGCATCCTGGATGTTTTTCCCTTTTCACACCATTCTTTGTAAACCCTAGAAATGGTTGTGTGTGAAAATCCCAGTAACTGAGCAGATTGTGAAATACTCAGACCGGCCCGTCTGGCACCAACAACCATGCCATGCTCAAAATTGCTTAAATCACCTTTCTTTCCCATTCTGACATTCAGTTTGGAGTTCAGGAGATTGTCTTGACCAGGACCACACCCCTAAATGCATTGAAGCAACTGCCATGTGATTGGTTGATTAGATAATTGCATTAATGAGAAATTGAACAGGTGTTCCTAATAATCCTTTAGGTGAGTGTATATATATATATATATATATTAGGGCCGCAATGACGCGTCGACGTCATTGATAACGTCGACTATGAAAATACGTTGACACGCATGAAATGCGTCGACGCGTCACATTAATTATTTACGTTTAAATATCGAGTAATGCTGGCTTCTGCTTCATGGTGAAAATGACAGACCACGATCATCCAAAGTATGGGAATACTTTAAACTACAGCCGAACAGAAAGGTGCTTTGTTCACTATGCAAACTATGCCCCATTCGGCGACGATAAAATGGGCTTTAATTTATAACTTCAACTTAAATAGGCTATGTCAACGAAGCTTTCAGTGCATTTGCCAGTTTTTAAAAGTTGTGTATGCACATGTAGACTGGAGACCTGCACTCCCGCGGGACCCAACGCAACAGAGTGCGGCGTGGGAATATGGATCTGATGGCCGAGGGCGGGCGCGGGCGCGGGCGGTAATGCACCCGTGTGTGTGTGTGTGTGTGCTGGTTGCGGGAGAATAAAACAATTCGCGAGACTCCCGCAAAATAGAATTATCTATAAATTGAACATCTATAAACAAATAAATTGTCATTCATCTGTTGCACAAAAGCAACAAGAACAAACAAAATAGAAACGATTTACAGGCCAGAGTCTCTATCTATTTTTATAACATGTTTGCAGCGTTGAACAATGTAGCCAATCACAGACACATGTGTTGATTTCTTGAACGCAAATCAGATGCATTTATAGAATCCCCTCACCGCTCAAAATGGACTTTTTGTTCAGTGCTGAATTCTGCACACTGGCAAATCATCTGATTATAGCAAACAAAGTGTAGATATTATAAAATATTAATTGTGCAGCCAGTTTCATTTATAATAACAGAGATTTGTGAGATCGCGATGAACTGAGATGTCAGCTTTTTAGAAATTATTAAGGGAGAAATCCGTCCCGCACAGGTCTCTAATGTAGACTTTAAAAACAAACAACTAACGTTATATTTACATTAACAGTAGCCTAGGCTGCAATCTAGTGTATGTGAACCTTTTTGCAGATAAACACAAGTGCATTTTCGGACAAGTTAATTGAGTAAATCATACTCCCACTACGGTAATTAATAACAGACTATATTAAACACATTTCCTAAATAGGCCTGTGACTGTATCTTACATTTTATGAAATAGTACCATTGGTTAAAAATAAAGCTTAAAATGCTTCCTGTTCGCATATTTCATAATAAAATGACAATTACCCTTTCTGAAATAATTTTTTTTTTGTCATCATTCATAGTTTTCATGTTAAAATAATATACAGATGCACTACCCTCTTCAAAATACAGCTGATATATTGTTGTACTTATTTATTGTAAAGTTTGCCAATGGATAAATCAGCTAAACCCGAAAATGATCATTAGATTAATCGAAAAAATAATCGTTAGATTAGTCGACTAATCGAAGAAATAATCGATAGATTAATCGACAACAAATATAATCGTTAGATGCAGCCCTTATATATATACATATATATATATATAGACAGAAACATTTTGAAATGTGAACTATAGACAGGTAGGCAACCTTTCAATGCTAAATTTATATACATGTACGACATTAGGCTTCATGTTTTTACTCCAATCTCATTTCATAACGTACATTTTAGACTGGCACCAGTTTGACTAGTTGCTACAATGTGAAGTTTATACAACAATAACATGCTTACTTCTATGATGAGTGGAAATGTCTTACCTTAAAAATCTTTCTCATCTTCAAATCGCATTCTTCTAATTCTTCTGAGGTAAATCCAAGGTAAACAGCACAGCACAGACACAACGTTTCTTCCAAACTCAATGAAAAGCAGAGGAGTACTGAAGTCTCTGATTCTTTGTTTTTGAGGTGATGGGGCATTTACAGTTTCGCGTTCCTTCACGTGGACGAAATGCATGTCAATTGTTCTTGCACGTGTGGGTGTGGTCACATTAGAGTTAATGAGGACGAGCTTGAGAAAATGTACCACTCGTTGCTTTCATACGGATTACTTAAACATGAATGATGTATAACACTTACATGTAAAATCAAAATCAACAGAGTATTTTGAGTCTCTTTTGCACTGATAAGAAAAAAAGCGAGCTGGTCATGCCAGCGCGACCGGCGACCCCAGAGGTTTAAATCTGATTCTGAATCATTGTACTGATTTCCTTTACAACAGTCAATCACTGTTTGCAGATACCATTCAAATAAAATAAAATGGAAATAAAAACAAAATTCTCTTTGACTTCTCTCATAATTGCCATGAGTTTACCTGCACGTAGCAATAAAGACGCTAGGGCACTTTTTGGCCAACAGTCTTGGACATGCAACATTTATGAGAACAAGTTGGAAAAAGTAGCCTCTTAATTGTCTCCTATAGGGTTCTGCCAGAGCATTGATTGGTCACACAGCAGACGGGAAGCACCGGTCCGCGCCTTGGACATCTCACATGCAGGCTTATCGCACACCGGTCGTGTCACTCTGTACTCGCATTCTCAAGTTCAAGTGGCTGTCCAAAATGGTGAATCTAATAATAATACAGGTTCACTTCAAGAATGAACAAAGTGCTGTCAATAAGTTTGAATAAAGGTATTTGAAAAAAAAAAAAAACTGCGCAAACTGTTTCTCTAGGCCTATATGAATCATATTATTCAAGCCACAAAAACAAACCTGTTACAGAAAAATGCATAATACACAATCTCCTTTGGTGATGTCGGTAGGCTACGTTCTTGTATTCGAATTTTAAAGATGTGGCGCTGCACTTTGTTTTTCTCAGTGTGCGACCCTCTTTATGCGTTGTTTTGCTAATATTTGAGGCTCCTTTTAGGGGAAGGGCTGTAATTGGATTGCCATGCAAAGTGATAGAACATAATTTATGAATCATAACCCGCCAAATTGAATAGTGTATTGATATGCGTTACTCACCATAGTGGATTTTCACCTGCATTTGGTGGGTTGGCAGGTGTTTTAGTTTCAATGACACATCTGAGTTTTCTCCACACACACACACACACACACACACACACACACATACACACACACACACACACACACACACAGGGCCGTGCAGAGACCTCTGGAGGGGCAGGTGCTCAAAGTATAAAAGGGGGCACATGGAACAAGGCTTTAAATAGGGCTGTGATCAAAATACAGTAACAGGGTTTTTCCAGCCTCAAAATGAGGCAGAGGTGGTACAAATCCTAATAATGTATTTTAATAATAAGATAATTAAATTAGTATTTTTTTGTAGATCATCATATAGCCTATTGTGTTTCCCACATTATTTTTGTTGGAGGAGCTTGATATTTCTAAGGGGGGTCCGGGGGTATGCCCCCCCGTAAGAAAAATTTGTACATTTTAAAGATAAATTCATTAATTTGGTGCACTTTGAGTCACCCGAATCCACTGTTAAAAATAAATAATCAACCCGCAAAACCGCCCATATTCATCTGATCATCACATTACAATTATTCAAATTCTCAGTGTTAAGCATGATAATATGGTAACATATCACACTGAAGTAGGCTGATTTAAAACGAACATTTATTTAAAATAAAAGTTCTTCTTTTGGCAAAATTACATTTCCTTAATAGCCTAAACAGAGGCTTTACTCCCTTCAAACTTAAATTGTCAATGTTTCATTACATCACTTTGAAAACACTAATTTTTTGTACCTTTTATAAAGGGCATTTTTCTACTAATTTTATTAAATGTATGCTCCATCTTTCATTTCAAATTCTCAAATTTGATCAATATATTCAATTAAAATAATAAGACACTAGGCTGTTACCAATCAAATTAAATAATTAACATTGAAAAATTATAACTGTATTAATTTGGATTATTTTAAATATTTTTGAATATACAAATAAGGAATGTTGAAAAGAATGATACTTTATGAAACTAAACCGCCAGTAGGAGGCGGCAGGCGACCGTCTTAATGAGCGAGTCATTGAGTCATTCATTCAAACGATTCATTCAAACGGCTGATTTATTCAGAATGAGGCAGTTTATGAATGGGTAATTGAATCTTTGACTCAACCGATTCGTTCAAAATGCTGAATCATTCAGTAATGCAACAAGTGTTGCTGTGAGATGCGCTATGGTTCTGCGGTGATCTTTGTTTGGGACTATTTTCGCTGCTGAAACAGAACAAAAATAGTCATTGCGTCTAAAATGTAAGTGACTTAATTTTAACTATTTGTTTATTGACCTGCTATGAAATCAGTCTCGGTTTCAATCTTGATTGAAAACAGTTACTTCTATAGCCTAACGTTACACACAGCAATATAAACAACATCTCTGCATGCTCTCTTCACGTCGTCCTTGTAAAATAATAATAAGTAAACGAACATCAAAATCACTTCGCTGAGAATGAAAAGCCACTTACCAGCAGCCGCAGATTTGAAGACATCCTCTGGTAGTGCACATAGCCGCGCGAAAAAAAAAAAAAAAAAAGTGCGTGCAGCGTGAGGAATGAGTTAGTCAGGTGAAAGGTTTTCATGTGGGTCATTTTATTTACGGCTAAATTATTATTAATTAATTCAATAAATATATTTGTTTGACAGGGAAGCTGTGCTCAAACAGGAATATATATTAATTTTCAAAAATAGAAAAAAAGCACCCCAGAAAAAAGGGCACTTTCTCTCCAGGAATAAAAAGGGCAGGTGCTCAAGCCCCCTTTGATGTCTATGTGTGCACGTGCCTGCACACCAAGGTTATAATCGTTATCGAAAACGAACGAAAAAACGAAAACTAGGTGGGAAAAAACATTGTCGTTAACTGAAATAAAAATAAAAACGAGGCATTGCAAAAAAACGATAACTAACTAAAACTGTAATGTGTGTTTGGCAAAACTAACTAAAATAAAATAAAATTATAGAGTAAATGTCCTTAGTTTTCGTCTTTGTCAAGGTCTTTCATTTTTTAACGCTATTTAAAACACGCAGCGTATTCATTAAGCTGCATTTCCTTTCCCCATGCGTCTCTCACATGCGCGCGCGCGCGCACACACACACACACACACACACACACACACACACACACACACACACAGCCCCTCCCTTCCGTGCACACCGCGTCTCCATGAGAACGAGTGTTCGTTCGACGTTGAAAGCAAGTTCGCGAAAGGTTGGTATCTCTATCTCGTGAACACCTTTACACAATCACACATTAAAAAGTGGTATAAAAATATTTTAAATTCTGAATATAATTTTGTCAGTGTGTTAATGTCGACCCGAGAAGCGATTGGCCTTCTTTAGAAAGTTAACTAGTCGCAAGTTTGAGGTAAAATGCACTTTTTGGTTGTGGTTGTCGATGTCAAAACACTATAAGCTGTGATTCAAATATAAAATAATGTTATGTCATTTTTTTACTTTTACACTGAATGTTTGCTGCTTAAATCCAGATGAGTATGCTATTGGCTATTTTCTAAAATTGTATGATGTTTTTGTTGAGTTATTATTACACAATACTTTTTCCGACCTTTTTGAATCTTGCCCCTGACAAATAACCCAAATTACAAAAAAAGACTAAAACTAACACTAAAACTAATAAAAACTAAACTAAAACTAAGCATTTTCAAAAAATAAAAACTAAACTAAACTAGCAAACCCACTTTAAAAACTAATTAAAACTAAACTGAATTTGAAAACAAAAAGTCAAAACGAAATAAAAATAAAAACTAATGAAAAATGCAAAACTATAATAACCCTGCTGCACACACACACACACACACACACACACACACACACACACACACACGTCCGTGTGATTAGAAAAACATTGTGAGAGTGGTTCAGTTAACAGGCTCTCTATTGTTCTAGAAACTCAGCGAAGAGGAAAAGAAGCACAAAAGACAAAGCATAAAAGAGACAAGGAAAAAAGTTTTGTTTTTGAACAGAAGGAAAGGTTTTAACCAGGATGAGCAAATTCAGATGGAGTGGATTGGAGGCATAGTTTCTCTCTATTAGTCACCCTTCTCTCTTTCTTTCTCTGTTACTCACTCTCTCTGGTCATCTCTTCACACAAATGCTTCTCTCTTCACATCAAAAGTTCCTCTTTTTGCGTCTTGGTGACGTGTATGCGCGTATCAGCTCTTGTCTGTGTTTCACTTGATGAAAAGTCAGAGTGCTTGATGCAGGGTTGCTAGGCGACGATGGCACGTCCGTGTAATGTGTTGTGTTCCAGACTTCTCCCGAGCAGTGGGAGAGAGGAGCATGCTGGGATGGAGATTGAGAACACAGGCTCTCATCATGCAGTTCTTAACTCAGGACACAAATATACAGCAATCCATAACTTTACAGAAGTCATGAATTACAACAGAGAAGATGGATCATAAAAGACAATGAGAAGAAGAAAGAGAGAGCAGAGATTAAGGCAGAGTTTGAATGACAGTGCTTTAGATCTTTTTGCTTTGTTAAATCTGAAATAGTCGCCAGCCAATATATCGCCATGGCCAGTATATTTAATTCCACAGTTAAACATTTAATTCCACAAACCTTGCAAACCATTTATGTCATATTCACGGTGAACTGTATGTAAAATTAGTGTTCCCTGGTCTTTATTTAAGAATATATGATTCTGATTTAAAAGATTGCACGGACTTACTGTGTTTAGCACCTTTTATAATTCTTTTTTTTTTTAACGCTTCGTTAGTTTAAAAAAAAGGCCATAATAGCATTACAGAATTAGTTTTGGTAACGCTTTACAATAAAGTTTCATTTGTTAAATCAAGTAAAGTCATCTTTATATAGCACTTTTTACAATACAGATTGTTTCAAAGCAGCTTTATAGTGATAACAGGAAAATAATGCAACAAAGTCTGTTTCGGCTGTACAGCAGATCTAGAAGAAAATAGTGTCATAGTCCAGCTTAAAGGAGAACTCCGGTCAATTTTAACATTGACCTCATTTTTTTGTACATTTGGAGTGCTGTCAATACAGAGAACAACGACAAAAATAGGTGTTGCCTACACCGTGTTATCCTCTTTTTAAAATTTGCACCCTGTTGACTTCAATGGGGTAAGTTTTAAACCTGCTTTTAGCCTCTTAACATCCTTGATGTGTCATTACAAGTGCACAGGTCATGTGAGTGATTCCTTCGGAGTGAACGCGGGTCAATCTGACTGCAGTAGATGTGAAAGATATTAATAAAAATTATATTTATTTAGCCAGCGCTCATACCTGTATTTACATCCTGTTTTCGGTCAAAGTCCATAGTAATCGATTGTCGAGTTCACGCGCATTGGTTTAGTACCTATGATCATGCGCGTGAACTCGACAAGCACTGTCGTTGCTTTAAGTCTATTCAAAAGAATGTTGTGGTCGATGGTATCAAATGCAGCACTAACATTCAGTAACACTAATAGAGAGATACAAACACGATCGGATGATAGAACAAATAATTTGTAACTCTAATGAGAGCAGTCTCAGTACTATGATATGGTCTAAATGCTTACTAGAAATCCTCACAGATACTATTTCTTTCTAAAAAGGAACATAGTTGTGAGGAAACTGCCTTTTCTAGTATTTTTGACAGAAAGGTTAGATTTGAGATCGACCTGTATTTGACTAATTCTCTACGATCAAGTTTTTTATTTTTTAAAAGAGGTTTAATAATAGCCAGCTTAAAAGTTTTTGGTACATCCTAATGACAAATATGAATTAATGATTTTAAGAAAAGGATCTAAGAAGAAAATTAGTTAATGTATTAATTAACATGAACTAACAATGAGCAATTCATTTGTTACACTATTTATTAATCTTTGTTAATGATAGTTAATACAAATATAGTTGTTCATTGTTAGTTCACCGTGCATTAACTAATGTTAATAAATAAAAATGATTTATTTTAATAATGTATTAGTACATGTTGACATTAACATTAACAATGATTAATAAATGCTGTAGAAATATTGTTCATTCTTGTTCATCTCATGTGAACTAAAGTAGTTAACTAATGTTAACTAGTGAAACCTTATGTAAAGTGTTACCTTAGTTTTTGTTCATTTGGCAGATTTCATGATTTCTATATACACTCACCTAAAGGATTATTAGGAACACCTGTTCAATTTCTCATTAATGCAATTATCTAATCAACCAATCACATGGCAGTTGCTTCAATGCATTTAGGGGTGTGGTCCTGGTCAAGACAATCTCCTGAACTCCAAACTGAATGTCAGAATGGGAAAGAAAGGTGATTTAAGCAATTTTGAGCGTGGCATGGTTGTTGGTGCCAGACGGGCCGGTCTGAGTATTTCACAATCTGCTCAGTTACTGGGATTTTCGCGCACAACCATTTCTAGGGTTTACAAAGAATGGTGTGAAAAGGGAAAAACATCCAGTATGCGGCAGTCCTGTGGGCGAAAATGCCTTGTTGATGCTAGAGGTCAGAGGAGAATGGGCCGACTGATTCAAGCTGATAGAAGAGCAACTTTGACTGAAATAACCACTCGTTACAACCAAGGTATGCAGCAAAGCATTTGTGAAGTGGCGGATGGGCTACAACAGAAGACCCCACCGGGTACCACTCATCTCCACTACAAATAGGAAAAAGAGGCTACAATTTGCACAAGCTCACCAAAATTGGACAGATGAAGACTGGAAAAATGTTGCCTGGTCTGATGAGTCTCGATTTCTGTTGAGACATTCAGATGGTAGAGTCAGAATTTGGCGTAAACAGAATGAGAACATGGATCCATCATGCCTTGTTACCACTGTGCAGGCTGGTGGTGGTGGTGTAATGGTGTGGGAGATGTTTTCTTGGCACACTTTAGGCCCCTTAGTGCCAATTGGGCATCGTTTAAATGCCACGGCCTACCTGAGCATTGTTTCTGACCATGTCCATCCCTTTATGACCACCATGTACCCATCCTCTGATGGCTACTTTCAGCAGGATAATGCACCATGTCACAAAGCTCGAAACATTTCAAATTGGTTTCTTGAACATGACAATGAGTTCACTGTACTAAAATGGCCCCCACAGTCACCAGATCTCAAACCAATAGAGCATCTTTGGGGTGTGGTGGAACGGGAGCTTCGTGCCCTGGATGTGCATCCCACAAATCTCCATCAACTGCAAGATGCTATCCTATCAATATGGGCCAACATTTTTAAAGATACATATATATATATATATATATATACATACATACATATATATATATATATATATATATATATATATATATATATATTTGGTATTTGGTCTGTGAAAAGTTTTTAATGCTAAAGAAAAAAAAAATCCTCATCTAATTGCGTACAATTTTTTAATCACATCACAAATTCAGTTACTTCTTAAGGAAAGAAAACACACGGTGCTAACCCTGCTTCTAAATTACAAATGTGAAATGTACCTTTACCCGGGGTTAAAAGCAGTCTTTAGAATGACAATAAGCCGTGGTTAAGCACAGTGTGAAAAGCCCTTTTGTGTGTGTGTTTGTACTGCATTTACCACATTTTTTCCTCTGCTTATTTCTCAGGCCAGTCAGCTCGGTGTGTACAAAGCTTTTGTGGACAACTATAAAGTCGCAGTGGAGACGGCAGAGAAATGCAGCCAGGCCAACATCCAATTTCAGAAGATTTCTGAGGTGAGGTCATCTACCTCCGACCATCCTGCACTAGTGTTGTCACGATACTGGAATTTCCAACTTTGAAACGATACCTTGAAAATGATCGATATTCCTAACCATTTTCTACCGCCATACAGATAATTTGTTAATTTTGTTATCATTTTTTGATAATTTGGGTCATTGTGTTGCAATCGTTTACACACAGAACAGTGAGGCTTTATTTGAATCGTTGAACTAAATGTAAAAAAAACGAAAAGTAAACAGTCAGTAATAACATAAGAGCAAATAAGCAAATTGCAAACGATAGCACAAATGAATACAATAGAAATAAAGAAACAAATGAAATAAACATGGCTTTAAGTTTTTCAGGTGGGTCTAACAGTAGTATTCAGGTAAGAAATAATACAGAAATTAAAGTAATCAAATGTAAAATAACACTGGATAGTCTTCATTGGAAAAATGAAATATAGATTAATGCTTTCAATTAAAGCTACAAAAGTTATTCCGCCAAGAGCAGCAAATGATTTTCTGTTTGTCTTTTGTTCTTTGATTAACATGACAGACAGCAGAAGGTTTATCAGGCTGCTGTGAATTTAAGTACACAGATCCAATATTCTGTTACACAGTGCGTTTTCTCTCAACTATTTGCATTCCAAGGGCACTATACATGGGTTTCTCCCATCCACATGCAATGTCACTTCTCTGTCTTTCACGGCCCTGACGAGAACATTGGTCTCCTCGGCTGTGAACCGCTCCTGGCATGCGCCTGGCAAATCCGCCGTTATAATAGCAATCCGCCATGGAACAAGCGCGCCTGCTTTTAAAGGGAATGTGAGATGACACTCTGATTGGTTTATTGCACGTTACGCCCAAACCACACCTATGAGTAATGTAGCTACTTCAGACCAACCCATTTTAGATTTGCTCCAAGATCCGCCCACAAAGTTACTTGCGGTTCGCGTTTGATACTTGCGTTTCAGATCGTTAAAATAGGGCCCCCAAATCTCACTGTATTTATCTGAATAATCTGAAAGATGGGCATTTTGACAATTTGGTATGTATTTGACCGTTTAAGTGCAATAAGCCATGAAAAAGGACTTTTTGTACTCTCAAGCTGTTTGAGAGGCTGCTTTATGAGAGTGGTGCACGCGCTTTTGGTGTGAGCACGAAATCTGTGGGAATTACTAAAATTATAATTTGAACAAACACTTAACCCTAAGAATTAGACATGCAAAGTATTAAACATCTAGTTTTTCATCTAGATTTTGCTTTGATATAACAGGCAAAATTAAGTAAGGAATAATTAATGACAGGCCGTTGAATTATGAGAAAAATAATGCACACCCGAGGTGGTAATGCGGTCACGTCCCGAAGCGGAGTGGCCGTTACACCTCGGGTGTGCATTATTTTTCTAATAATTCAATGGCCTGAAGTCAATTATTCCGCTTATACTACAGTTACCACACCTCGAAATATTGTTCAGATTATGTATTTCAAGACGTTTGTAAATTTTTTGTCATTAAAACGCTCTTGTATGTAGGACTAATTTCTTACGCATCTAATCCAATGCCTCCGTTGCTAATTCCAAAACGTCATTTTAGAGTTAGTAACGGAGGTTTGAGCCACTGATAGCAGACTAATGCTGGGGACACACGACTAGCTGATACATTCTCTGACTGTTTTCATCGCAGCATATTTTAAACACCGACTTTGAACACAGACTGAACGCGCTGAACACGCGTTTGGGCATGATCAGTCATCAAATTACATTCATAACCGGTTGCTGACTCGAGGTTGCCAGATAAGCTGCAGGATTCAGCAGAAATGTAGGCTGCTTCAATGAGCTTCCAATGGCAAGTGACGACGAGACGTACACAGTAAGTTTTGTTTCACAGTAAGTGCTGGGGCCATAATAGCTGAAGAGATAAGCGTTTTTGATTTGATATTTTATTTGATTTGATTTCTTTATTTTGAACATATAAATACAATTACAATAAAAAAAAAAAATCAGGGAAAAAAAAGGATAATAGTAAAACAAAACAAAAAACATATAAACAACAAAATAAAACTTCCTTATTTTTCAATACGAAAAAAAAAAAAAAAAAAAAAAAAACCTCGATTTACAAGTACTAAAGTTTTTGTCACAAGTAGGCTAAAAAATAACCAAAACATTTGCCACAGCAATTATAACGCGGGACAAATTCAATATCACCAATGGCTATCACAGGGTTGTTTTCAGTCCCATCAGAAAATATTGTTACAGTAACTAAATTACATTAGCAATGGTCATACAGGTCAACTTGCAGCATGTGTAACTTAGTCCACGATATACGTGAAGAACGAATGACGAATCATTTTTTCTGAGGTAAAGTTAGGCTTCTGTCTCAATTACGTTTCAAATTGCCATAATGGGCGTGCTAATGTTGTTTTCCTCAGCGTCTCAGCATAAGTACAGAGAAACGGGCTCCTATAATGCATTGCTAATGTTAGCATACGTCCATGTGAGCTAACGTTACGTTACTTTGCACGAACATGCATAACTTTGTTCGACTGTCATGAATATATGAAATGTCCATTGACATCAAGTACAAGTTAGCCAAGCATAGATGAATCTTACCTGTCCAGGAGAAAATTAGCAACGTTGGCGTCTGTGTTCAAATTCTTCTCCGTTTTCAGCCGTCTCCATCTTTCAAAAGCATCTCCAATACAAATTCTGGTTTTATTTCGGACTTTGTCACGAAGAATTTCTGAATTATAACGAGGTCTTTTTGATTTAGTAACGTTAGACATTTTTATCCGACTAGAGTTAGGGTAGGTAAGAGCAAAGCTGGCAACCCGGATCCCGAAACACTACTGACTTCGTGATTGGTAGATAGGTGGAGGGAGGCGCGTCAGGCCAAAACACAAAATGACAACATCAACATCAGTTGAGGGCTGCAAGTCCACTTTTTAAATGACAATATCCTAGCCATACTACTGTTGTCGGTGATATAAGTATTTGAAATGAACATGATTTCTTAATGTCTAGTGACACATCAGGGCAATTTTATGATTAATTGAAATAGATTTCTTACATACAGCTCCTTTAAAGTGTGTCCTCGGTTCGGCTTTATGCAGTTATTAGAGAGAGATGTTGCAATAATGAGACAGAAAAGCATGTGCGTCAATATTATTATTTATTTATTAATTCAATTCGTTTTAATTAATTCGTTCATTCTTTTTTTTTCTATTATTGACAGATGACAGTAGACTAGCCAAATAAATGGAAAAAAGCCTTTTAACAAGTAAGGCCTATCAATAATTATTTATTTGTTATATTATCTGCAATAAAAATCCGTGCTGCAGGACTATCCATTTATTTAGCCTATATTCAGATTAATTTTCTATTGATTATAGATAGGAATATACTTTATTTATTCAAATTAAACTGCATGTTTCCATTGATTGTGAAGCTAGACATTGAAAATTGCAGATCAAGCGCATGGGGCGTAAATGTTTTTTCTTGTTATGAATTGTATCCTATTTTCCGTTATTACAGTTAACTACGCGAAGTGATATGGAACTGTAATGCGGTCAAGACCTGCCTGGAACTACTTTAGCTGTGTGTTTCCCTGAAAATAATGCACACCTTAGAATGTTCGTCAACCAATCAGATTCAAGCTTTCAACGGCCCTGTAGTATAAATAAACTTAAATTGGAACAGCCTTGCCATATCTAAAGACCCCAAAATACAACTGGGGCTGGACTCTTTTGACCTAGCAACTGCATAGCAACAGGCTTAAACCAAATATCAGCACTATTGCAATGCAAGTGTCCACAACATTGTGGTGGCATGTTCACATCACATCTAGCTATCATCCTCAGCTTGATGGATTTACTCATACACACACATACTCAAGCAGCCTTCTGCATCAAATTTCTCTTCATTATTCCATTCAGGATGTATACGTCACATTCTGCTTTCTGAGCCAGACGCGAGCTCTGTATGTGCATTTGTGTTGGTGTGTGCTTATAGTAGGCATCTTTTCTGTTGACAGAATCTGAAAGTTAAAGGTCCAAAAGAATCCAAGGACTGCACCACAACCGCCACCATGGAGGGTAAGAGTGTATCTATTGATCTGTGATGTGTGTGTGACATGCATGAGCGAACCGTATTTACAGTATGTGAAAGCCTGAATCTGTTTGTATGTGATTTGATGTGCTGATTGATGGTTCATTGCGAGAGTGAATTGTGAATCATGTATGCGTAAGTGAGCTGTGAGCAGTGTCTCTTAAGAATGAGTTCAGCTCTGCATCTTTCTACTTGTGTATGCAGCATCCATAACTCAAGTGTGTGTGTGTGTGTGTGTGTGTGTGTGTGAGGAAGAGTGTGTGCTTGCTCACAGTGTTTTGGAGTGTGGGAGAGCAGGAGTGTATGAGTCTCTCTCTCTCTCTCTTGCTGTCTTGGCCGTGTTTGTGAGGGATGGATAAAAGGGGCTGCAGAATGAGAAGGAAGTAGTGCGAGAGCATTTAGAGAAGACTGCAGGATCAGTGGAAGTTTGTCATGGAGATTCTTCTAGTTCTCCGGCTGTGTTGTAACTGCACCTATGGTAACTGTACTGCATTTTAATGCTTTGACAAGCTGATGATCTGGATGACTCTCATTTCATGATTGTTGTGTGGTTTGTTTTGTGATTTTTGTTTTAATTGTGTCCAATGCTATCTGATGAGAAGGTTAAACTGTTTTAGAGCTTAATTCTGCCGAAGAATGTTATCTAATTTCAGTGCAGCAGGATGTCTGGTAATCGTGCATATACTTTGATATTTGGAGCCTTTACTACAAAAGTTCTTTATTATGTAAAATTATATATTTAGATTAGTAAAATATTCTTTCATACTAAGAGAAAAATATTTCTTTTAAAATCTGCTCAATGAAAGGTTCTTTGGGGAACCCAAGTTGGCCCTTTTATGAAATCGCTGTGATAACTCCCTTTTGGAACTTTTATTTTTAAGAATGTTGAAAGATCTTAAGAACAATGGCACTTATAAAACAAATAGTTCTGATTATGGCTTCTGATTGGTCAATACAGCATTCCAGTCATGATAAAATACACAGTGTAGTAACAACAACTAAACACACTTTCTCATAGCTACTATATACCATATACCTGACTGGACTGCTTTTAGAACTTTAAGAAATAAATGCACAAGCATGACCAGAAAAGCAAAATCAGATTACTATCTAAAAAATGTGTCTGAAAATCTTAATAACCCCTCTAAATTCTGGAAGCAAATTAAGTCTCTGTCTGGTTCCAATTCTTTTTCAGGTCTTCCACAACATATTTTTGTAAACTCAGTTGAAATTAAAAACAAAATTGACATAATTCGACATTTTAATAATCACTTTGTATCAGCTGGTTGTACTTCTAATGAGTCTAAATCAAGTTATCATTGCTCTGACTCTAGCACTGAAGCACTACCGGAAACTTTTGTTTTTTGACCTATTTTAAAAGGGGATGTCTGTATTGCTCTTAAAGCTATTGACTCAAAAAAATCAATAGGACCAGACAACCTAGAACCTTTCTTATTGAAGATTGCAGCTGAAATTATAGCTAAGCCTATAGCATACATTTTTAATTGTAGTCTGCAAACAAATTTAATTCCCAAATTATGGAAAGCAGCCTACGTGTTTCCTATGCTAAAGGGTGGCGACCCTTCAGATCTTCATAATTATAGACCAATTTCCAAACTTTCTATTCTTGCAAAAATTTTGGAAGCTCAAGTAAACTGTCAATTAAAAGAATATTTGGCAGAGCATGACATTTTAACTGATGTACAGTCAGGTTTTAGAGCTGGTCACAGCACTGTTACAGCAACTTTGTTGCTATTAAATGACATTATAAATGCCTTGGACAAAAAGCAACATTGCGCTGCCTTATTTGTGGATCTGTCCAAGGCATTTGACTCTGTTGACCATGAGTTATTGCTAAATAGATTACGTAATATTGGAATAGGAAACACAGTTATTAATTGGTTCAAAAATTATCTTATAGAACGAACGCAATGTGTTTCTATAGATGGTCTTAAATCAGACTTTTTAGAGATTTCCAAGGGTGTTCCTCAAGGTTCGATCTTAGCCCCTATTTTATTCTCTATATTTATAAATAATATTGGAAAGGATGTGCAAACTGCTAAACTGCACCTTTACGCAGATGATACTGTGATATATTCAGTTGCCCCTTCATTGAGCCAAGCTATAAATTACCTTCAATTAGCCTTTAAACAGCTCCAAGTCTCACTACATGGCCTTAAGTTAGTGCTAAATACTAAGAAAACCAAATTTATGACGTTTTCAAGGGCCCGTTCCCAATCCCCAGATAATATAACTATTAACACACTAAATGGGGACTTAATTGAAAATGTTACATCATACAAGTATTTAGGTTTTTGGCTGGACAACAAACTTTCTTTTAAAGTTCATGTTGAAAAGCTTGTAAAAAAACTGAAAGTAAGACTGGGTTTTTTTTTTAGGAATAAGGCTTGCTTTAACCTGTTAGATAGAAAAAAACTTGTGCAGGCTACTTTTTTGAGTGTTTTGGACTATGGTGATGTTGTCTACATGCATGCTGCCTCTAGTACTCTCCACTTTTTAGATTCTGTGTATCACAGTGCTCTGCGCTTTATAACTAACTCTGGTTCCCGTACTCATCATTGTACGTTGTATGAACTGATTGGTTGGCCATCACTAAGTCTACGTAGACAACTTCATTTGCATATTTTTCTATACAAGGCCATGTTAGGTAAATTGCCGACATATTTATGTAATCTTCTTAAGAAGAATTCCAGCAGTTTTCATCTCCGTTCCACCAGGTGGCTCTCTTACCAGGTTCCAAGGGTTTTTACTGAGCTGGGGAGGAAAGCCTTCTCTTACTTTGCGCCATGGTCTTGGAATAATCTGCAAAACTTGCTACATCTAAATGATTTAGTCCCATTAAATGAATTCAAGACCATGTTAAAATGCCATATAACTCAAAAATGTAACTGCCATATGTGACCTGTTCCTTTTTATGTGATGCTTGTTTGGTTGTTTTGACTATGTTGTATTTGTATTTAAATTGTAACTGGTGTGCCGTCTTGGCCAGGTCACCCTCGAAAAAGAGATTCTATCTCAAGGGACTTCCTGGTTAAATAAAGGTTAAATAAAAATAAAATAAAATACAAGGGGTGTGACGATACAGGATATTGGGTTTACGAGAACGAGATGAGACAATATTTTTAAGAAACACTATATTTAAGGAATCTTTAATGACAAAATATGACTGGAAAAAGAGTCTTTTATTCAACTGAAAGTCACAAAATGCAAAACAATGCAGGTGCATTTAACCCTCTGGAGTCTGAGCGGTTTTCTGGGCCCTGGGGGTGTTCTGACATGCTCTGATATTTGTGCTTTTTTCAGTTGCTTATAAACATATTAATGGCAAAGGTGTAAATTCACTCTATATAGCACAAACAGGACTACAATAATATGTGAGCCACATGTATGTACATGTTTTCATTTTTGAGAGAATAATGTTTATGTGTGGTTATCGAAAAAACTAAAAATTTAAGTTTTTGAAATAAGGCCACAAAACACATACTAAATATGTGGCAATAAGACTTTTGACTAATGGATGTCGTTGCCTATAGTATTTTCTTCAAAATTATGTGAAAATAGTCTTGCTTTATCGTTCACATAACGATAAAGCAATACATTGATTTAAATTGATGTAAAACAGGTTTTGCTTGGAAAGCCAATATGCGAGGGGGGCGTGAAAGAGGAGTGGTTTACACCTTAGAATACAATGTCCCACCCACTCTGCATAATGACTCTGCATAATGGCTCTGCATAATGAGCCATTCATTCAGGTGTGAAACTGACTGAGCCACAATGCAAGGACAAAAGATATATTTAGAAGAAGACTTATATTGACCATTTAAGATTTTGCTTACATCTATCTTGTAAATATGTTTTGCTATTTTATTAAAAAAGTTACAATTTCAACAATAATTACAATTTCAACAATATTTCAAGTGTACTCTTTCTTTGTAAAAAAAAAAAAGATTATAGGTCTACATTTTATCTATGTATTCATTAGTTTGAATATAGCCAACATTGGAACAGCTAACATCTT
Organism: Squalius cephalus; assembly: GCF_949319135.1. Classification (NCBI taxonomy): domain Eukaryota; kingdom Metazoa; phylum Chordata; class Actinopteri; order Cypriniformes; family Leuciscidae; genus Squalius; species Squalius cephalus. The sequence continues at coordinate 15,926,246 of NC_137126.1, forward strand.
AGTTGATGACTTTATTTTTGACAAAAATAGTATTTTATATATAGAAATTGCTAAACAAAAGCTTATTTGACGAGGCAGTATATTCTACAGTAAAAACTGTATATTTCTTAAACTTTATAAACTTTAATATTTCGCCTGACTGTAACGTTGTTTTCATGAAATATTAGGGCATATTGTTAATTTGCAGTTTAATACGTTGCTTATACAAATAGCCTACATTTTATTTCAACATATTTCAGTCGATTTTTACTCATCTCAGTATAGCAATACAGTTTGCTAAAACATCATCATTCATTCACACACGCGATTTAAATTTAAACTGTCTTTGCCAGCTGTGGTAAACAGCGCGCATCTCTGCCGTTCATTCATTCATAAACAGAAACCCACGTGAAGAAATTCACGTGAGAAGGAAAAAAACTTACTCGTATTCCTCAGCTCGCTCCTCGATATACCCGCACTTCTGAGGGACATTTTCCATTATTATTATTCCTCACAGCGCTGCAAGACGGTGTAAACAAGTAATGATCTGAATAAACTTGTGTGTTTTCTCGAGCTGATGGGGGGCGTTCACAGGATTGCGCGGATTGCCTCAGCCATTTGCGTTTGAATAGCGCACGCTCTCCGTGGGCGGAGTCACATTACATCTGAATCAGCTGTAATTAGGTCGACTGGAATCGTTCTCTTTTAATACAGATTTCACAAGATGAGAATATTTGTTTTTTATATAAATTACTTCATTTAAAAGAAGAGAATTCAAGCTTCATGCCTGTGTGTCTGTATGCCTGTTTGACTGAGTATTCGCTGAGCTACAGTTCATTTTCGGACGCGTTTCAGAATGGACTTTACTGGCAGAGAGAAGGCAGAACTCGCTTCGTGTTTATTTTTCTTTATTTGGCAAAAAGCACAACACTTTGTTTTTATTGTGAGTATACACAAAAATAATACACATTTAACAGAATCGATTGATGTATGAAACTCCTATGGAAAATCAAAGTCAACAGAGTATTTATGAGTTTCTTTTACACTGATTAAAAAAAAGCGACCTGGTATCGCCGGCGATACCGTCGACCTCAGGGGGTTAACTTATCATTTAACTAATCTAGGGCTGTCACTAACAATTGTTTTGGTAATCAAATAATTGATCTAGTGAATACCCTTTAAAATGACTCAAAATAACATAATAACCAAGAGGCAATAATAATTGGTTTACATAAAGTATCAAAATCAAGTAATTTATAGTTTTATTGAACAACACTGTTCAAATACATAATGTAATATAGCCTACATATTATAAACAATCAACTTATGTACATGTATTGTAACAAATACCTGCAGATAGCACCAACGGCCTGGTGATTGTTGTTGTTACACTTTACAGCATGATCAAATCCTTGTTTAACATTGGCCAAACAACATTTAATTCAAGTGTCCACCTAATCTTCAATTTTTGGCCATTTCTTTACGATAGAAATGCTACAGCCACTGTAATTTCTTGAACAAGAACATGTGGACATCAAAACATGCAAACTCGAGGGTTCAAACTTTTATTTTGAAACCTTTTATTTTTGAATTTGTGATGAACAACAGTTTGCATATTTAAGAAGATACTGATGTATTCTGTGTTAGTGTAGGTTTATAAATGAGAGCACTACGCTATGCTGGATTATGATTTTTTAAATTGTTGTAATATATTGTGCAAGCCTTGGAAAACGGTCTAATAATATGGTTCATGGTTTCTCGTCTGTGGAATGCTCCACTTCCAGCATTTAATTTAGCCAGAATTTAATTCGAGGTCTTGTGAAAGCCCTACACCAGGGGTGCCCAATCCTGCTCTTGCCAATCGACTGTCCTGCACAGTTCATCTCCAACCCTAATCAAACACACCTGCCTTTAATTTTCAAGTGATTCTGAAGACCTTAATTGGTTGCTTCAGGTGTGTTTGATTAGGGTTGGAGATGAACTGTGCAGGACAGTCGATCGGCAGGAGCAGGATTGGGCACCCCTGCCCTACACTAATCGTCTTGTAATGAATATTATAAAGAGATAGTTCACCCAAAAATAAAAAGGTCCCAATTTTTTAGTGGCCCTAATACCTGTGAACTTACATGGTAACTACATGTGTACATAGTATGTAACTACAGTGTAAGTACACATTGGTACATAGTATCTACAGCTGTAACATTTGTGTAACTACACATATGTAACAACCCACAGAATGGTATGTGTAAGTACAAATGTGTAACAGGACATTGGTAACAACACTTTTTTCACTTCAGTAAGTACACACGTGTAACAGGAATTATGTAACTACAATTTTGTAACAACAATTTGTATTTACACAAGTTGTTCCACTTCCACATGCAATCTTAAATACTGCAGTTACCAGTTTGGATATAAATGTAGTTAATTTCAAACCATGTCAGTATGTTAAAAGCAAATTTAGTTTCACAGTGGCAGAATTTTTCTATTTTTATTTTAGGCAGTCTAAAGGACCTTGTGCTGTTCTAGTGTTAACCCAGCTGCAGGTACACTAAATTTTACTAAAGAATCTGTTACACTGTTGAGTGTAATGTGTATAAATAAACATTGTTTAGCTTTACTGCTTTTTTCTCTTTTTGCAGTCCTTTATACTTTATTTACTGAGCAGTGATCAATGTTTAATACTTGGTAATTTCACCCATGCAATTCTTAAATTACTTTTAAGTGTGAAGTTCCTATGAAATTATCATGTAATGACACTGATGGTACACAGCAATTACCTTAACAATTACACTTTATATTAAGTGGACAGTTCCTGCAGAGTTACCATGTAAGTACACTGTTATTATAGTGTTACACAGATGTTTAGGTTTTGCCAATTACACAGTAAGTTGTGACCGTTTTACACTTTATATTAAGTGGACAGTTCCTGAGAAGTTACCATGTAAGTACACTGGTATCACAAGGGGAAACTGTAGTTGTAATTCAACATTAGTCCTGTCAGTCATAAATACATGGTATACGCATAGGAATCATCATGGTTTCCATAAAGTTTCAGTGTATTCCAAACTGGTTACTGCAGAATTTGAGACCGCTTATGGAAGTGGAACAACTTGTGTAAATGCATATTGTTGTTACATATGTGTAGTTACACAAATATTACAGATGTAGATACTATGTACCAGTGAGTACTTACACTGTACACTGTAAAAAATGTCTAACCCTCCCAAATCAAAAATTTCAAGTGACCGATAACATCTAAATTTTTCAAATGGCCCAAGTGAAATTCTGTAAACTTCAATTGGCCCAAGTGAAAATCTGTAAATTTGATTTTAATTTTATAATTTACAGAATTTCACTTGGGCCAATTGAAAAATTTAGATGTTATCGGTCACTTGAAATTTTTGATTTGGGAGGGTTAGAAATTTTTTACAGTGTAGTTACATACTATGTTCACATGTAGTTACCATGTAAGTTCACAGGTATTAGGGCCACTTTATATAAAGTGGGACCCAAATGATGATATTTTTGATGAAATCTGAGTCCTTTCTGTCCCTCCGTTGACAGCAACTCAACTACCACTTCAAAGCGCTTCAAAAAGTTCAGAAAGAGATCGTAAAACTGATCCATTTGAATTGAGTAGTTTAGTCCAAATTTTCTGAAGATACACAATCGCTTTTTATGATGAAAAGATTGAATTTAGGCTTTTATTCACATAAACATCAACTCTCACATAGAAGAAGAAGAAGTTTTATTTATATAGCGCCTTTCCATAGCTCAAGGTCGCTTTACATTGTACATTGCAATACATTTAAACCCCCACACATACATTACAGTCACATAGGATACAGATAGTCACATTATCCAAAATGCATGTTATATAGATATGTTTTTAACTGGGTCTTGAAAGTAGCCACAGATGAGGTATTACGTAGTGTAAGAGGTAGCGAATTCCACAATTGAGGAGCATTAACACTAAATGACCTTCCACCTACAGTAGACAACCGGAAACGAGGGATGGACAATAAACCAAGTTCAGCTGATCTAAGGGACCGGGCAGGGTGGTAAGGGTAGAGTAGGTCAGACAGGTATTGGGGAGCAAGACCATTTAATGCTTTGAACATTAAGAGCAATACCTTAAAGTGGATATGTGATGCCACAGGTAGCCAGTGAAGGTCATGAAGCAGAGGAGTAATGTGAGCAGAACGCCTAGTGGAGGTGAGAACTCTTGCTGCAGAGTTTTGAACATACTGTAATCTTGAAATAAGTTTTTTGGGAAGACCAAGAAATAAGGCATTGCAATAGTCCAGGCGTGATGTGATTAATGCATGAATTAATGTTTCGGCATCGGCTAAAGTGAGAGAAGATCGTAGACGAGCAACATTACGAAGATGGAAAAAAGAGTTTTTAACAAGAGAAGAAATATGAGAGCCAAAAGATAGAGTTGGATCGAATAAGACACCAAGGTTACGAATTGATGAAGAAGGCTTAACGTGAATTCCATCAATATCAAAGGACTGGTCCATCCTTTTGACTGAGGCAGTTGAACCAATCACTAATATCTCGGTTTTCTTATCGTTTAATTTGAGGAAATTCAAGGACATCCAATGCTTGATGTCCCTGATACATGCAGTTAGTGAGTCAGGCTGAGATGGCCTATCAGAGCTGGTGGTAAGATAGATTTGAATGTCATCAGCGTAGCAATGGAATTTAAGTCCATGCCTGCGTATGATGTCACCAAGTGGATATATGTAGATGATGAACAATAGCGGGCCAAGAACAGAACCTTGAGGAACACCCTGTGTAAGTGAAGCAGTGGCAGATCTAAACCCTTGTATAGTGATGTAATACTTTCTGTCGCTGATGTAGGAAATGAGCCAGGAAAGAGCAGAGCCAGTGATGCCGATATCAGAAAGCCTAGAGATCATTATTTCATGGCAGACTGTGTCAAAAGCAGCGCATAAATCAAGGAGCACCAAGATGCTTATCAGCCCTGAATCCATGGACAAAAGAATGTCGTTAACCACCCGAAGAAGGGAGGTTTCAGTGCTATGTGATGGGCAAAAACCAGACTGAAAAGGTTCAAAAAGACCATTACCATCCAAATGTGATCGCAATTCAAAAAACATCACTTGTGGTAAACGGAAGCTCAAGTATGCTTGCGAGAACCAATGAGGTTCATTCTCATGTGTTACGCAGCACCTTTGAGGCTTCCACAAGAACCAATGAGGTTCATTCTCATGTGTTACACAGCACGTTTGAGCTTCTGCAAGCAGGTTCGGTTGAGCTTCTTGTTTATGTTTTCTGATCAATGTTTAAATGTGAATAAAAGACTAAATTAAAACTGTTCATCATATAAAGTGATCAAGTCTCTTCAGAAAATTTGGACTAAACCACTTATATGGATATTAGCTTTACAATCTTTTTGAAGCGTTAAAGTGATAGTTGCGTAGCTGTCAATGGAGAGTACAGAGTCTCAGATTTCATCAAAAAGATCTCCATTTGTGTACCGAAAGATGAACAAAAGTCTTATAGGTTTGGAACGACAGGCGGGTGAGTAATTAATGACAGAATATTCTGGGTGAACTAACCCTTCAAGTTCTATTTTCCAAGTGTGAAAAGGTGGCACGAGATCACACTCCTACCATATACTGCATGCTTGGAGATCAACTAGGGCTGGGCTATGTGGCAAAAAATATGAGCACAATATTTGTTCATATTGATCGATATATCAGATTGAAGAGTATCCCGATGATGACTTAAGCCTGGAGAAACCAGAGTTCATTAACCCTCTGGGGTCTAAGGTGTTGTAGCGACTGAGACAAATCAGACACAATTATTTGCCATATGCACACACCAATCTTTAAAACTTCCATCCGAGAGCAGGGTCCCAACCCCCAGGCGGGGCGAAAGGGGCCTGGTTGCCATGGCCGCGATCAGATAGGATGTTTTATGACTCTCAGGAATGCTAACAAGTAACTAACTCTGCCACAGATATCAGAACAAACTCTCCTGCATTCATTTATTGATGAACTGACTGACATGAAATGAACAGGCATTCCAGAACATTTTGAGAATGATTTACTGTTGTGTGTTTTGTCTTTTAATAATTCTGTTGATACTATGATCTCTTTGATACTATGTAGTTATTACAAGACCAACTGTCTATGTAACCATGTTTGGTCTCGATAAATTGGTGCTTTGAAGATCGAAATGATTGTGTACATGATATGCCAATAGCTGTGCAACACATTAGAATTACTAAGAATCTTCCTTAGTAGTGTCATTAAACACCAATCCAGCATGCCAGTCCGAGTGAGCACGCTTAAGACAAAGGCTTGTAAATCCTGGTGACAGAAGAAACTCCCGCCAGACAGTCCACCCTTCTCATTGGTACAGCAAACCCAGAGAGGGGTGGCCATTCTCAGGCTTTATTAGAGACTGACCACAGTGACCGTGCTCTCTTCTCAACGCTTCTCATCCGACAACAAGGCAGCTTCTGCTGTTACTGGGAGAGGGGCTGGACCCCTTCCCCCCCACTTGGGCCCAGCTCCCTGGGCCCAAACAGGCCTGAGCAATGCCTGCCATGCTTTCATACTCCAAAAAGGGAGTCAGACTTTTCTTCAATCTAGAAAACAACTGCAACTTTACCATCACTGACTCAACGATCCACTCCTGGTCTTCAAGCCAGGACAGCAGGCTTCGACTCACAACAGCCATGTGCTCGAAGCCACCATGCTTTTCTTCAAGGCCATAGACCCAATCAACGAATCCAATCCAATCCAAGAATTTTCCACGATTGCAACTGCCATGCAAGTATTCTTTGATGAGATTGCTATGAAATAAGCTGATGGTTCTTCTTCTCATACTGAGATCTTATTCCATAGTTCTATTTCCTGTTCCACACCACTCACCCCTTTACCTATGCATGTATGTATGGATGTATGAATGTATTTATGTTTGTTTAGTGTTAGTTATGTTTGTGATTTAGTTAATAAAATTTGTGCACAATTATGAATTTGGTTTCTGATCCTCTGTTTGCATACAAAGTCCCTTTTACGATTTTGATCTTGCTACATGCTAATTGCTGTACATAAGGAATAATTATTTTTCAGCGACCATGAACAATACATTTTCCTTAGAATAAATGAATAATCAAAGAGTTCTTTGGAACTGATTAATTGATTGTAATATTACTTTGGCTTACCTCAAAGTTAATCTGATTAACTGACCCAAATATTAATAATTAATCATAATTGGTAATTATGGATTATTATTAATATTTCCCCTTAGAGCTAATGTCCTTACAGTGTTTTTGGGGTCCTTGAGATTTTCTGACATGCCCTGACATTTGTGCTTTTTTCAGTTGCTTATAAACATATTAATGGCAAAGGTGTAATTACACACTATTTAGCACAAACAGGGCTACCATAATATGTGAGCAACATGTATGTACATGTTTGTATTTTTGAGAGAATAATGTTTATGCATGGTTATTGAAAAAACTAAAAACTAAAGTTTCTGAAATAAGGCCACAAAACATATACTAAATATGTAGCAATAAGACTTTTGACTAATGGATGTTGTCGCCTAGAGTTTTTCTTCAAAATGATGTGAAAATCATCCTGCCTAATCATTCACATAAAACAATACATTGATTTAACCCTCTGGGGTCTGAGCTGATTTCTGGGCCTGGAGGTGTTCTGACATGCTCTGACATTTGTGCTTATTTCTGTTACTTGTGACATTTTCATGGCTAAAGTCTGATTACACTGTATTCAGCACAAACTCTGCTACAATAATATATCAGCAGCATGTGTGTAAAAGTTTGTAGTTTTGAGATAATGACATTTATGCGTGGTTTGTGAAAATAGAAAAAAAAATTCTCACTGAAATAAGGCCATGAAACCCATACTGATTATTTCTTCACAAGACTTTTGAAAATTGTATCACGTAGCCTAGAATGTTTGCTCCAAAACTATGTGAAAATCATCCTGACTGCTCATTCAGATAAGACAATATATTGATTTAAAAATTGTAAGACGTGTTTTGTGTGAGAAAGCTTTATGCGGGAGGTGTGATCACATCATTAATATGTAGCTTTTCACACCTGAGAAAGACAAATACCCTCCCCTAACGGCCCTGTTAGGAGCTATCAGGCCCTATCATTCTGAGCAACCTTGCAAAAAGAATGAGGAGATTTAACCTGTTAACCGTTGCCAGTGCGCCCGCGCACTGAAGCGTTTTTTTTTTTTTTAATTTAGTTCAAAGTTACTATCAGATTTAATGTTATACCTTGACAAACTATACATCATTAAAAAGATATAAGACTCAAGTTTCAGTATTTGACCACTATTGTATTCTGAGAAACTCATAGTGACAGTTATGTCTTAATTTGTGTCAGGAGTTATGAAATGAAAAAATGAGTCGATACCTTTAATATGAATTATGCGCATCAGCCTCTCCCATTCATAAAAAAACTCTGTGCTGTCGTCATGACAGCGCTTGACAAAACAACGTCCCTCAGGGCTTTTAGCTAAAAAATGTGCAGCTTTGGAGAAATATTGATAGATTCTTATAGATTTACATCATATTTCTATAGACAGGAATAATATTTATTGAATTTATACCCAAATGTGTCGATGTGATCTTTATGAGCGTTTGGTACTCTGATTTACTGTGTTTTCAATTCATACCAATAGCCTGATGGCGCTATATGCACAGTAATAGTCCATATATGGAACATGAAGAAGAGCCATGATCATGTGACATTCCAGGAAGCCTCGAACACACTCAAAGCTAACACAACAGAGATCGCTATAACATGCAGATATAGATGTTTTGAAGACAATAAACATGATTGCAATGATATTTGATTTGCCTGTGTTCTTCGAGCCATGCCAGGTATTTTCATAATAATAGATTATATTTATAATGTAATGCTAATCTATATAGACTATCATCGTGCAGAATACTATAAAATAATATATTTTCTGTCTGATTTTTTTTATCTGAAGCCAAATTAGATCACAGAAGATTATTTAAAACACTTGACTTGCGTTATAAAGTAAGTTTGGAGCACAAACATGGTTTTAATCTCATATATTGTCATGTATTGATGGTGTGCTAAGCTAACATGCTAGCTAGCCCTGGGTGCACCTGCCACCTGTTATTCTTTTATGATTTTTTTCTAAATAGGAATGCTTACTGATATGTTTCTTTATTCAAGAAGGGCATTTGAGAAAAAATTTGAGAACTTTGATAAAAGAAATTAGGGATTGAAACCCTATGAATAGGCTGTGAATAGCCAGTCGTTAGTAACTATAATGCAGACAAAAGAAATGCATATTTAGAGCCATAACCAGGCTGGAGAGGTGTGAATGTGTGCAGGGGGAGACTGAGACTGAATGGGGCTCGTTTGCACCACAAAACAATAGAGACAAAAGACTGAATGGATGCTTAGATGATGACTAAACATCAGTAACATTTTAGAGTCTAATCAAAATAAATCAGCCTATAAATCTTCCAAAAGATTTCAGTAACAACTACGCTAGAGAAAAATATATTGATTATCATATGTTACTTCAAAATGTTTCCATTCGTTATGATGATATGAAATGAGATAATAGTAAAAACATGAAGCCGTTTGGTGCATTTTGCTTTTCAAACGCGATCGCGCACCAAAATATGACACATTATGGTTACCATATACATATCTACGTTTGAGCAGATATCCACAAACACAGTAACAGTAAACACGGGTCTAAATATTATAATATTCACCATATATCTAGCTACAGTTCAACTGCAATGTGAAATTTATGCAACAATAACAAACTAATATGTAAGAATTTCTTACCTTACATCTTTCTTGTCTTCAAATCGCGTTCTTCTTCTTCTGAGGTAAATCCAATGTAAGCTCACGCCGCGTCTTTCAAACTCGACGAAAAGCAGAGACTTGTGAAGTTTTTTCGTGCTTTGTTTTTGAGGTAACGAGCGTGTTCGCGTTCCATGTGGAGATTTGCATGTGAATCTCTTTTGCGCGCGTGGACGTGGTCAAATAAAAAATAATGAGCAAGCGTTTGAGATACTGGACATCTTGTTGGTTTTATACAAATTACTTAAACAGAGAATATTTGTTTTCAGTTTGAATCCGATCATTTAAAAGTACACACTTAAATGTTTATAAAGGTATATGGCTCATAAATGTGTGACAAGTATTCGCTGAGTTTTGTTTCAGTTTATAGATGTGCTCAAGAAAAAAAAGTTCACCGCGACGGGGAGGCAGAAAGCACACCCTGTTAATTTTCTTTATTTTACAAAAGCACAATGTTTTGATTTGATTGAAAGTGGACACATACAAAAGTAGAAATATCACAGATTCTTTTTTTATATTTCTTTTTTCTGTATGACCATAAATGACGGAGTAATTTAAGTTTATTGTGCTACAATGTGAAGAAAATCCAGCAAAACGCGCGGGCGCGTTTGCCGACCCCAGAGGGTTAAATTTTGTTAAACACTTTTTGTTTGGAAAGGCAATATGCGGGTGGGCGTCAACGATCCAACACCATCATGCATATTTAGTGGTTCGCACCTGAGGAGACAATGGGGCCCGCATACTTAATGAGCCATTCATTCAGGTGTGTCACTGAGCCACAATGCAATGCACAATGCAAAAGAATGCAAGAGCAATATATATATATATATATATATATATTAGGGGTGGAGCCGAACCCGAATACGGTATTCGGAAAGGCACAAATAATGTGTTTTTTACGAATACTTATTTCGAACAAATACTTTAAAAATATTTGTATTCGGGAACAAGAAAAACTTTATATCAAAAAGCTGCTTTTCCTCATGAGACATGGCGACCGGCGGCGCTGCTGATGTGATGTGTAAATCCACCAGTTGATAAGAAAGGAGGAAAGAGCCACATATGGAAATATTTTGGATTAGGCTAATGTCACGTTGTCATAAGGGGCCGTTCACATAGCGCGTTTTTTGCGCGTGCAGATTTCAAATGTAGGCGCGCGGCAAGCGCGCTTATAACAGAAGCGAGCGGCGCGCTCGTTTTTCCAGGCTCGTCTATGTCCGTGGTTGCATAGCAACGACAGACGCCACGACAGAGCAAGCGCTCGTGGAAAGGAGAAAGCGGTGCGAACTGCGCTCTCCATGATGACGAGGAAGTATCAGCAAAGAATTAATTGATTTCTAGCCCTTGCATTAGCTTTAGAGATGAGAAATGAAATAAAAAGCCGTCATTAATATCAGTCCGTCAGAAAAGCAGTTCTAGGCTTATTCTTGGTTGGATAACTCTTAGCAGGTTTAAAAAGCCCTTTTAAAATTAAATATGAATGCAGTTTTGGATTAAATAAAAGTACAGTCAAGTCAAATAAAACACGTTTTATCTCCTGTATAGTTTGATAACACTACAATAAGATGCCATTCATTAACATTACTTAATGTGTTATCTAACATCAACAGATTGAGTGAACAATACATTTTTACAACATTAATTAATGTTTGTGAATGTTATTTAATACAAACACTTGATTGGTCATGTTTGTTCACTTCATTCATTGTGCATTAAATAATGTTAACATAAATAATGTTAACTTTTGATTTTAAAAATGTATTTTTAAATTAACCCCAAGGAGAATAATTGCGACAGTATATAACTATTGTTTATTGTTAGGTCATTTTATCTAATGTTATCTAACAAATGGAATCCTATTGTAAAGTGTTTTTAGTAGGCCTACTACAGTTTCCATCTTTGTAACCGTGATATACACTTTAATATATGTAAATTTAATCTAAATTAAGCTTTGGTACCGAAATTGGTACCAAGAACCGTGGATTTTCACTGGTATTGGTACCGAATACTGAAATTTTGGTACCGTGACAACACTAGTAGCTCTGTTAGCTCGGTAATTTAGACAATAGGCTGTTGACAGAGTAACGTTAACGTAGGTAATGGCTGTTATGTTATTTTCTTTTCAATGACGTTCCTTGTTACATGTTCATTGCTGGATTTATGGAAAAACATCAACCAATATTGCATATCCATAATTATTATAATGAATATAATTAAAGAGTACACTATAACGTAAATTAGAAGTGTAATGCAAAAAACTGGATTTTTACACCTATTTTGAATTTTACTCGAATACAAATACAAATACTTTTCCCCCCTCTACAAATACAGATACAAATGCCGGCTGCTTTGCACACCCCTAATATATATATATATATATATATATAGTGTTTCCGCTAGAAAAAAATGGTGCCGGTCAAAGTGACCGGCAGAGGCTTCGTTTTCCGGACATTTTTGATGATATGCCTGTCAGATATCGCCTCTTAATTAGGGGGGGGCGGGATTATTACACGATTTATTATTTATAATAATAATATTACCATCTTACGTGACAGTTCTCCATTACGGACGCGTCGCGACCGTTCAAAGCGGCACTAAAAGACTGCTTTAAAACTTCCACAGAGACCTCAAACAGAAAGCACAAAGCCTTTCTTTAAAACGAATTTCGTTTTGTATTAATTGTATCTTAATTTTAATCAGTGTTTAAATTATCCAATTTTCTCGATTTAATAAATAAAAAGTAAATATAGCAGACAATAAATAATCACGACATGGAGGCGCCAGCGCCTGAACTGGAGCTAACGTAAGCTATCATCCATGAACCGAAATTTAACGTATAAGGTAGCCTACTCGCCTCACACACCTAAAAAAAATAAAAAAAATAAATAGAAATATATCTATTATCTACAGAAATCTCTACTTTTAAACAGAACCATTCAAAACAAAATAAAACGATGTGATCCGTATGAAATGTGTATCTCTCTCCGGTGCCTTCACTACTGCGAAGATCGCGAGTCAGACTTCATCTTTGCAGCTGACACAGAAAACACTTGTTTATTAATAGACAATTAAAATGTCTCATTGCAATATTTTACATATTCATAATCATTACTTTTGCTGGTTCGTTGTGACAGTTATGAAAAATTGAGTGTGAGGGATTTGTTCACTTCACACAAAAAGATCTTGGAATGAGATGGCTAACTGTAGCGTTTAGTCCACTGCCTATAATAGCCTAATTTAGAGATCACTTTTTTTTTAACCGACTACCGACTAGAGAGTAAACTTGAGGCACTCGCAAGAAAATGGACAAGTAGCTACATAATAACATTCACAAATATTACACCATTTAAAAAAATACATAGGCTACTGAGTTACTAAAACATTCTTTGTCAAAGAATACACTTGTTTGTTCACAGTTTTAACGTTCATGTTTCCATTTGTTTAATTTCAAGATCTGAGGTGAATTATATCCATTGTTGCTTTTACAGCTTCAAAGCTGGAGCACTAACTGATATTCAAAGTCACATTTCACGCTTTTAACATTAAATAAAGCACATAAACAGTAGCCTACCAGAGATTATCATTGCCACACTTTGTGTTTGATGTTCCAGCGCGATGTCGCAGAAAAATAGAAACCGTTTCTAAATTAGAAATGTCGCGTGTCGCCGTCGCATCTGGTTAGGACAAAAACTCTGATTAACATGGAAAAGATACCTTTTATCGCGTGTCGCGTCTCGTGTAGTTAATTAGGACAATTTTAATCGGACAATTTGACCGGAGAGATTTAATTTTGTCGGACATTTCATTTTTTTTCCGGCTAATGTCCGGCAATTACCGGACAACGGAAACCTTGATATATATATATATATATATATATATATATATATATATATATATATATATATATATATATGTATATATTCTACCAAATTGGTAACAAAATGTGCTTGCAAATTGTATAATATCCAAGGAAAACATGTCTAGTAATTGTGCAGTTAATTCTCATATTTTTTTTTTAGTTTTGGAATATGTATCCTCTCCCCAAATTTGTCACTAATAAAACACAATAAAAATTATTTAAAGAAAAGGCTTATATTTACCTTTTAATAGTTTGTTTACATCTACCTTGTAAATATTTTTTTATTTTATTAAAAAGGTTACAATTACAACAACAATTCAAGTGTAATCTTTCCTTTTCATTTTCTCTGTGTCGTCGCTGGGATGGTATCTTTTCAGATGATGGAAAATCTTCTCCAGATGATGGAATTTGGCATCCTTGTCACTGTCGCCCTTGGCTCTCTTAGTTGTTTACACTTAATATTCAGCAATATTATTAATTTGACTGTACTGACACTATTGGATGAGAACTGAATTGAGCTGGATGATGACATCACTGTTTTTTGCAGAGCTACTTTATTGCTGAATTTAACTAATTTCATAATTGATGAACTTTACAAAGTTATTGAACTGAACTTACCTCAGCTGAACAATGTCATTATTTTCTTTAAGAGGTGCTTTACAGCAGAACTGAACTCTCTTTGCATCATTGAATCATTATTTTCCTGTTTATTAATGTAAAGCTCCTTTGAAACAATTTGTGTTGTATAAAGCGCTATATAAGTAAATATGACTTGACCTAAATTTGCACTTCAGTTTGTAAAAGCTCAGTGGAAAGATCCTGGGGTCTCATTTATAAAACTGTGCGTAGGATCCTTACTAAAAGTGTACGTGCGTCAGAATAATTTTTACTGAGTTAAAAGTTTGAATTCTGACTCAGAACTTGGCTAGATTGAAAAACTTTTCAGTTCCCTCATTTATGACAGTTGCATCTGAATTGGAGCTATATTTTGTGTTAAAGAGAAGCACTCCTCGTTGCTTCTGCTGCTGTTTGCGTTGGTGTGCGTCTGAACGCTTTGTATCTTTCTTTTTTGAATCATTATTTACTATCATTCCTTGTTGTTTATACTGCAAATATAACTTACTCAACATCACACATTAACCTGACATAGCTAGCTTCAATCTAAATCGTTATTGCTAGCACAACACGCTAGTAATTCGCTAGCCTGTTAGCGTGTCATCCGCACACTCTTTATTTATTTATTTTTCAGTAAGAGTAAGATCAGTCAACAAACACGGTAAGTCATGTCATCTTCTCCTCTTATTGTTACTTGCACCTCATGCAACATGTTTAGCATATCCTTCTCTGTCAGCACAGGATTTACATGTGATAAATGCAGGGGGATAAAAGCTGTAAAGTAAAGCTGACGGGGAAGATTTCAGAACTAGAGACACGCATCCAAACTTTAATCGAGGATAGTAAGAATGCAAGGGCTTTAGATACTGCTTTGGATGCGACTAGCTTAGTGAACTCTGTACATTGTTCGGTTCCGGCTGAAATAGAGCCAATGCAGCAGGGCAATTGGGTGACGGTGAGATGCTATAGTCACGGGACAAAACACCGCTCTTCTGTTCCGATAACAACATTAAATAGGTTCTCCCCACTCAGTGAAACACCCACTGAGAATCCTGTTGATTGTGCCGTAGTTATTGGCGATTCTATTACACGAAACATGAAAATAGAGACACCAGCCACCATAGTCACATGTTTGCCGGTAGCCAGAGCGCCTGACATCAAAGCAAATTTAAAAGTGCTGGCAAATGCTAATCGTAAATCTCTAAGATTATTATTCACGTCGGCACAAATGATGTTCGACTCCGCCAGTCGGAGATCACCAAAATTAATATTAAAGAGGTGTGTGAACTTGCAAGTGCGATGTCAGGCACTGTAATTTGCTCTGGCCCCCTTCCTGTTCGCAGGAGTGATGAGATAGTCAGTAGATTGAGTTCACTCAATGGCTGGCTGTCAAAGTGGTGTCCGCAAAATAATATAGAATTCATAGACAATTGGAAAAGTTTTTGGGGCAGACCTGACCTGTTGAAAAGAGATGGTATTCATCCCTCCTGGGATGGTGCTGCTCTTCTCTCTAGTAATTTGGCTCATAGTCTTAGAGATAAAACATGACAATCTGGGGCTCAGTTCAGGAAGCAGACAGACTGGCTTAACCGACCGTCTGCTAGCTGTCTCGTCACCAAGGTCAGATAAATCCCATCACATAGAGACACGGAATAAATGTTGATGCCGTTGAAATTCTGCAGCAGAGCGATGACATCTCAGATCATTATCTAGTCTTGTGTAAATTACATTTAGCCAAGGCTGCAAAGCCGACTCCGTGTTACAAATATGTTAGACCTATCACTTCACTTCTATCACTTTATTAATAATCTTCCTAATCAGTTTCATCATCTCAGCATCCCGTATAGCTTAGAAGAACTCGATATTGCAACAGAAACTTTTAACTCTCTCTTTTTCAGCACTTTAGACACAGTTGCTCCGTTGCGCTTAAAGAAGATTAAAGAAAATAGTCCAACGCCATGGTACAACGAGCACACTCAGGCACTTAAGAGAGCAGCCAGAAAAATGGAGCGCAACTGGAAGAAAACAAATCTAGAGGTATTTCGCATTTCATGGAAAGAGAGTACGATTGCATACAGAGAGGCCTTAAAAGCTGCTAGATCTGCTTATTTTTCAACCCTATTAGAAGAAAATAAACATAATCTTAGGTATTTATTTGAAAAAGTGGCTAAACTAACGAAAAAGAAAGCTTCAAGCCCAGAAATTTCCAAGCAACACAGCAGTAATGACTTTATGAACTTCTTCACTTATAAGATTGATAATATCAGGGACAAAATTATAACTATGCAACCGTCTACTACAGTATCGCATCAGGGAGTGCATTGTAGTCTCTCTAAGGAAAAATTTGATTCATTTATTGCTATAGGAGAGGAAGAATTCGCTAAACTCATTAAATCATCTAAACCGACAACATGTATGTTAGACCCTATACCGACTAAGCTACTGAAAGAGATGCTTCCAGAGGTCATAGATCCTCTTCTTACTATCATTAATTCATCTTTGTCTCTAGGATATGTACAGATGGTGGACAACCAGAATGCCTATTACCGCCGCGCCAGCCGCCGCGGCGAAATTACCGCGGCGAAAATAAACCAGCCGCATTTCAAAGTCGTTCCCGAAGTGACCGCCAGGTGGCGCAAAGGGACATTGTGCAAAACAGCAGCAATTGTCGTATTTTAAAAAGTAAGTGGGTTAAATATAAAACCCTAAGCCTAATAGGCATATTTTCCATATAAATAGGCCTATTAGGCTACAACAGAATAGAACCAAAGATAGAATCAATTTTACAGCTGAAAAAAATAGAATCAAAAGTTAAAAATAGAGACGATATTAGGAGCAATGACGCTGAATATTTTTAACATTCTATTGAGGAATTAGATAAATGAAGAGCTCTCGTGAGCGATACAATTGCATAGTAATTTATAGTGATTTCAAAAGCAGTCCTTAAAAAAAAAAAAATACATGGAGTAGTGTGGCATAATTTTTGAGAGATTACGCGGAACGCGGTTTAGTTAAGATCCTGGTTTCAATGCCCTTAATGTATATAGGCTAGGCTACTGCTTCAAAAAATGTCACAACGCGTTTTGAGATTGTTTTGAATTAAACATTGAAGTTTAAAATGTAGTGTTTTGGCACACCAGGCCGAGTGGCGTTACGCATTGTTCAAAAATCAGGTTTTATTCTGGCATGTTGAATTGGCGTTAGAATTTTTTTTTACATTTATTAGATTTAGATTTTAGATTTCGTTAGATTTATTTTTCTCATAACAGCTAAAATAACTTAATATATGCCTTGTCTTAATATGACCTAGGCTACTTAATATAGGCAATAGGCATATAATAGCCTATATAATAAATTAGCAAAACTTGGCCACTAAATATTTAATTTTAAATTATTTTAAATATCACAATTAAAGGTTTAATTTTATTAAATTGAACAAGCGCAACAATCAGCATTTAATCAAATATTCTAAAAGATGTATTATTAATAATAATGTTATTTCAACATAATATTTCGTTTTTTCGACATAATATGTGTGCGTGCAACAAGCAAGATGTGTATTTGTAAATCCGGTGATGCGTGCATTGATTTTTATCAATAAACTAGTGTTTTCTGACAGTGTCGACTGCAAAGATGAAGTTGACGATCGCCATATTTGTAGTGAACGCACCTAGAGAGAAATGCACATAAAGACATAATCGGAGGGTAGCCTAGCCTTTTTTCTTTTCGTTTTGAATTATTTCGTTTGAAGACACTTCAAGCTTTGTGTATTTTATGTATTTATCATGTCTGTGTGAGGCATACACTGAGTTTCGTTAAGTTAGGAGGATGAGATGCGCTCCAGCTGACGTGCAATGCAAGTGACCGTGCGGGCGCCTCCATGATTAGTGTCTGTTATATTTGCTTCTCTTACTGATTGAATCCAGGCAATTGGTTGATGAAAAATTGATTAAAATTAAGATACAATTTATAGAAAACGAAATTCACTTTAAAAAAAGGTTTTCTATTAAACAAAACTTAATGAAGTGGTCAAAATCATGTCTGACCCACTCCATATCCATCTCTCGATATAATGCATCCTATCTTACTCGTGCTGTTCACTTTTCAACATAGATGGAAAACAAAAAACAAAATTATAATATTTTAACAAATATGATACTAAATGAGATTATTTAATGGCTACAACAGTATAGTAGTATAGACTCTATTTGTACAAATTGCTGCACATTAATTTAATTAAATGAAACCTTGTAACGAATTCACACTGTAGGGTAGACTGTGTACAGTTGAAACACCTTAAATAACTTGCGTTCGCAGCAAGCACAAGTTGTGATTTTTGCTGTGCACTTGCATATAAGTGTCAGCTGGGAAGGAAATATAGAGACCAGACCTCTTGGAACTTTAATTGAATACATAGCGTTGGTAAAGCATACTGAAATTACATCCCTACAAATTTATTAGGCCCTACTGAAAATAAATGTATCGAATTTCAGCAAAGTAGCCTAAATGTTAAGACTGTAAGCCCTTTGCTTTTTTACGTAGCCTAAAGGACTCTTATAGCCGACTTTGTGTTAATTTAATTTGTAGAGGATTTTTTTAACTCAAACATTAACACTGAAATAAATTAAACTAAATTATTGTAATTTTTTTGGCACACCACGACGAGTGGCGCTATGCATTGTTCTAAAGCCAGGTTTTATTCTGGCATGTTGAATAAGTGTTCGACAAACGCGGCGGCACGTTCATTTGAATGAAGAGCGCTTCTCGCTCGTGTGAGCGAACACACACTGGAACGTTAGGCCAGACGAGTGAATCGTGGCCGAGTGGTTGAACTTACGTTACGATCATTTAGATGACACGGTTTCGAATCCCGAACTAACTTGGACCACTGGTATTTTTATATTAATGCATTTTATAGTCTATTGTTGATGCAGAGAGATTTGTCTTCTAAAAAATAGTTTTTTGCTTATAGCCTATTTACAAAATAAAATCACCATGCATTTCCATTTTACACTAAGGAACAAATATTATACAATGACTTTACTTCTGTAGCCTATAATAATTCCAATCGTAATTTCAAAAGCAGTTCTGTTAAAAAAAAAAAAAAAAAAATAATAATATATATATATATATGACGTTTAAACGACAAACAATAAAATCAGAACCAGTATTCTGTTGCGTTCATGGTTCCAGTGGCAGTAATGCATCCACGGCTTTTCAAAATGTCACAAAGCGTTTTGAGATTGTTTTGAATGAAATATTGAAGTTTATAATTAAGTGTTTTGGCACACCACGACGAGTGGCAAACTCTTTGTTTTGTTTTGCAAACTCAGCTAGCCTGTGGGGGGTTTGGAGAAGGCAATAGTTGCTTTATCGTGGGGGTGCAGGACAGAGGTGTTAATGTTCCGTCTTTCATATGGAGAGTGTCGGAGCCAGCCTGATGAGCAGGCAAAGGCAAAATTCTTTTAAGGATTAATCTCAAAATCTCCAAAAGTCCATTGCCTATGTAGGCCCTATATCTTATTAAATTATATATTGTAGTTTTATTGATTGTATTTAAAGGTTTTCCACACACAATTTCAATTTAGCAGATACAGAGCTCTTTAATTCGCGACCCACCTCGTTTTATTGTGAGGTGAATTCAGCAAGGCATGTTGTATCTTTGAAGGAACAAAAGCTATTTGTTACAGTTTTTTCTTTCGTGATTTGTGTGGATGACACACAGCGACATACAGTATTATCAGCTGTATGGTGTTTTTTTACGCTGAAATGCTTCATTTCGAGAAAGACCCGCCGCGCGCAGTGAGGGAGACCAAACTTACTAAAAAAATATCCAGCGCGAGAGAAAGGCAGTGAAAAACGCCTGTTCTTAATTTATGTTGCTTTGAACTTTTTTCGTTTTGTACCGTTTTAATTTTTTTATTTAGCTGCAATTTCTTTGACAATAGAAATTTAAAATGTTGCAAGAATAAGATTCTGTGTTTCTTATTTTGTATCACAAAGGGAATAAACTCTATCGATGCAACCCTGTTTAAATAAATAAACTGTCCCGACACTTTATTCATACCTTAAAATGTGATGGGTTTTCAAACTTAATTAATTTTCTTTTTCTTTTACATTTTCATTGTTTATTTTTTAATTGAAAGCAATACTGTATTGAAAGTTTTTTTCTGATTTGTTCGATCTGTTTTGATAATTGTTTGAAAAATGTCTTCTGTTGCTATGGCCGGGTATTACTGTCAGTCATCTCAATCTCGTGAATGATTCACACACACAAAAAAAAATTATTTAGCAGATTAAAGACGAGCTTCATCATCTTTGTTTTCTGGTGCAATCGGCTGACAGTCTTCCTTCATAAGATGTGTCGTCTTTGCAGCGGCTCAACTGGAATGTAGCAAATTTATGTTGTAATGTACAATTGATAATTAAACAAGATGATTGACTTTAATAAACAGATGCATATTTAAGCATCAAGAACGGAAAAACAAACACTGTCGGCTACACTGAGATTCGATCTCAGGTCGTTTGAAGCTCCGAAAGCTATGTTAATGCATTGACCACAGAGCTATCGTCTGAATAACCTGGGTCTATTATTTTCTCTGTTTTAAAAGTTTGTAACATGTAAGCCTATATTTAATTCTATAACAAAGAATGCTTAAACCGACTAACATCGGTTAGTAACTGCAAGTCCTGAAAATGTTTTAATTTTACGGTAAATTATTTTAATTTATTTCACTGTTATGTTTCAGTTAATAAATTTACAAACACATTAAAATAACAAGAAGTAAATGACAAGTAACCTATTGACATAGCCTTTCTAAATTATAGAAAAACTGGGCACACAATGTTAACGTCAAGTCAAGTCAAGTCATCTTCATTTATATAGCGCTTTTAACAACGTAGATTGTTTCAAAGCAGCTTCACAGAGATAAGCGTATAATTTAAGGTAACAGAGATTGTTTTGGCTTTATAGCAGAGTTAAGTTATTTTCCATCTAAAGTTAGTTTTGATTGATTTGCTTCCGTCGCAACGATCATTTGTTATTAAATTAGGGGCCGCTAAGACGACACCATTCCCTCTACACAGACTTTAAATGCGAACCTGTGAGAAACGCTGATGGCGTTCACATGCGCATTTAGAGTGGGTTCTATAGTTATGTGCGTTTGAATATATGCAGGTTTGGAATTCCCTACAAGCCAAGCCTAAACAAAGTACTTGTCTTTCCTTATAAATTTTGATAAAGAATTTTATTTTATTTTGTTGCTTTGGGGTAGGAACGCGAAACGAATTTCGCGAATTTTAACGTGTGTCTACTTTGTTTAAATTTAATGAATTTGAATTCGTTTAACCACAATATTTATCTTGAATTTATCTGTGACCTCAGCTCAGATTACTGCCGCGGCAGATTACGTCATAAAGATAATAAACTGACACTTTTCAAAGTCTGTGATTACAGCGCCACTCAGCGGTAAAAGGCAGCAAATACACATCCCAATTTTGCCGCCGCGGGAACGGCGGCGGTAAAAGTCTCATTCTGGTTGTCCACCATCTGTACCAAAAACCTTTAAGCTGGCTATGATTAAACCGCTTGTTAAAAAAACGCAACTTGATCCTACAAAATTAGTCAATTACAGGCCGATCTCGAATCTACCCTTTCTGTCAAAGACCGTACCATAGTACCGAGACAGCTCTCATTAGAGTCACAAATGATTTGCTCTTATCATCCGATCGGGGTTGTATGTCTCTATTGGTGTTACTCGATCTTAGTGCTGCATTTGACACTATTGACCACAACATTTTTTTAAATAGACTTGAAAATTATGTTGGCATTAGTGGAATTCCATTAGCATGGTTTAAATCATACTTATCTGACCGTTATCAGTTTGTAGCAGTAAATGAAGAGATGTCTTATCGATCACAAGTTCAGTATGGCGTCCCACAAGGCTCAGTACTAGGACCACTGCTGTTCACTCTGTACATGCTACCATTAGGAGATATCATTAGGAAACATGGAATTAGCTTTCACTGTTATGCCGATGATACTCAGCTCTATATTTCTTCACAACCTAACGAAAACTACCAATTCACAAAATTAACGGAATGCATAGCTGATATAAAAAATTGGATGACTAGTAATTTCCTACTACTAAATTCTGAAAAAACAGACATTCTAATTATTGGACAAAAAACTTTCTCACGTAATAACCTAGAATACTGTCTAACATGTGATGGCTGCTCTGTTAAGTCTTCGTCGTCGGTTAGGAACCTGGGTCTGCTCTTTGATACCAATCTTTCATTTGAAAGTCACGTGTCTAGTATCTGTAAAACCGCATTTTTATATATATATACATATATTTATATATATGTGTGTGTGTGTGTGTGTGTGTGTGTATATGAAGAGTTCAGATGCAAAAGCCTCTAAATGCCATCTGAAATTTTCTTCTAGAATGATCATTTTTATGAAGCTTGTATATTTAAGTTAGCTATAGGTGACACACCTGAATGAATGGCTCATTAAGTATGCAGGGGCATTGTCTCATCAGGTGTGAACTACTAAATATGCATGATCGTTTACGCCCCATCCGCATATTGCCTTTCCAAACTAAAAGTGTTTCGCAAAACTTAAATCAATGTATCGTTTTATGTGAATGATTAGGCAGGATGATTTTCACATCATTTTGAAGAAAAAACTATAGGCGACGACATCCATTAGTCAAAAGTCTTATTGACATATATTTAGTATGTGTTTTGTGGCCTTATTTCAGAAACTTTCATTTTTAGTTTTTTCAATAACCATGCATAAACATTATTCTCTCAAAAATGAAAACATGTACATACATGTGGCTCACATATCATGGTAGTCCTGTTTGTTCTAAATAGTGTGTATTTTTTTTTTGCCATTGATATGTTTATAAGCAACTGAAAAAAGCACAAATGTCAGGGCATGTCAGAACATCTCAAGGACCCCAAAAACACCCCAGACCACAGAGGGTTAATGCATTATAGTCCTTCACGTCTATTGCGATCTCAAAATTCCAGCCAGTTGATAATACCTAGAATATCAAAATCGACTGCTGGTGGTAGATCCTTCTCCTATTTAGCACCAAAACTTTGGAACAGTCTTCCTACCGGGAAGCAGACACACTCTGTCAGTTCAAAGCTAGACTAAAAACACATCTCTTTGACATAGCATTCACATAACACATTATAGACTTCTATAATTCAATGTTAAGCTGCATAGATCAGGTCAGCCGGAACCGGGAACACTTCCCATAAATCCTGATGTACTCGTTACATCATAAGAAGAATGGCATCTACGCTAATTTTAGTGTTTTTGTTTATCCAGAGGTTTTCCCGAGGTTTTTGTTTATCCCGAGATCTGGATACAGCCTGCCGGATCCAGGCTGTATCCAGATCTGATGAAGGAACTGCGCCTGGACCCGATGTCATAGCGGGGTGCTAAAGTGCCAACTAGATTCTCCTTATGGAGGATCCCTTTACCACTCTAAAGATAAAGCGTTGTCGGGAAAATTCGGTTCGCGTATCTACCCCGAAGTGATAAAATTCTGTATCAAAAATGTTAAGGCCAGACAAGTAGTTTTTTAAGGCTTGGTTTGTAGGGAATTACAAACCTGCGCACATATATTCAAACGCGCATACCAATAGACTGAACTCGTAATACGCATGTGCACGCTCTCAGCATTCTCACAGGTTTCGCGTTTAAAGTCTGTGTAGAGTTTCCTGTTAAAACGGTGTTGTGTTAGCAGCCCCTAAGTTAATAACTAATGATCGTTGTGACAGAAGTGAATCAATCAAATTAACTTTAGCTGGAAAATAACTTTATTCAAGAACTGCTATGAAGCCAAAACAATCTCTGTTACTTTAAACTCTCCTTGTATCTCTGTAAAGCCGCTTTGGAACAATCTACATTGTTAAAAGCCATATATAAATGAAGATGACTTGACTTGACACTCCAATTCTGCTTTACAGTAGTAGCCAAAAGTGATGTCCTGCCAATCTTCACCCTTTATTCAATTATTAAAAGTGTGTTAAAGTATTTGTAAGCATATTGAATAGTTGTGCCAGGCTATAATACAAAGAAAATACAAACTCATGAAAAAACAAGTGAGAACCATCCAAATATGTATAACTTATGTTGTACTCAGTGTATTCTTTTTTCCTGTGAGCTTTTTGTTTTTCTACACATTTTTGCATAGTGAAATAAAACCTGTAGCTGTAGTTTACCTTTTTTGCCAAATCATTTTGTCAGATAAATACCTTAACACAGTTTAGTTTAGTTCTTCCATCATATTTAAAATATAAAAATATATATTGAGTATAGATGGTTTAATTGAACGTGTAGGGTCATTAAAAACACAAATACCTTCCTGACATCACTTTTGGCCACTACTGTATATTGTTTGTACCCAAACAGTTTGTTTTAATGTATATAAGATATGAGATTTATTGTCTGTGGCCATAAATAGAAAGTCCTTGTAATGATATGTGTGCATTTCTCACAATTTCTCCAGTCATCTTTTCCTCAATCCAGCGGGATGGCTATATGGGAAATCAGTAGCTCTCTCAATCTAGAGGGGTTTCTTCTGGGACTGTGTGTGAAGGGCGTCTTGGACTCATTTTGAATGCAAGCCTCTGTGCTGAGATGTGCTTCAAGGTTGGATGTCACAACCTATAGGGACTACAGTATGTTTCTCAAAAGCATCCCAAAATTACCATAGAAAATGCTGATAAAGCCCTGCAAACAGTAATGCAAATGAACACTAGCAAATATGAGTAAAGATATTTAATTGATAAATGACACTGTAGTTTTCCCTTATAAATCTACTAGTACACCTCACTTCTCTCTCCTCCTCCTCAAACATTTCTGTCACTACACTCTCTCCACTGTAATCCTTCAGCCTTGCAGAGGCACATGGGAAATATGCCATGTCAGAGAGCTTCGTTCTTTTGCGTTGTGAAATATAATCTATAATTAGATGAATTGAGTATGAGTGAGTACGGACTGGTGGGAAACATCATACATTAGAATGAAAAAAGCAGGACCACCGCAGGAACCCATCATAACCCTGTCAGAAGATGAAGATGTGACCGCAGAGAAGAATGTGGAGAAGTCTCTCACTAGTGCTGTCAAAGAAATGAGAGACAAAGCTCTTTTTCCTGAAGATTGCTCACAGGAGACCCTTATCGGAGTGTGTATGTCAGTATACTTTCCAAAACTGTGTGTAACAGTGCTCCTTGTACCTGACTGGTACTTCTTGGAAGACAATAGTCTGACTTTGAATAAGCTGTGTTTTTTTTTAATGAGGGGAACAGAAATTACAGAAATGATTGTGTTGAAGTTTTGGCTCAGTGGTTAGTGCAGGGCCATAACCACCATACATTACTCAGAATATCCAGTATTTTTCAATTAAAGGCTTTTAAAATTGTACCTTAGTGCAATATTGAATTTTGGTTGCATATTGGTGCAAAGCAGTATTGTATTGATTATTTCTTGATAGAAAAAATCTAAACCCCTCATTAAAGTTTTCAAATTTTCCTTTGACTTGCAATTGAATGTTTGTGAAAAATGCATAATGAGTCATTTGCCGCCTTCGTCGCCTGCCTTTTGTTAAAAAAAAAAAAATTGCATCCCACAGCAGTGTTCAGGGAGGGCATGATACTGTATAAGCTGACAGATATGCATTTTCTTTTCTCTCTCAGTCTGTCAGCTTACGGAGAGTGGGGAGAGTGGGAAAGCTAAAGACAAACTGAGCCTCCTCTCAGTGTTTGGATTCATTTGTCCTGGATGCTCATGTTTGTACAGTGCTCAGAGATGCTATTATCCCTAGTATTTGGCTGCTCAGTCAGCTGTGTAATAGTTTGGGAAGGAGTATTTCTTCTTTTTTTTCTCTCTCTCTCTCTCTCTTTGGGTGTGTTTGACATTTTGAGCATTTTTATGATTGAAAGTATGAGTGTTTTTAGTTAAAATCTATAAATATTTTATCTTGAAAAATAATATTCCATAACTTGTCACTCTCTAATTAATTATTTAATGTTTGTCTTTACAGCTCTCCTTTACAAGCCTATTGACCGTGTCACTCGCAGCACTCTTGTCCTGCATGTGAGTTGTTCTCTCTAAAAATATAAACGTCTATTGATTGTACAGTTAATTTTAAAATCGTAAGGTCACCTCTACTAAGGCAAATGCACAGGCTAGTATTTTTCTGGAGTCACACATGCACACTCACATGCACACTCTGCTTGCAGTGTTTCTAATAAATCTCTATTTGTATAAGAATCTATCGAGTCTTATAGTTTAATCAGGTTTAACTTATCATATGAGTTCACTTTCATTGTAAACTCTGTAGAGATTTAACTGCAGTCAATTTGAAAGAATGTGCACTTTTGATTTCTTACCTTGAAAGGTTGTCTTTAGATGTTCTGAGTATTTGCATATTGTCTGTGATGACATTTTGGAGTTGTGGCGTTTATCTGTAAACCGTAGTTAAGTGTGCTATAAAGAGACACTCCAATACTACTAAATTCTACTGTTTAAAGATCATCATATCCATTAATATTCGAGTATCAAAATGTGAGACCTGATTTTTTATCACGGATTTTAAGGCCATACCAAATCCAGATGTAAGTAGGAGGTATCTCAACGAGATACTGTATATAAACCTCAACGTGAGGTACTATAACCTTTGATAATGGATAAAAATTCCACCAGTATCTTAGTCCAAAATGTGACTTCCTCATATACACAGCCATTCAAAAGTTTTGTGGTCAGCAAGATTAAAAAAATTAAATAAAATCAGGACACATTAATTTGATCACAAGTGACAGTAAAGATTTTTTATTCATTATTTTATAATGTTACAAACAATTTATATTTCAAATAAATGCCTTTATTTTGATTAATCAAAGAATCCTATAAAAAATGTATTATGGTTTCCATAAAAATATTAAGTAGAATAACTACTTAATAAGTAGAATAAATAAGTTTTCATCATTGATAGTAATACAAAAATATTTATTGAAGAGCAAATCAGCAAATTATAATGTTTTCTAAAGGATCATGTGACACTGAAGATTGGAGTAATGGCTGCATCACAGGCATAAATTACATTTTAAAATATATTAAAATAGAAAACAGTTCTTTTAAATTGCAATAATATTTCACAGTATTCTGGTTCTTACTTTACTTTTTGATCAATTAAATTCAGTCTTTCAAAAATATTTTAAGTCTCACCAACCCCAAACTTTTGAACTGTAGTGTAGGTTTATAACTTTATCATTTTTGTTTTAGTTGTGGGATTATCACTTTAAGAATACACATAAAACTCATGTATGTTGTCTTTTTGTTTTATTATATAAGGACTTGTTGAAACACACCCCTAAAGATCATCCAGACTTCCCATTACTGCAGGATGCTCTGAGAATATCCCAGAACTTCCTTTCCAGCATCAATGAAGAGATTGACCCGCGCAGGACTGCCGTGACCACACCGAAGGGAGAGGTGTGTGACTTTGTGTGTTTGTGCAACTTTGTGTGACAGAAGAGAGTATGAAGTATAATGTATTTTGCATATACAGTCCTTTGCTGTAAGTAACGCTTTAAGACGGGTGAGGTATCAATGCCTTTTGTAAGAGTGTTTTCACACCTACTTTATTAATAGCATTTTATTCAGAACCTGGTAAGGTTTTTTTTCTTCTTAGTTTTGGTCTGTGTGGGCATTCCACAGCAAAAAAACAAAAACAAAAAAAAAACCCTACCTCACCTTGAGTCAGCTTTGCATCAATATATATCTGGGTTTTTTTTCCTAGTACCTGACAGATCAATTATTCAAAGAAATAATCAACAGATTAGTCATTATGAGTATAATCAGAAGTTGCAGCCATTCAACACGCTTCTTAACCATCATGGTAAAATCTCAGTTGGACGCGCACTTCTGGTATAGTATTCTCTGAAAGCAAACTGTGGTAAAAGTAAGCTCTCTCTGTCATATTTCGACTAACTATCGATCACAACTAACTGTGTGACCTATATTATGATAACAGAGACTCGCTAGGAATACCAAGTGGGCATATTAGGATGAGCCAGTGTTAGCCAACTCTTTTCCTAGAGACACAACAACAGTGTCTTGGATATCTCACTTATCTTACACACCCGTTTTAGGTCTTGGTCTAGCAAGCAGCGTATGATTTGAATTTAAAACACGTACTGTTTATGTGTCTCAAGGAACATCATTGGAAAACACAGGGTAACCATTAATCATTTATCTCATTCTTCTCAAAATTCACTTAAACTTACCACTGTTTTGGGTTTGTGCCAGCTAAGCAGAGAATGTGATGTCTGGTACAGTAGTGTGGTTACACAGTGCTGTGCCAGCAACACAAGAATAGCTATGCTGGGACAGTATGACAGGGTTGGAGTCCTTTAACACAATCTCTAAAGATAATTAAACAATGACAAAAAAAGAATAAATGATTGACCCCAAATGATAGGATATATGCATAAACAACAAGATTACTGTCTTTCCTTTTAAAGTGCTAAACTGTTCTACTGAATAAATTTGTTATTCATTATTTCATTTATGGCATGGTTGTTGGTGACATGGGTGTTTTAGAAACTGCTTATCTACTGGGATTTTCACGCACAACCATCTCTAGGGTTAACAGAGAATTTTCAGAAAAAGTGAAAATATCCAGTGAGCTGTGGTTTTGGGGGCTAAAATTCCTTCTTGTTGATGCCAGAGGTCAGAAGAGAATAGCCAGACTGGTTTGAGCTGATAGAAATTCAACAGTAACTCAAATAGCCACTTGCTACAACCGAGGTATGCAGAAGAGCATCTTTGAATACACAACATATAACTTTGACACAGATGGGCTACAGCAGCAGAAGACATACCGGATGCCACTCCTGTCAGCTAAGAACAGGAAACTGAGGCTACAATTCACACGAGCTCACCAAAACGTTGCCTGTTCTGAGGAGTCTTGATTTCTGGTGCAACATTCAGATGGTATGGTCAGAATTTGGCATAAACAATATGAAAACATGGATCCATCCTGCCTTGTATGAATGGCACAGGCTGCTTTTGGTGGTGTAATGGTGTGGGGGATATTTTCTTGGCGCACTTTGGGCCCCTTGGTACCAACTGAGCATTATTTAAACGCCACAGCCTACCTGAGTATTGTTGTTGACCATGTCCATCCCTTTATAAGCACAATAATGAGCCATGTCACAAAGCTCCAATCATTTCAAACTGCTTTCACTTTACTCAAATGGCCTCCACAGTCACCAAATTTCAATCCAATAGAGCACCTTTGGTAGAACGGGAGATTTGCATCATGGATGTGCAGCCGACAAATCTTCAGCAACTGCGTGATTCAGTCATGTCAAATTCTTGCTATTTGCTCAAGAGAATGATCTATTTAAGTCCACATGTCATTCTAACAGGAAACTGTTCTTATAACCACAGGTCAAGAGCTGTAGTTCCACCCACACAAATTGTAATGCTATTTGCGACTATTTGTTGGAACTGTTTTCTGGAAACACTGAATCGTTGAACTACTTGCGACCATAGTCAGCTATGTCTGCCAACAATGATTGTAGGAAACATACCCCTAACAAATAAGAAGATACTCAAAACACAAATGTAGGGAGGCGGAAAGAGAGTTTGTAATCATAACTGTATAAAAGCATATAAAAAGGTGCAATACCGCAACCTACTATGTTCAAGTGTCAAAAAGATTTCTGCCATTGGATTAATTGTGTGTTTAGTAAAAACATATCAATATTTCATATTTTAAATATCACAGGCTCGTCAGCTGGTGAAGGATGGCTTCCTGGTGGAGGTGTCGGAGGGGACGCGTAAACTCCGTCATGTCTTCCTCTTCACAGACCTTCTGCTCTGTGCCAAGATGAAAAAGACAGCAGTTGGGTATGAACATGGACAGTTCAAATTGGATTTGAATCTTTCAGATTCAGAATTTTCACTCAAAAATGCTTTTAAATTTCACTAAATAATTACAAAGAAATGGCAAGTAACACACTGAATAAAACAACATTTTGAAGTAGAAATACTGAAATAGTATTTTATTGTAAAATGTACTCCAATAATCTTTGTTTATTTGCAACTTTGAAACCAAATTTTTACAGTTTACACAGTTTACTCACTTTCTCTCTCAGTTATGTATTACCACTACATGCATGTGGTGCTTGTAGATTAAGTGTTGATTTACAAAGGTGCGATATCATTTGTCACTCTGTTGTTGTCATGGTCACTATGTCAAAGACATCGTACTATTGATTGATAGCTGTTGTTACCCTCATGCAGCTACAGCCTTCCCAGAATAACAGGCATAGTACGTAACACACACACACCACACACACACACACTATAGGCTGTGCATTTGCACATGAAGATACCTCATGAAACTGATTTCGAACAGGCTTCTGAGACAGCGTAATGGTTTAATGATTTACAACAAAATAGAGCAAGATTTGGGACTAAGCGAATATATATACATTTACACACAAACTGACCACCAACCACAACTTTCAGATGTCATATATATATACAGGATTACACACAGGATTGAGGAATATCATAGGCAGTGAAGGATACATCTATGCTACCTTCAAAAATCGATCAGATGAAGGTATCTCAGGAGACAGGAAGTGAAGCTAACATTAATTTGGAATTAACCTAGGAATGCATCCTCCGATGGCAGCATTTTTAAATTTCAGACACAGCCATAATCTACTTTGCCTCATATGCTCGGCATTATGGGGCATTCAGTTCTGGGTTTTGTTCTCAGAACTGGCAGAGACTGTAAAGTATTCAGCATGGTTTTTTCAGACTGAAATTAAGCAGGAGATGATTTTAATTGGTTGTTAAGCATGATGATGAACAGATTATATGCTGCTGCAGAGCCATTTGACTGACAGAGCAGCTGCAGAGCATCACAATCATCTCACAATAAGAGTGCATTATCAAGCATTTCTGCAGTGGAAACACATTTTGATTCCTGAAGCGTGCGTGTGTGTACTGTATATATTCTCCATAGTGAGTGCTTAGGTTAATAGCTTACATAAGTCTCAACAGAGCCAGGAAGAAAATTATATCATGAAGCATGTGTTTGCGATCAGGAACGAATTATACACTTAATACACTCAAATTATATACTTAATATATAAATAACATTAAGGTTGTCAATTTAATTTAGTGTGCTTATTTATAAAAATTAAAGCAATAAAAAATAACATAATAAATAATGTTTTTATTTGACGATTAAGTATGTTTCTCTCTTTGTGTGTTTGTCAGGAGGCATCAGCAGTATGAGTGTAAATGGTACATCCCTCTGGCTGATCTGAGCTTCCAGACTCTGGATGACACGGACTCTCTCCCTCACGTCCAGACACTCTCTGAGCACGAGATCGAGGAGATGAAGATCAAGATCTCCACCATCAAAAGCGAGATCCAGAAAGAGAAGGTACGATCTAAATGAGGACTTATGATAAAACCTAAGCTAAAAATTAAGCTAAATATTAGTGGTGCTTGTTAAGACATTGCCTATATTTAGGGTTGGAAATTTAGCAAACCCTGTATATATTTACAGTACATACATAATTATGACCGCCGCTAGCATAGCTAGCGAAAGCGGTCATATAGGGATTGTCAAAGTTTTTTTTTTTTTTTTTTTTTTTTTTGTCAATCTACTGAATTTTCCGTCAACGATACCAGGGACACCGAAACACCGGGGAACATGAAATTTGGTGAGCATGTAGCCCCAATAGACTTTTACGGAAAAATTTCGTTTGGTCCCCGGGGGCCACTCCCCCCCCGCGCTGGGCCCCCCCAAACCCAAAAAATGCAGTTTTTCCTAAATAACTACTTGAACCGTGGAACCGAGGATGAAGAAATTTTTATGGTATGTTGGTCTTAAGGGCCCACATCAACCTAGCCCATAATCACTCATTTGTGATTTGCGCCCCGCCCATAAAAAATATAAATGCAATATTATTCTGCTTTAATTGCCCCTATCTTCAGTTGAGATGTTCAGAACTGCACCATATTTCATGTGTATGATTAACTTGACATCCTCTGGGGGTATGCTAAGTTTCGTAGAATTTCATCCATGGGGGGGTATAAAATAAATTCATTTATGTGCACATTTAGTGACTGTACACTCATCGGCCTGTAGATGGTGCTGTTGAGCGAAGGGTTGCTGGTTTAGGATGATAAAAGTGCTTACCACGACACTTGAGAATGATCACCGACACCTGTCATCATCCAATCACAGCTTTTTTTAATCACTGTTTTGAGACAAATCATTGTTTGATTTGCGAACATCCTCTGTCGTCTGGTCGCTTCCGCTTCAAGCCGGACTGGTCTCGCGCTAACGGTAATTTCCTTTCACTGTCCACGTTTTGATTTCGGCTAATCAATTTTGGCGAATGCAAACAACGTGATTATTGTTCATGAGTCTAACATCCAGCCACGCAAGAAAACATGTAATCTACCTGAGGGAATAATATGCTCAAAAAACATTTCTGATTATTATTAATGTTTTAAAGCTTTTAGAAAGTACATAGAAAGCTTTTGTAACATTATCTTAACTGTCACTTTTGATTAATGTAATGCATCCTTGCTGAATAAAAGTAGGCAATTACTTTCTTTATTTTTTTTCCCCAAAAAATAATCTTACTAACCCCAAACTTTTGAACTGTAAGCCTAGTGTATAATGTTAAAAAAGCTTTCTATTTTAGATAAATGCTGTTATTTTGAACTATGGTTTGTTTGTAATGTGACTTTTTTCATGTATGACATTAAAATTATTTTTAGAATTAAATACATAAATAGGTTTAGCAATACAAATGTGTTTATGTCTGATAACCTTTAAAACACAAACTTAACTGCAGACACTGAAATGACGTACACTGTGTGATACAGTACAAATATTTTGAGTGTCCCTCATTTTCCTATAAATAACCACGATTGTCCCGCATTTTCCTTTTCTGAAGTTGCCAACCCTAACTGTCACACACACACACATGCAGGAATACAAACAAACGCAATCATGCACTCACACTGACATCCACACGCACAGACACACACCCATACACACACACATACAAATCCACATGCACAGACACACACACAAACACACACGCGCACACACATGTACGCACGCATACATACACGCACAGACACACACATACACAAACACACACACATACACACACACACAGACAGACATGCACATACTACTACTTTTTTTAGGTATATACATAAACACGCAATAGAGCTGGTAAGTCCCGCCCCTTCCGTAAAACCCCGCTGGACCTCAAAGTTGAAAAACCGTCAATGCAAGTGAATGGGAGAAAATAATTATTTTCTGGTCCCGTTTGAATTGTGCCATGAATGTGAACATATGTTGTCTGTGAATTTTTTATATAACTCTCCATGTTACTAGTTTGACAGTATATGGTATGATTCTTCAGCTAGCAGTTGTGGAAAAGACATAACGAGAAAGACTACATGTCGCCTATGTGACGTCACCCCATAAAGTTGACTTACCCATGGTTTTCACCAACTTCAACGATTTTGTCCTCTCCCTGAAAGAAGGCGGTGAAGTGCACCAAAGACACAGCCATGTTTAGCGGGATCCGTGAGCTAGTCCGTGTGCTAGTAGTGTGTTGACGTTTCAAACGCGTGAGAGTTGTAGTCCACAAAGTGCTCTCACACAAAGTCTAACCGTATCAAACTTCTACCCGCTAAATTGTATCATTCTTTACACGAAAAGTTATATAAAAAATTCACAGACAACATATGTTTTGCGGAAGGGGCGGGACTTACCAGCTCTATACAGCCAAATTGCTCCACGTCATTTATTTTTGTGGAAAGCCAGTGCAGGCCTGAGCGGCGGTCATATTTTGTACCGCTATGCGGTACATCTAGTTATTAGGCAAGTTGATATTCTGATCAAATATTTTTTACAATCACATTTTACCAATTGAAAACCACATCATTCTTAAAGGGTCATTTCACCCATTTGAACATTGTTTTTTATTTAAAGTGGGTCATATATGTAGTCGAAATGTAAAATAATTTTTGAATTTGGTGCCTTCGTGACCGAGAAAAGACAAAAAATAACTTCAGAACGCATTTGTATGAAAGACAACAACTCCCACAATGCACCACATTGCACAGCTCCGCAAGCCACTCCCACTAATCCAGAAAGCGCATATCTGCCTATAAGAGAAATCACTCTTCCGTCTACAAGGCTAGCTACTACCAGAGCTTGAAATTCATTTCACATTCACACAAAATGTCTAGTTAGTTGGCGAACTCATATAGTGCATTACTCCTCGTTTGTATTTCTTTCGAAAAGGTGAATTATTGCATGGTACCTGGATGTTCAGTCAGAACATATGCGGTGCGAAACTAGGATAGTTCTCAACACAAACGTCCGTGTCCTCGTCTGATTCAGAGATTTCGTCCAGGAGAAATTGTCATCGTTGAAATTCTTTGCCGCAGACGGACTCTATCTCTGTGTTCGTAGCGGTTCGTAGCTGCATTGTGAGATCACCGGCGCCACCAGTCCGCCCTAACTCGAGCCAGTCCGGGCTCCTCGTCCGCGGCAGGCAGGTCTTCTGCCTCGGCTGCTCTTCGCTATAATGCGGCTTGTAAAGGTAGCCACAAACACCTGATTCAAGCATCAGACTTCCGAAATCCTCTTCTTCTATATCATATTGAGCACTCTCCTCCGCTATTGTCATAACTTTACATCTGTCTCCACAGCGCCTGTTAGCTTAGCTTCAAACAAGATGGAGGATATTGCTTTCAGTTTCAGAGAGTAAAGTCCCACCCACTGATCTGTAATAGGTCTGTAGCGTGAGCGGGTCCCGCCCCCTGGGAAAGATGAGAAACTAGTGTCTGTAGTCTTAACAGAAATCCCCCCCTCTAACACTTCCTCCTACAATGACGCAAAATGACGATTTTTGCGTCATTGTAGGAGGAAGTGTAAGAGGTAAATAACAGATTTCTCCCGTCTCAGGGGAAAATGAGAGAGTGTTGCACGACCATTCAATAGTATGACTG
The DNA here is from genome assembly GCF_949319135.1 of Squalius cephalus. Taxonomy (NCBI): domain Eukaryota; kingdom Metazoa; phylum Chordata; class Actinopteri; order Cypriniformes; family Leuciscidae; genus Squalius; species Squalius cephalus. Next base: position 15,961,685 of record NC_137126.1, read on the forward strand.
GGTTTCTAACAATGCAAAGCTTAATGCAAATGGGTGAAGTGTCCCTTTAATAATTACTATTAAGATTGTATATAATCATTAATCGGCAATGTGTAATTGTTGATGAGGGCTTAAAGTGAAAAATGCCTTATAATTTAGATGTGTTATTAACATAGTTCTGGAAAATGGTGACACTGGAGACTAAAGGTTCCCTGATTGTTTCACACGTTATTCTTCACCCTTATTGTTAAAGTATTTTGCTGTTAATATCTTTTTTAATAACTTGTTTTTTTGTGACCCTGCTGTGCCAGTGACCAAAATTCATAGTAGTTATTAAGATTGATGTTTTGGAATTGGTCAAATATGCTTAAAAACAAAAAGATTAGAATATCGACTTGTCTGGTAATTATGCACCCACTGTAGTGGCCAAAAGTGATTTCCGGCCTAGGAAAATGTACATCACCCTTTATTCAAATGTTATTTTATATGCTTGGAGGAGTCAATTGTTTTATTTGTGATAACGCAATAAAACATGCCAAATTGTGGCTTTTTTGTTTGTTTTTTTGGCCAGGTTGTCATACAAAGAAATTATGTATAACACATGCAAAAAACAAAAAAAACAAAGAGTCAAGAACTCTGGGCAGTGGACTTTTTTTTTATGGTGCTGAGAACAGTTTAGCCAGATCCTGAACACACTCTCTGTCTTCATTAATTAACGATCTGTTTAACAGTCCTATCTAATAAAGTAAATGGTATATGAAAAAGTATTATAGTGTTTTCTGTGTGGTTGTTGCCCAATGTCGCTCGATAAGCAGAAATACATAAATCATGTTTCGCTTGTTCCTGTGGTACAAACACGCTAAAAAAAGGGGGCTTCCGGAAATAGTTGTAGACATTATGAAAACATTCCTCTAGTGTGAAAGCCCTTATAGTTTACACTTTTGGGGGAGAATTTTTTTTTCTTTTTCATTTTGTGTGTATTTGTGAGTTCAAGTGCAATTCAGTATCGCACACTATATGGGGCTGTTTACACCTGGCCACCTCAATGCGTTTTCTGTGATCTGATAGCTATCCGATCGTGAAAAGACCAGGTGTAAATACCCTCCGAAACGCATTTGAGACAGATTTAACACTGAAGTGGCCTGGGCTGCATTCCAGATGAAACTGGACAAGTGTAAATGCATCTGGTTGTTGAAACCACATATGTAAACTCCAACAATGCTAAAAAATAAACGCGTGAGTGCGTGTTATAGGCTTTATGTGACAGCGCTACTGCAGCACGCATCACTGAAGATGAGCAGCTGAGCATCTATTCATCAAGACAACGTGCAAACTATCGCAAATCAAAGTGAAAGTAAGCCGCAGACGCTTAACACACAATCATCTTCATTAAAAGTAAAGAAACAAAATGATCTTACCAGTAATGTTGCCGCTGTCTCCTATTGTGGTCTTTGATTTTAAAATTAGCTGATTATCAATAAAATGCAGCTCATAACGGTTGCTTTCAGTGACGTGAACTCCATTAAATCGAATTTATATCTGTGGTTTTGCGAAAACACATTTATGTGACCAGGTGTAAATGGAATCGTTTAGATAAATCAGATAGCTATCTGATCCGTAAAACGCATGAAGTGACCAGGTGTAAACAGTCCCTATGAGAGGAGGCTCTCTGTGTGCGTGCATTGGAGGTGGTGTGATTGCCGAATTGAGTTCTCTTTTGCGTCGTCTTGCGCTTGAAAATGGTTTGATATCACATTAGGGGCCCTATTTTAACGATCTGAAACGCAAGTGTCAAGCGCAAAGCGCAAGTAACTTTGTGGGCGGGTCTTGGGCGCTGTTGCTATTTTTCCGGCGGGATAAATGACTCTTGCGCCCGGCGCAAATCTAAAATGGGTTGGTCTGAAGTAGCTTCATTATTCATAGGTGTGGTTTGGGCGTAACGTGAAATAAACCAATCAGAGCGTCATCTCACATTCTCTTTACGAGCAGGCGCGCTTGTTCTAAAGCGGATTCCTATTATAACGGCAGATTTGCCAGGCGCGCGCCAGGAGCGGTTCACAGCCGAGGAGACTGACGGTCACGTCTGGGCCGTAAAACACAGAGAAGTGACGTTGGGGATGGAGAAACCCACCCAAATTAACTTCGGTTAAACAGGCGTATGATAATTTGGGTAAATGTGTAAGCTAGATGTATGCTTTTATAATAAACTATCTATCTATCTATCTATCTATCTATCTATCTATCTATCTATCTATCTATCTATCTATCTATCTATCTATCTAAATAATGTATGATTTGCAAAAATGAAAACTGCTACTTCTGTGTAGATGAGAGAATCAAAATGTATGCGCGTTGTGCACACGCTACATTGATTATGGCCAAGCATGCGCCCTTAAAATAGCATATGAATAACATGCGCAACGCGCCACTGACTTTAAACTAGGTTTTTTCGGTCAATGGCGGAATTGTTTTCTAAACCTGTAAAATAGCATGAGGGAACGTTTGCGCCGGAACACGCCTCCTCTTTGCGCTGAACCGCCCCCGGGAGCGCAAGTGTATTTCTTAGTTAACCGATGTGCGTCTCTGGAGGGAAAAGTCCGCTGTGCGCGGGTGCAAAATAGGAATGATACATGCGTCGGTGTACAAAGTCAATTGCGCTGGGTGCAAGATAGGGCCCTAAATGCGCACACAGGAACTGATTGATAAGCCAAACCTACTTAAACCTCTGGGCTTCTTCGTGCAAAAATGCACGAAAATATTAAAGTTTTGAATTTTTTATTTTTTTTGCTTCATCGGAGGGGGATGAAACTTGGTGACTTTTGTTATATTACCTATGTAAACACACCAACAAATCAAGGAGATGATTCAGATGTGTTAACGGGTCGTAAAAAAAACCGTCACACTTAGCTTCCTTCATGCAAAAATGACCGACCATAGGAAATGAATGGGAAATACGAAAAAATAGGAAAACTCAGAGAAACTTTTGGTGGTACAAACTACAAATCAGCCACTGTGCAGAAAAAAAGTGCACAGCAATGAAGGGGTGACACTCTAAAACATCAAGAGTGCAAATATGACCCCCCCCCCCCCCACACACACACACACACACAAACACAAACAACAAATTTTGCTCCAAACTATATAAAAACTATATAATCATACCTCAAAAACTGTAGCAAGGAGAGTCAAAAGGTAGGTATTGTTTGAAATAACTCTTTTTAAATTTTTTGAAAATATAAATTAGATTACATTTGGACATTGTCCTGCTGAGAAACTGCTGATAAAAGACAAAATATATATGTAATTTTTATTATGATTTTGCATATCTTTCTTATCTGTCATGGAATAACTCAGGAAGGAAATAAGGTAGGAGGAAAATTCTTTTTTCACTGTAAAGTTCAGACTCTAAGCTTTCAAATGACATCAAGGCAAAAAAATAAAAAAATATGGTAATGAATATTTTCGCAGCTAGGAGGCACCTGCTGGCGGTACACTCAGTTTTAGAGGGATTACTCATCACTCGTTAGTAGTTAATAAATCTGATTAGATGCATTAAAAAGCTGAGATCCTAACCTTTAAAATGATATATATTTTGTGTTGTTCCATTCAGTGGTTGCTTAGTAATTTGAATCCGAATGGGAAAAATAAATAAATAACTAAAATAAAATAAATAAATAAAGCTATAGGCAGCCTATAGGCGGTTACAGGACATTACACACATTTATATATTTTTAAAGCCACTAGATGGCGCTCTTCTCACTTGAATATATTTTTTTTTTTAGGCCTGCACTCTATTTTGATGTGAAATGTTGCATTTATTGAAAAAAAATAAAAATAAATAAAAATAGATATATTAATTCTAATGGAAAAAATAGCTCATAAAAATTATATAATTAATGCAAAGTATCATAAAAATCTTTAAAAATTCTACATAATAATAAAAAAATATTATTGAACAAAAATATATTTCATTGGTTTTCCTGGGAAAAGAAAAGTTACATTTTAAGGCTTCGTATGTTTTTGCACAAAAGGAAGTCAAGTGTAACACATTAATGAAGAAGCCCAGAGGGTTAATCACCTTTAAACAAATATTTAAATAAAATTTGACTTCAATTGCTATAATTTGTTGTCTGGGCAACATAAAACATCTTTACATGTCGTCCCTCAGCTGTGTTCAATAAGTTCTTAACCTAATTATCAGTGTTTTCCAAAAGGTCTTGTCAGACTCCCTTAAGCATTGTTTTTTGGGCCTCTGTTTGTAATTAGGGAGAAAGTGGATTTTGTGGTTTGTTTACTGATTTTTGGCATTGCCAAAGCAGGTCACCGTGATGCTACAGTTCACATTTAGATTGATCTTAGACAGCTCGCTTCCTTTATTCAGGTGAGGTCACCACAGGACAGCGAGGTAGTGCCTCACATGCAGAGGAAAGGTGACACCCCGACTCTTAGCCTCAGTAATGTGGCTGACTCCACTATATGAACGGATTTGTTTATGCTAGCTGTCAATTAGAGAATCGAACGAGTTCCCCTCCAAGAGCGCTCACTTCTGGGATTGTCGGATCTTCTCATCTGGGATTTCCTTTAGCTCAGAGCGATTACTGCACCACAGTCATGTAGTCCATAACATTGTCAAGATATAATATAACATCAGCACATTAACGACTGAGGAGTAGGAGCTCTGGAGTCTTTAATTAGCTGTGGAAGCCTGATAACATAATTTCCACTAAAGCTCATACACACATTGAGAGGGTGATAGCATCGGCCATAATGGAAACTTTCACAGACACAAAAATGCTCCTAGTATGAATTATTTTTTATATTTATAACATAAAATAGCAGTTCCAGAATATCAGCAAGATTGCAAAAGTGATATTGATTTTGTACAACATTTAAATAAACTTAATATTAAGTGACATGTTTGGCATAATATTGTCAATACTGAATGTTTTTGCTTTATTTGTCCAATGAAAATGTTTCCAAACAAAGCCACAGCAAAATAGTTAAGTGTCTCTGAGCAACAGAGTGTGTGTTTCATTTCTGAACAATTCGGTTCAGTGATTTAATGACCCATGCATAAGCACAGTCAGTAAGCACTTGCTTTGTTACTGAATGAATCAGCCATTTTGAACGAATCAGCTGAGCGAATGCTTCGACTCACTTTAAGAGAGTAGGGCTGTGTTAGAAATCTCCCCAAACCCTTAGGGCACTATTTAAGGGAACAGCCATTTGTAGTGGTGTCTGAAACCATAGTAGACGTTATCCAGTGCACTCATTCAATTCCATAATGCATCACAATAATGAGTGTACAATCGATGTACACTCAATGGCTAGAGAATACCCACAATGCACTGTGAGGGTCATGCCGAATACATTTCTGCGTCTCGGCAGAAGATGGCGCCCACAGCTAAATCATCCATCCATCCATTTTCCAAACCGCTTGTCTAATGAGGGTATAGCATAATATCATAGATGTATAAATTCCTTTTAAATTGATTATTAAATGGTTTAATAAAATTTAATAATTATAAATGTTTTATTGTATTTTTTATAATTTTTATATATATATATATATATATATATATATATATATATATATATATATATTTATTATATATTATATATTATATATATATATATATATATATATATATATATATATACATACACACACACACACACACACACACACACATATATATATATATATATATATGTGTGTGTGTGTGTGTGTATGTACAGTGCTATGCATAAGTTTAGACACCCATGCTAAAGTTGACTAAAAAGAGGAATAAAAAATCATCTTTTGGAAATTGAACTTAATGCCTTAATTAAAAAAATTAGGAAAAATCCAACCTTTAAGGACACCAATTTTCTTTGTGAATGAATAATGTATCGTAAATAAATAAATGGTCTACAGGGTGCATTTGGACAACCCTATGTTAAATTCCCATAGAGGCAGGCAGATTTTTATTTTTAAAGGTCAGTTACTTCATGGATCCAGGATACTATGCATCCCGATGAAGTTCCCTTGGCCTTTGGAATTAAAATAGCCCCACATCATCACACAGCCTTCACCATACCTAGAGATTGGCATGGTTTTATTTCAGTTAGCCTAATAGCTGGTTTGATTTGCATTGAGAGATGATCTTATGGAAAGTACTCCATGCCAATCTCTAGGTATGGTATCGTTTATCCTTTTGATCTTTCATTCAAAAAATTGGCAAAATCCTAACCTTTCATTGAAGTAAAATAATTGAAAGTGGGGGGGAAATCACATTATAAAATAAATGTTTTTCTCCAAAACATGTTGGCCACAATTATTAATACCCTTTTATTAAATACCTTTTTGCAATCTCCTTTTGCCAAGATAACTGCTCTGAGTCTTCTTCTATAATGCCTGATGAGTTTGGAGAACACCTGACAAGAGATCAGACCATTCCTCCATACAGAATCTCTCCAGATCCTTCAGATTCCCAGATCCATGTTGGTGCTTCTTCTCTTCAGTTCATTCCACTCATCAGGTCAGGGAACTGGGACGGTCATGGCAGAAGCTTCATTTTGTGATCCCTAACACATTTTTGTGTTGATTTTGATGTTTGTTTTGGACCGTTGTCCTGATGGAAGATCCAACCACGGCCCATTATAAGATTTCTTGCAGAAGGCGTCAGGTTTTGATTTTTTATCTGTTGATATTTGATAGAATCCACGATGCCATGTATCTGAATAAGAAGTCCAGTACCTCCAGCAGAAAAATATGCCCACAACATTAAAGATCCAGATTCTAGAAAACACAGGATGAGATGGAGACTCCCTGTGCGAGCACATTCGAGTAACTGGTGGACTTGTCGGTGAATGGTGGATGGTAGATTCGTGAGAAGAATTGGATTTACGGGACGCATCATCAGTAGTGTTCCTCTGGGTCATGGGGTGTTTCGGCCTTTGACACTATACACCCTCCCCAGAGGCGGCCAGCTCTAGGTTGAGGGTCACCTTGTTGTCAAGCGGCGGACATCTCAGGGGACTGTGCATGGCAGAGACGTCCTGTTCCCTGAGTCAAACCAAAGCAGACTTTTCTCCTGGCACACTACTTGGGGGCCCAGCTGGGGTCGTTCCTCTTCAGCCAGAGCCACTGGCTGCTTCTTTCTGCTGCCTCTGATGCAGCTTTAACGGCTGTGCGCTGGTTCTGGCCCTTAATTCCCAGATTCCTCAGCAGTTTTGTGGTGGATGTTCCCACAAACCCTCTGCACCCAACCTCCACTGGGCGGACTTCCGCGTTCCAGCCACAATGGTATATTAAAGGGGTCATATAATGTCATTTTTGTACAAGCTAATATGATCCTTTAGGGTCAAAATTAAAAGTTTGTAATATACTTTAACTAAAAATTCTCATTAGTATTGTAAGAAAACACTAATTTTACCTGGTCAAAAACAGCTCTGTTTTCAACACGCCGTTTAAGTGCATGTGTCTTTAAATGATAATGAGCTTTGCTCACCCCGCCCCTCTGTTCTGTGAGTACACCATTTATAACACAATAACACAATAACCATAACGCGTCGTTCATTATAAACGTGGGATTATGAATTATATTGAGAACGTCGTACATAGAAAACATGCCGTAATGTACCCTGAGTGTAAACCTTAGCCGCATTCATCGTGAAGCGTGCTAGCGATTTGCAAAGATTAATATAAAGATTAATATAAAGGTCAATAAAACGTTACACTCACTTCAGTTCTTCTGGAGGTGCAGCAGGAACACGGATAGTTGGTACCGATCCTTTTTTCAGGAGCAGCTTCTTAGCAAATAACCAGCTTTATACTGACCCTCGTGTGTAAAGCAGTCTGGTGTGTGAAATGATTCGCGCAAACATGAAAGCATTGACGTTGATCGTGGGGAATATTCCCTTCGAAAACAAACTCAGCCACTGCGTCTTCAGCGGTTCAGATTTAGGAACATCAATATGATGCTGTGTTCGTTATTACACCCAAGAACAGAACACCACACTCGCTTAGACTCCATTCTACTCAGTGCTCCAGCTATCAACAATGAACGCGCCGGTCGGCGCGTGCTATGATTGACAGCTCGCTCACGAGGGCGCGAGGGCGGGTCTGTGTTGAAACGCTGCTGTCAATCAACCATCGTGGGAGGGGCGTCGATTTTGTGACGTCACAAAATCGAACAGCTTGATTTGAGACAGGGGTAAACATATAAGAAGATAAAAAAAAAAAAACACTGGATGGATTTTTATCATTTTATGATGGTTGTGTACAGGCACTGCCAACACACATTTCAGTACAATCAACTTGTAAAAGTGCATGTACCATTATATGACCCCTTTAAATTGTACACATGGGGTACTTTTTATCCTTGTGTGCACCAAACCCATCTAGTGTGTTTGCTGCCAAAAAGCTCTTTTTTTAGTTTCATCTGACCACAGAACCCTGTGCCGTTTGAAGTTCCAGTCGTGTCTGACAACTGAATATGCTGGAGTTTGTTTTTGGATGAGCAAGGAGCATTTTTCTTGAAAACCTCCCAAACAACATGTGGGGATGTAGGGGTTGTTTGATTTTTTTTTTTTTTTATAGGCTTTCTGACCCCAAGACTCAACTAATCTCTGCAATTCTCCATCTGTGATTATTGAAGAGTCTTTGGCCACTCGAACTCTCCTCCTCACCGTTCATTAAGACAATATAGACACACGTCCTCTTCCAGGAGGATTCGTAACATCTTTAGTTGATTATAACTTCTTAATTATTGCCCTGATGGTCAAAATGAGGATTTTCAATTCTTTAGCTATTTTCTTACAGCCACTCTCTATTTTGTGATGCTCAACAATCTTTTGCTGCACATCAAAACTATATTCTTTGGTTTTACTCATTGTGATGGATGATTAAGGGAATTTGGCCTTTGTGTTTCCTCATATTTAAACTCCTGTGAAACAAGGTCATAGCTGGACAATTTCATGTTCCTAGTCACCCTGGTGTGCTAAAAAAGGTAAATATTAATGGGAGTATACTTCAGAGATATTTTATTCATAAAAAATTCTAGGGGTATGAATAATTGTGGCCAACGTGTTTTGGAGAAAAACATTTATTTCATATTGTGATTTCCCCCCCACTTTCAATTCTTTTACTTCAATGAAAGGTTAGTTTTTGCCAATTTTTTGAATGAAAGATCAAAAGGATAAACAATGCAGATTTATTTTTTACAGCGATTTTTGATCATATTTACCAGGGGTATGATTAATTCTGAGCACGACTATATATATATATATATATATATATATATATATATATTCACATACAGCTATGGACATCCTGAATGTTCAACACTACATGTGTAGCAGTGTTATTTTAGTATTAGTTATGGTTATTAGTTATACTAATATAGTTTTTATTAATATGTTTTATTATTCATTTATTATTATTATTTATATGGTCAGGTTTTATTTTTTTATTTTTTAGTAATGTTATGTTATTTTTTATATTATTTTTTAAATTACATTTATTTTTTATTTTAGTTTTAGTTCAGTTTTAGTTTATTTCCACTTAGTAATTTTAGTGCTTCAACTTAAATTTTAGGATATTTGCCAAGGCAACATTTATAATTTTCCTTTAGTGTGTATGTTTTTTTTAACTAATAAGGTTGTATACATAGTTTCCATGATTGAGAAATTTTCATTACTATTGGAGCTGCCAGTTTGCTAATTTTCAAATGATTATTGAACAGCAAGCACAAACTGCAAAAGTGACAGCCCTTCTGGCACGCTCAGTGACCAAATTCGCTCACTCATTTTCATTCACTCCTTAAAGTGTACTATATTAGTGGACTAATGTAAGGAATAGTGAATGAGGGTATAAGGGGCGATTTCGAACACAGCCTGGGTGTGTTTGACCTGATTGCTGAATGACATCATAAGTACAGCGAGGATACAGAGCCGTCTGCTCTCTAATCACCATACTTTGATGTCATACGGTCTGCGCAGCGCTGCTTCAAGTCAAACACACCTAGGACTTGCTGCATCCTATTTCATAATTAAAAGTATACTTTATTTTTTTTAAATTAAAACATTGAAACATCATTTCATATTTCTCTATTCAAACTTTTCTCTAAAAGTTCTCTAACTGAATTAAATGATTTTTAACACTATAAAAAAGCAAAAAAGGTGGGGGCGGTGCCGCGGTGAGCAAGTGATGTAACCGGTAACATTGGAGACACAGACTCGCAGCAAGCCTACTGTGAAGTTTGCTTTAAAGTTCCACAGAGGTCACACCTTTGGAGTTTTGGCTTGGGAGATCCAGCAGTGTATTTTACTGTGGGCATGGGCTTTTTATCCCTGTTTGCCCCAAACCCATCTGGTGGGTTTGCTGCAAAAAAGCTCTTTTTTTGTTTGTTTCATCTGACCATAGAATCCGGTGCCTTTTGAAGTTCCAGTCGTGTCTGACAAACAAATATTCTGGAGTTTGTTTTTGGATGAGTGAGAATGAATTTTCTTGAAACCCTCCCAAACATGTGATGATGTGTTTTACTTTTATTTTATTTTTGCTTTCTGACCCCAAAACTCAACTAATCTCTTTAGACACATGTCCTTTAACTATTTTCTTACAGCCACTTTCTATTTTGTGAAGCTCAACAATCTTTTGCTGCACATCAGAACTATATTCTTTGGTTTTACTCATTGTGATGGATGATTGAGGGAATTTGGCCTTTGTGTTTCAACTCCATTGAAACAAGAAGTCATTGCTATACAATTTCATGTTCCAGGTCACTCTGGTGTGCTAAAAAGAAAAAAGGTAAATATTAATGGGAATGTACTTCAGAGATATTTTACTCATAAAAAATTGTGAGTAAAATAATGTGATTTACCCCCCACTTTCAATTCTTTTACTTTAATAAAAGGTTAGATTTTTGCAACATTTTTTAATGAAAGATCAAAGGGATAAACAATGCAGATTTATTTTTACAGCCATCTTTGACCATATTTACCAGGGGTGCCAATAATTCTCACCACAACTGTAAGTGCATGTTTAAAGGGGTGGTTCGGGATTTTTGACATCGGACCTCATTTTTAAGTCAGCCTGGTTGTTATTCATCAGTGGAGAATTTTTTAAAAAAAAATGATCCAGTTCTTATATTTGGATAGTTAGCCGATGCTAGGCTAGTAGTGATGTGACATTTGAAGCGAGGTGTCGGAGCGTGTGTCGAGAAAAAGTGGGCGTGCCAGATGAAGCCGCGATTCGAGGCTTGTGTTGTTAACGTGAAAATCACGTGACTAATGACAAACGAGGCCTCGGTTTGTGTAAATACGTCATCGGTTCAGTCTGAGTGTCGCTTCCGGATAAAAGGATTCGAAACTCGCGCCTCCTTGTGGGTGTTGTCAGGAGTTGTAGTAGTGTCAGAGAGTCAGAGAGTTAGAAAACTATCATTGTCATTGTCGTTTATTGTGTCATATGTGAGGGCTGTAGGCCTATATTATTACATTATTAGGTTAGAATAGTTATAGTAACCTATATTATTATTATAGTAGGCCTAGCTATATTATAGTCTTGTTATATTAATTAGTTAAGTTTATTTGGATTGCTCTGGATTTTTGCATCTGGACTGGATTGCTTTTTTATTTGGATTGCCCTTTTGGATTTGTTTGCTTTTTGTGACTCTTCCTTTTTCCTGGTAATGGAGCCAGCAAGAAAGAGGGAATCCTCCCCTGTCTGGGCTCAACAGAAGCATCAGTGTCCTCATTTATACCAGCTGGCACTGGCATTTATATGTTCCCCTGCATCCTCTGGTCCTTGTGAAATGATCTTTTCCAAGGCTGGAGAGATTTTGTCCAAGAAGAGGAATCGTCTAAAGCCCAACACACTTGAAATAATTCAATAAATAAATAAAAAAAACTTAATAAATAAGTTTCTCAATAAAAAATCTATTGTAATCCTTCCTTCCGGACTATTCTGTTGCAGTTTACTTTAATCTGTTATCTATAATCTGCTAAATGAATAAATGTACTTTATTACACTCCCTCAAACATAAGCACTGCACTCAACACGGTGTCACTGTTGTTGTTCATACTGTCACTATCCAAACAATTTATGAATAATTAATGAACTGTGAGTGTGACTCTGGACAAGTAAATTCAGACAGAGAAAGATACATATTTTATATTATACACAGTAATGGACAAATGTCTGATCATGTCTTTTTATTATTGCAAATGAAAGGTTACAGACATCAATAGTGAGTACAAAATAAATAAATATTTTTATTTATAAAAAATATTTTTATAAAATATATATTTAAATATAAATATACAAATAAATATACATATTTATTTGTATATTTACATTAAAAATAAATATTTTTATTTATAAAAGTATTTGTATAAAATATTTTTTTTTTATAAAAATATATATTTTATATAAAATGAGGGAGGGAAGGCGCGCCCGCGACACTGGTTCAGAATGAATGAATTTGTCTGCTATTTCTTTGCACAGTAGCTAGGTGTCACTAGTGAGCAATGCTGAATGAAGCTTCGAGTAATGAACCTTTAGCTGAAGCAATGGCCTGCAAGGTCTCAGTGGTTCAGGAAGCCTCATTTTGCCATCACTATAGGCTAGCGCGAGTCAATGGTATATATGTTAGCCAGCCATTAAAAAACGTTTTACCCACTCCACAGTGCACCAAACGCAAATCAATTATAACACTAGACTATCGATGTATATGTCCGTTGAGAGAATAATGTTAGAAATCAAACTTACCTTTCATCACATGGCATTAGTTATAATTTGTTCCCTGTAATCATAAGCCTTGTCTACAGCAGCAGCGGAGTGATATTGATTACCTAGGCAACCGAGTGAGCCGGTACACACATGACGCAAGTATATTTACCTGCGCTTCTGTTCTGTGTTTACTTTTTGCCGCATTACTAACCGGAGCAAAGTCAAATTCCGCAGCTGCTGAGAAACTAGTTCCTTTGGGATCATTGAGATGAAAGGTAAGTTTGATTTCTAACATTATTCTCTCAACGGACATTTGCATCGATAGTCTAGTGTTATAATTGATTTGCATTTGGTGCACTGTGGAGTGGGTAAAACGGTTTTTAATGGCTGGCTAACATATATACCATTGACTCGCGCTAGCCTAGCATCGGCTAACTATCCAAATATAAGGACTGGATAATTTAAAAAAAAAAAATTCTCCACTGATGAATAACAACCAGGCTGACTTAAAAATGAGGTCCGATGTCAAAAATCCCGAACCACCCCTTTAATGTACTAATATCAGATTGATTTGTGTGTGAACAGAAAGCACAGAAAGGTCAGAGTCGTAACGTGGATCGTCTAAGGAAGAAGATGAATGAGCAGGAGTCGTGTCTGCTGATACACTCCCCTACCATCCCATTCCGCATCCCCAACAAACACGGCAAGGTACCGCATCGCACAACCATTTGATTTACAACACTGTTATTTGTGAAAAGATATATTTTTAACACTTGTTACACATGACACACAAATGTTTTCTGTTTAAATGTTGTGCTTCTGTTGTTTATAGCTTTCCAATAGGGGGAGCCATTGTTATTCTACTCACTGTCTCTTTCTCTCTCCAGAGCTACCTGTTCCTGCTGTCCTCAGATTATGAGAGGTCAGAATGGAGGGAAAGCATTCAGAAACTGATGAAGAAAGGTAAGAAAATGTGTTATTTTAAAAGATCAGGTTATTCTCCCTTACAATATCAAATCATCATTAAAAAATTACACAATCCATCATTTCTGTATTAGCCTCGCTGTCACTCCAGTAATGCTCTCTAAGGTTTAAAACTATTTAAAATTAATAGGTCCACTATAGGGCCTTAGCAAATTTAGCAAGAAGGCAGCAAGATGATTTAATTATAATTATTTACAATAGGTTATAATAAGAATGCAGTGGTGAGCTCTCACTTACGATAAGTTTATTTCCACCTGGTTATTTATGCTTATTTTAGATCCTGTTCCTGCAGTCCTGCATTTTTCTGTGTTCACAAAGTGTTCACAAAGCTGTTTACTTTTTTAATAATTATTCTTTTTTTAACACCAGAAAGACCAGACCAATCTTTTTTCTCTGTTTTTTTTCTTTTTATTAAGAGCCACAAAACATATGTTGCATTTTATGTTTAATTTATTTACCAAAAGGCAATCATTGTCGTCTTTGTCATCCAAGATGGAAGTGGGCTTCAAATAATGTGTTGGACATTAGGGGGATTTGGAGTCATAATGATTCTTGAAAATGATCCTGAAAATGTCCTACCTTTCTGTGGACATCCTGAATGTTCAACAATGCATGTGTAGCAGTGCTATTTTAGTATTATTTATATACTAATATAGTTTTTAATAATTTATTTATATATTATTATTATTTATATGTTTAGTTTTAATTTTGTTTTAGGAATGTTATGTGCTTGTCATTTTTTCTCTCCATTTTTTATATTATTATTTAAATGTAATTAATTTTTTATTTTAGTTTTAGTTCCGTTTTACTTTATTTCCATTTAGTAATTTTAGTGCTTTAACGTAGAGCTCTTAATTTTAGAGCTCACTGTGTGTGTATGTGTGTTTTTAGACCTACAGGCATGTGTGTTGAGTTCAGTGGAGCTGCAAGTGTTAACCGGCTCCTGCTTCAAACTCAGAACTGTCCACAACATTCCTGTCACCAGCACCAAAGATGGTAAGTGACACATATTTTAACGTTTTTTCTCTGCTCTCTTGATATAGTTATATCTAGAGGGGTCAAATGTAAATGCTGTCTGAATCTGGGGAGACTAGGGTAAAATATGTCAGTGAAATCAATTTCAGTTTATATCAGATGTCCTGAGATACATTTAGTTTAGTTAGTATTAGTTTTTCATACATCTCATTTGTCTTTGACTTGAGGAGAACTTCAGTACAAAGCTTATTCTCCATTCCAGTGTTTCTTTCCCTTTTGTTTCCAGTTAAATGCCTTCAGCTCTCATCCCAATAGTTTTTATTTATACTCACTACCCCATTTTCTTCATTCCTCTCTTTCTCTTTCCATCACAGTGCAAAAGTCCAAATGGGATTTTCAGAAATCTAGGTTACAGTCTGGTTCTACTCTACTGATAACCTGTGCAATGTAGATGCTGCTACATTGGCAGGGCAGGGCAGAGTTTCTGAACTTGGTTGTTTGTATTTGTGTGGACTTTTTTTCGATTTGGATGACATTAAATCCATCTGTCCATTATCTTCCACATACAACCCCAGTTAGCAGAGCTGGAGTTAGTCACTATCAAAAGGACAACACTTCCTAAGTGTTGCTATACACATACTCCAAACCTCTCTTTTTGAATTATTAGTGGTTGGAGGTAGATTCAAACATATTAATGCATTTAGCCATGAAATGCATTAAACCTCTTCTAAAACCTGCTTATCCCATGATACAATTACTGTAACACAAAACCTCAAGTCAAATTTATTTATATAGCTCTTTTCAGAATACACATTGTTTCAGAGCAGCTTAATAGAAATTCATGTTGTTAATGTTCATAATATATTACTATCGGGTATTTGAGATTTGCTATATAGTATATATTGCCTTATTTGAGTGTATTGACTGTATGCGAATAAAGTTGGAAATTATAAATCCAACTTTATATATAGAGTTGTATTATAATACAGTTTAAATAAATAAAAAAACGATATAAACAATCATGCACCCAAGATTTGATAGATATATATAGTATATATTACTTAATGTGAGTATACTGTATATGCAGGTAAAGTAATATATATCCAACTTTTAATATAATGCTGGGCAAAAAGTAAGGGATAATGTACATCCAGCCGGTTGTTACTGCAGAATAAACCCCTACAGGGTGATCAGGGCTATCAGGTCTTACGTCACACTGAAGGGATTTATTTTATTCTGCGATAACAACTGGCTGGATGTACATTATCCCACTTATTACATGGCTACTTGCCACATACTGTAAGTAAATAATTAGACACAGAGTATTGACTTGAGTTGAAATATTTTATTAAGGCTTTTTAACGCAAAGCTTCCGCGAAGAAAGCAGTTGCTAGCAAGCGGCAAGTTCAAACTAGATGGAGATTTAAGGGATATGGTACAGTCATACCCCTTATTACATGATATTTCACCTCATAAATAATTACGTGGATGAGAGATATTGATTTGAGATTAAACTTTTTTTAAATCTTACCTGTTCGTTATCTTATAATCCATTACAGTATACAAAACAATTGTTGCAAAATGGCAGCAGCTGCATTTGCATGAAACAAGAGAGTGAGTCCATACCCGGATGACATAATTAAATAATTGTACGCAGAATATAGATTTGAGTTTTAATATTTTATTAGCTCACCAAACGCAAAACTTCCACAAAAGAAAAAACGTTCCTAGCAATCGTATAGCGCTGACTTCAGTTACTCGGATGAGCCTGTGTTATCCGTTTTTACTGGTTGTTATCGGGGAATAACATACCGCTGGGTGGTGCGATTGACTAATCAGAATCAAGTATTTCACAGAGCCATGTTATAATATAGTTTACATCCTTCGATGATTCAACAATGATGCAATGGAGATTTGCTATATAATACATACAACTTAATGCATACCACTCAAGTGTTTTGTTTCTTTCAATAAATAATTCCATTATTACAAATAATCAGATTAAAACTGTTTAATTTATGTATTTATTCTTTAATTCTTTTATTCTGAATTCTTATTTATTTTATTTATTTATTTATTTTGTTATCAATGCTCTGACCACACTGCAACATTAAATAAATAAATAAATAAATAAAATATTGGTTTGAGAGGAGAATGCTGTTGTTGAGCCATTAGAATCATATATATTCATATTCATATATATTACTGTATGCGTGACACAGAAAGAACCCCTCTGATCATCCCCTGAACCCCACAACATCCCTCCTGCTATGAAATTTAAGATACAGGGAATGAGGTGAAATGAGGAGCATCTGGTGAAGGAATGTAAACCCTGCCACATGCCCCATGAACCCCATTTACACTCACAAATACTCTCATTCCTCTGGATACCAGTAGTTTGAGCTGACAAATCAGGACTGTAAGAAGTGTTTGTCTTCATTATGAAAGGAACGGTGACACTGGGAACTCAAAAGGGAACAGTTATTAAATGATGGCCGGCTGCTGTTCAGTGCTTGAGCTTAGAACAGAAAAGGTCCTAGTTATTGCTTTGATGCATCACAAAAGGACTGGTTAAATGTGGGTTCATGAAACACTATGGTTTCGGGATGCTTGTTGTGAATTTAAATTAATTTAGAATGTGAGATACCAACACCAAAATGAATTATGAGGCTTTTAAGATCTCTTTATGTTTTTAAACATTTGTTGCTTTTTATTCCAGTTTTGGCAAAATTCTGAATTTAAGAATTGACTCAAGTCATCAGTTCAATTTGAACTGAATTGGCTGCAACACACGTTGAATTTGAATTGTAATTAAAGGAGGTAGAATTGATTGCATAAAAGTTCAGTAGTGAATACATTATAGTCTAAAGCCTAAAACTTTCAAACTTTGAGCAATAGTTTAAGCTATAAAAATTCGTCTTGACAAACATTTCTTTTATTGTCTTAAACTTTCAAAAAATTTCAGTTCATTTTAATTTAATGTCATTAAATAATTGAATAATATTATGATTAGAATTGCATTTCTACATCCTGTTTGCTCTATTACCTATATTACATTTATAGGTTCAATAATTGACTTGGAATTTAAAACTAAATTTAAATTCAGGAATCGAAAGTAAAATTCAAGAAAACAAAGGCCACTTCACATTGCACAGATAAACGGCAACCAACACAGATTACAGTATGACACTTTTCAGACACTCCACAACCCGGCAAATGCTAATCGAACAGTACTTGCTTTTAAAGCACACTTTTTGTGTGAAATCACATTTATTTTGTCCATCAAAAGTGTGGACAAAATAAATTTCACTATTTCTAATTTCATACTCAATTTCTAGTGCAGTTCAGCAAATATAGACTCGGTGCCAAAACCCCCTCTTCACTGCTTCTCACACGACGCTCCTGCTAGGCGCTCACTTGCTGCTCCTGCTCCCAATGTGAATGCACTCATTGGTTAATGTGCACGGCACGCCGAAAGAAATTTGCGCCGCTCACGCGTGTGGCCATAAAGATGCCTAAAGAAACACTGATCAACAACATAGAGCACATCAAATATGGTAAATGTGAAGTTCAAACATTCTTGCTTAACATGCAAGAACAAAACTCAATGGTTCCTAACTGTCTTTACACGCTGCAAAGTTGACTCGTCTTTAAAGGTAGATGAGGGGTTTGTGAAGGAAAGGTGTTTCAAAACAGCCTTTTTTTGCAATGATGTAGTGATGCTATTGGAGCAGAGATGATTTGACTTTTTCTTTAAGGTGAGTCTGAGTTTAATCAAACTGAATGATGAGATTACATTTGATTCTTACTTTTGGACTGGATTATGATCTCATGTCCACAAACACCATCAGGTCCATGATTGTTTACTCTCTCTTGTGTTGTTCTGACGAGGCGGTGTAGGTTCAAAGAGCTTCTCTGCTATTTCACTTCCTGCTAAATAAATGTAGAGAAAGAGAGACTGCAACTTGAGCACTGCCACCCACTGCTTCTAATATTGATACAATAAGCCACTCTGTGTGTATGTGAGAGATTCGGTCAAGGCCACCCTGAAGTGGTCACTGGTTCTGTGATCCTGGAGACCCCTCACGTGTAGCAGGTTTCCTCTCAGGACAAGAGCCTTTAAGTCCATAAGAATTCTCACATTTTCTGGGGCTTATCATAAATATTGTTTTCATTAATCATGTTTTTATTTAATCCAGTTCACATGATGTTAAACTCTTTTGGAATGGATATCCAAACTCACGGTTTTAGTTGAGGCAGCTGTAGACTCTCAGTTATGTGACACTGTTTTCATTTTCTCTGACATATGCATTCTTTCCACCAGCACTAATTTACAGAGTTCTTCATCAGTGTTTCCAGTGCAGACCAGCCTAAGTCAGGGGGCTGTGACTCTTGACTTGATCTGATCTGTATGTAATAGATCTTGCAACTAGTGCATGACATCACAATTATAAAAGCACTCCCCTTCGAAACTTTTAGTCAGTCATATTTCTAGTCAATCTGACTTTACATTACTGACTGATTTTTTTCAGTACTGATAACAATGCTTGTCAGATAGCCTGATATTTACTATCACCAGTCCAGCAGAGAAATGGATCACACAGACAGGAGATTTGCTATTAGAATAGGACTGTTAAAATTATAACAGACATAAACTCAATCACCAGCTGCTCACATTCTTACTGATGAGCACAGAGAGGGAAACAGAGATTACTAGATACTAGTGCTTTGGGATACACCAGGTGTCGTCTTTCCCTTTGAGAACTGTTGTTCAAAGATGACTAAAGCAAAGAGTTGCACACTTCATAAATTCACTAATTTCCCTCTCAGACACACATACACTTACTGAGTGTTTCTTGTTTCTTCCAGACGAAGAATCTCCTGGTCTATATGGCTTCCTGCATGTGATCGTCCATAAAGCCATGGGCCTGAAAGAATCTGCCAGTAAGTTAAAGTGTCTTGTCCATTTTACATGCCATTAGCAGACTGTGTGTTTTGCTTTTTTCTATTGTGTTGTTTTGTAGAATGTAAGACTAGAACAAACATTTATCCTGCATAATAACTCAATAATGTCAATTTCAGTTTCTTAAAAAAAAAAACATAAAAACCTTATAAAAAACCTACCTTAGATGTTTTAAAGGAAAATACTGTAGTTAATTTTAATAATAGTTCATTTTAATAGTTAATAAAATAAGACTATAGTTAACAGCTTTATAAATCAGCATTATTTTTATTATGCAGAGAACAAGTAATTAGCTGTAGACATTGTAGTTTTGGCATGTTGGGATGAAAGAGGAAGAGTGTGACTGAGAAACTACACATTTTTTCATGTGTTCACATAAGATGAACTTCCCATCATTTAGCTGTAAACACTATTGCATATAACTGTAATAATAATAATAATAATTAGTTACATTTATATAGCACTTTTCTGGGTACTCAAAGCGCTTTACATAGAAGGGGGGAATCTCCTCAACCACCACCAATGTGCAGCATCCACCTGGATGATGCGACGTCAGCCATATTGCGCAAGGACGCCCACCACACAACAGCTTACTGGTGGAGAGGAGACAGAGATGAAGCCAATCAGAATATATGGGGATGATTTGGAGGCCATGATGGACAGAGGCCAATGGGCAAATTTGGCCAGGATGCCGGGGTTACACCCCTTCTCTTTTTCGAAAGACATTCTGGGATTTTTAATGACCACAGAACACAGAATGTCAGGACCTCGGTTTAACTTCTCATCCGAAGGATGGTGCTTTTTGACAGTATAGTGTCTCTGTCACTATACTGGGGCATTAAGCGGGTCGCACACCGGACGCGCAGCTCAGCGCCGCGCCGCGCCACGTCTAGGACAACTCTCACTGGAAAATCCGATAACATCAACAATTTTCTGATTTCTGTAAATATAAAACTAAATGTATATTGCCGCACAGGGTGAAGTCCGTATATACATTAACTACGATTTGAGACACATAAATGTAAATTTAATATAAAACTATGTAAATGGCGCTCTGTGGCGCGGCAGGATTTTGAACACGGTCCTGAGCCGTTGCTGGGCGCCGCGGACAGACGCCAAAAGGCGCCGCCGGTGTGTGTACTCTCATAGAGAATAATGTGTTCGAATTTAAAAGACGTGGCGCTGCGCTGCGCGGCGCTGAGCTGCACGTCCGGTGTGCGACCCCCTTTAGGACCCACACAGACCACAGGGTGAGCACCTCCCCCTCCTGCCCTCACTAACGTCTTCCAGCAGCAACCTACTTTTCCCAGGGAGTCTCCCACCCAGGTAGTGACCAGGCTCAACCCTGCTTAGCTTCAGAACAAAACAAATAAAAAAGAACAATCATGGAAGATTGTTGACTGAATTAGAATGATATAAATTGGCGGAAGTTCGTCATCTGACCAATCTATCTGAAGGATTTGTGAGATATCGTTAACTTGTAGAGCCTCTTATTGTATTATCAACACAAGGAAGACACAAGTGTAATAAAAGGGTTTTATTAACAAAAGGATAGACACGATTAACTAACAACTACTGAATGGATAAAGTTCAAAACAAAGACTGATAAATGCAAGGGACTGAGTCGGATGTTAATATGGCAGTTATTCTGATTCTGATTCTGCTTATCAAATCCGGTTCTTGTCAATTCTTGTTTCCGATTCCAATATTTTTTGGAGAGAAAAAAAAGGGCAAATACTTGAAGAATAAATATTTCTACCTTTTATTCATGCTAATTTTAAGCAATAACCAATAAAATGGCTAAAGTGAAAGGAGTCTCTTCAAATAAAGATTGTGCTGATTACATTGTTACTCCAGTAGGTGGCAAAAATCGACTGTTAATTTTTTTTTTTTCATTGAATCATTTATTCAGGAAGAATCTAGAGATTCATTAAAAAACGGTGAATCATCCATTAATTAAACAGGCATTTATGAATGAGACACTTAATTAATTAGTTTTAAACATGCTTGAATTAAAGATCCAAATGAGTATTTAAAAAAAAAAAAAAAAGACTGGAACATGTTATTCTGTGTAGTTGTCTGATGTTGTATTTTAAACAAAACAAAAACGATTTTAAACCAAATAGATTCTCAGTTTATCCTGAATTAGGAGCCGTTCACATATTGCGTCTCTCTCCTCCTTTCCACAAGCGCCTGCGCTCCCGTGGCGTCTGTCGTTGCTATGCAACCATGAACTGCGCTCTCCATGATGACGAGGAAGTATCAGCAAATTATTATTTGATTTCTAGCCCTTGCATTAGCTTTTACTACTAGATATATTTATAGAGATGAGAAATAAAAACCGCCCTGTACAGCTATGATCAGCTGTTCAGCCGAGCTTTCGATGTTGTTACGGAAAGGTCAGTTGGTTTTTGTCACATGACCTGCGGTGCGCTTGCGGCATTCTGAAAAGTTGAGATGTTTTCATCTCGCCGAGGCATCGGCGCGCCTGGAAAAACGAGCGCGTTGCACCAAATCACGACCGCGTCGCTTCAATTATGAGCATGCTTGCTCGATACCCAACCCTACTGACAATATACACTAATGCCAAGGTCTCTGGAAAGAGGTTTGGTAAAGTGATATTTACGTTCTGCCTGGTGACGTGCTAAGTCCGAGCGGCAATGTCTTTCACTTGCTGAGCTGGGCAACGTTGCAGTGGGATGAAAGGAGTTGGAATCCGTTTCACAGCCTTTAACGCAAAGTACTTGTGAACGTTGAACTTCTGGAGCACAGAGAACGTCCTTATTTTGGAACACGCAGATGAAGGAGCCTTGAAGAGAAGATTCTGAAGACCGTACAGAAGATCCGGGCAATCTGGAACGCGCAGATCTGGAGGATCTCTGAAGAGAAGATTCTGAAGTTGGTGCAGATCTTGAAAATGGGGGCGCTAAGCTTGTGGTCGTTGTCTCTGTTGCTGTTTTCAAACTTCCCAAACTCACTTCTTGCATAACTTCTTTGTTTCTCTCTTTAGAGCATCAGAGTCTTAATAGAGCAACTTCACAATTCCATAGAGTTGCACTTATACCCCTTTTCCACCAACAAGAACCGGGTGCTAGTTCAGAGCCAGAGCAATTGCCAGTTCGGAGTTGGTTCGACTGACGAGCTTTCTAAGAACCGGTTTGCCTTTCCACAGGCCAGAGAGCCACCACAGAGCCAGATCTTATGTCACTGTATACATCTCACGTTAACCAGCAACTCTAGCGCGGCAGCGCCAAACACAAACACATCAGGCTTGTTCGAGATGGTTCGGCTTCTCACAGACCGATCGGCGCATGACATCAAAGCACTGTGAAAGCGATCCAAAAGCACAAGGAGTCGTATGCTTTCCAAACACTCCCGCAGCTCCGATCGGTCCGCGCCGCTCCGATGCATCTCGAACAAGCCTTCCATCAACAATGGCGCCCGTTGCATTACTATTGATACTCATGGCTTTGCGAACCTATCAGCATCCAAACACAGCAAATGCAGTAAGTTTGTACATTTTGCATGTACACAAACAACACTCATTGAGTGCCTGAGCTGTGCATACAAGTGGGGCACACTATATCTAGCTGGTAACCTACCACACTAACTTTGGCTCCTTCCCCACCAGAGAGGTCACATCAATAGTTTCTCCATTGTTTTTAATTTGGTTGTCGTTCGCAATGCTTCATGGATTGTAGTTCTTTTCCCTCATTACAGCTGTTAAGTACATGGTCTTGTACCTTTGTCTTTTTATCAGATTTTCAAAGACCTTTTTGCTTCAAATCAAAGTTTCTAATGTTGTGATTCACCTTGTAGCTGGCTGGTTTGGTTCTTTCTGTTTATGACTTTAAGACTCTTCAAGATCAAGACTTTTTAAAAATATATTTGGGGAAAGGGAATGGTAAAATACTTCTGGAACCTAGGCCGCTGACAAATTGGGCCAGAACTCGACCTTCCGTTTCAATCCACACCTGCTGAATTTAACATGCATTTAATTAGATCATGTCACTTTTATTCACTAATAAATAATTAACTTAATATAATTAATATCTTAACTTACTTTACTGTTTAAAGTGTTTAGCATTGTATATTGTCTCACGCAATATTTTTAATTTGTTTTAATCTTAAAGGGATACTCCACCGTTTTTTCATATTAAACTATGTTATTCCCTTAAAGGGGGGGTGAAATGCTATTTCATGCATACTGAGTTTTCTACACTGGTAAAGAGTTGGATTCCCATGCTAAACATGGACAAAGTTTCAAAAACTAAGTTGTACGTTTGAAGGAGTATTTTTGTTCCAAAAATACTCCTTCCGGGTTGTCACAAGTTTCGGAAAGTTTTTTTCGAGTATGGCTCTGTCTTACGTAAGATAGGGCGGAATTTCCTTATATGGGTCCTAAGGGCACTTCTCCGGTAAGATCGCGGCCGCGCGCGCACTCGTAGACTAGAGCAAGAGAGTGAAAGCAGTTCGCCATCAAAGCGCCCTGCCCGGCTTTTGGGAAGTCAATGTCACCAAAGAAGTGTGTTTTTGGTTGCCAGGGCAAGACAACCCTGCACAGATTCCCAAAGAACCCGGTGTTAAGGCACCAGTGGATGGAGTTTGTTTTTCTGAGCATAAACGGAGTTGTGTAAGACTGTTGTTCCCTGCATTTCGACGATGATTGTTTTATAAACAAAGCCCATATCGACGGATTTGCAGATCGTCTAATGCTTAAGGATCGAGCAGTCACAATGATAAAGGTTCGCGGTCGTGCGTTGGAACCGGACGGTGAGTAAAACTGTTTGTTGAACAAATGTCTCTGTGTGTTGTCACTAGCTTGGCGCGTTAGCACACAGCTTTAGCTTCGCCCACAGGGCCCGCCCCCAGCCGCTCGTTTTTTTCCGGAAAGACTCGGTACAGCCTATCTTTCTGTTAAAAATTTAATAAAACAAAAGACTTTTTGGAGATATGAAGGATGCAATATTACTCTATAGGTAATAAGATTAACAGGAGATTGAGTGAAAATGAGCATTTCACCCCCCCTTTAACTAAGACGAGTTGATACATACCTCTCTCGTCTCAGTGCGTGCACTAAATCGCTCTGTCTTGCGGCGAAACTTTGTTAGCACTTAGCTTAGCCCAGTTCATTCAATATGGGCCAAGCAGAGAAGCTACCAAACACCTCCACATTTTCCCTATTTAAATACAGTTACTCGCGTAGTGAAACTCGACCTAGGACGGTGACACAAAACAAAACGTTGCGCTTTTCTAAGCGTGTAAAATGGATAACTATATTGTATGGCGGAATACCATAGCAAGTGCTTGTGAGCACTTCGACTTGGCGCAGTAATATCTTCACTCGTGAAAAATCCTCTCACCGGCCCCCGCTCCCTCTAGTGAATAAACAAATAAGGAATGTTGAAAAGAATGATACTTTATGAAACAAAACCGCCAGTAGGAGGCGGCAGGCGACCGTCTTAATGAACGAGTCATTGAGTCATTCATTCAAACGATTCGTTCAAATGGCTGATTCATTCAGAATGAGGCAGTTTATGAATAGGTAATTGAATCTTTGACTCAATCGATTCGTTCAAAACGCTGAATCATTCAGTAATGAAACACGGCTGAGTGTTGCTGTGAGATGCGCGATGGTTCTGCTGTGATCTTTGTTTGGAACTATTTTCGCTGCAGAAACAGAACAAAAACAGTCATTGCGTCTCAAATGTAAGTGACTTAATTTTAACTATTTGTTTATTGAACTGTTATGAAATCAGTCTCGGTTTCAATCTTGATGGCATTCAGGAAAACATCACTCTGGTCGTGTGTAGCCTAGGCTATATATTGTTTCTTAACTATAATATGTTATAAATAACAGCACGAGCCTCAACAGCGCAACTTTGTTACCGTCAGTACATTAGGTAAGTTAGGCCTATATTATTATCAACTATAGGCTATCAATCGCCACTTACATTAAATTAAATAAAACAGAATCACCCTCACGTTTTCGGTGATACGGAATATTTTTAGATTACATTTTTTTTTTAAATCAGGGCATTTGTCCGGATGGGCTACAATTCTCTCTCATTTTTCCCTTCAAAAAAGAAAGAAAGAAAAAAAACACACGTGTCCCGGACAAAGTATATGGTCCCAGACAAGCGTTATTGTCGAGTCCTCCTGATATGTTTTCCTTGATTGGTTTTCCATGAAGAGAATTACGTTGTTGAAAACGAAAGTAAAGTGACGCACGTTCATTGCGTTTTACCGTGATGAGAGTTCCGTGTCTTTATTAAACTCAACACAAAATTATTTATCTGTCATCCACCCTCGATTAATTGGAATGGAATGTTTTTATTACTTATCCGTGCACTGCGCGCAGCAGCAGCACTATACGGTTTGAGAATGGACACAAGCGGTAACTGCAACAGAACCGTCACGGTGGAAAAAGTGTATGACTGTCTGTCTTGACTGTCTGTCTGAGTTTTGTCGAGAGCCGGAGGCAGCACGAAATTTGACGGAGGCGGCCGCCTCATAATTCTCTATGCAGGAAAAACCCTGCCCTAGCACCAGACTTGCATTCTCATTGGATGTGCTGCTTCCCAGTGTAACCATAGTGGATATCAGGAGGTCCCTCCTGAAAGTCAAGCCCTGCAAGGAAGCTGGCCCAGACAGCATTCACGGCCAGGTTCTGAAAGACTTTGCATTATAGCTATCTGAGGTACTAACAGACATATTTAACATCTCACTCTTTCAAGCCAAGGTACCATCATGCTTTAAATCTACAACCATTATCCGTGTTCCAAAGATTTCAACAGTTTAGTGCCTAAATGACTACAGCCCAGTAGCACTAACTCCAATAGTAATGAATGCTTTGAGTGGTTGGTCATGGAACAAATAAAAAAAGGAATCGACTTCAGCATTGACCCCCACCAGTATGCATATAGAGGGAACAGATGTACTGCAGATGCCGTCTTGTATGTTGTACATATGGCCCTCACCCACCTGGAAAATTGGGACTCTTATGTGAGACTGCTTTTTCTTGATTTTAGCTCTGCTTTTAACACAATCATACCACAAAAACTGGTGCACAAGTTGGAGGCGCTCTGAATGAGTCCAGCATTATTCAACTGGGTATTGGTCTTCTTTACAAATAGGAGACAGACTTTTAGAATCCACAGTATCACTTCCTCTTACATTATCCTCAACACTGGCTCTCCCCAGGGATGTGTATTGAGTCCCCTGCTTTACTCTCTGCTGACCTATGACTGCTCAGTTACTTTTCAAGCAACCACATTGTGAAATTTGCAGATGATATAGCAGTGGACTATGACCTAACTTGGCATACTAATGCCATTAGTATAATAAAGGCGGCCAATCAACGGTTGTACTTCTTGAGGAGGCTCAAGCGGGCTGGTCTGGGCATTACAGTCCTTACATCCTTCTATATGTGTAGGTGGAGAGTATCATCACATCACAATTGAGGATATTTACAGTAGTAGATGCAGGGACAGGGCGGCCAGTATTATCAAGGACTCTTCCCACCCTGCCTATGGACTGTTTGCCCCGTTTTGCGCTCAATTCTTGTTCTTTTACTTTGCGTGCAACAACATAGATACTTGTATGTGTAATGTTTCAATGTTTTTTTTTTAAATAACAGTTCTATTTAGACTTTTTATGAACAATAATGTCTACTTTATAGATTTTTTAGGTGCAATACTATTTGATTATGTTCTTATTTATTACTAATTATTGCACTAATTATTGTCTTATATTTGCATTGTTTATTCTAGTTTTGTATTGCTTATTATGCTATTTATTGATGACGCTGCTTAAACATACACCTTAGATTCTAATGTTTTTATTGGTTAATGTTTCATCTTGTGCTTTGACCGGGACCTTAGTAACTTAGTTTCGTTCCTTCATGTAACCGTGTATGGAATGACAATAAAAAATCCTTGAATCCTTGAATAAATTACTTTTTAAAATATATTTAAATAAAATAAAAAAAAAACAGTTTTTAATTTTTTTTAATAATAGTTCACAATTTAACTGTTTGTACTGTATTTTTGATCAAATAAATGCAGCCTTGCTGAGTATAATAAAAAGTATGTAAAGTCTTACCCCAAACTTTTGAACAGTAGAGTACGATAAAAATCAAAAAATTTATAATATAGTAAAAATAATTAACATTAATGTAACAAGAACTGCAAGTAGTTATACGTGGCCAAGCCAGCAATGCAACTTTCTTGCCTTCTCTGCCTTCCCTACCTGCCTGCATGCCTTGCCTTGTCTACCAAGATGCAGAAATTCCATAGTTCAAGTCAAAATCAACTCAAAATGAAGAGTTTGTATATAAATGCACCGCATGTTACATTTAATAAGTACAGTTGAGATCATTCTCAGAAAGACACTATGTCTGGAACAGAAGCAACTTTAGAACCACTACTTCTTGCGGTCTGGGCATGTGCCAAACAGGATTGGAACCCACAACCTAAACGTTTCGGGGCACAAGGAATTTCAGATTGTGCCACTCAGTTGACACTGATTCAGCAGGCTGCCAAGGAGAGCTTTCAGTGTGAGAATGAGCACACAAAAGCATTACTTAGCATGTTAACCAGATTAGCATGCTAAGCTAACTTAATGCTAATGTAGCTTATGGTTAACCTGATAGCTGAAGAGCCACATTAAAGAATGGCAACTGGTTAGCTTGCCAACTAGCAAAAGGACACAAACACATACAGGGTCATTTGGAGAGATATTTCTCAGGAACGGTAGTGAGTATCAAAAATCTGTTCAGTCATTTCAGTGCGGGTTGGTCCAAAGATCATCTGAGCTGATTTAATTTAGCAAAATTTGTGGTAGGAGTAGCTAAAAAATGTGTTTCATTTGCTTCAATATGTTGAACAGTCACATTGTTAAAAAATAACTAATGATATATCAAATATGATGAATCAAATTTTGAACAAGGTTTTCCAAAGTTATAACCATTTTTTCAAAAATGAAACGTACATCTCTGGAACGTCTGCTACGTCTCAGGTACCTTCAGGACATGTGGTCGATGATCCCTACCAAATTTTGTGAAGATATGTCAAATTGTATAAAAGATATTGCAATTTATCATGTCAAATTTCAAAATGGCGGACACGTGGTTTGTCCAATCCGGGCAGAATCAGTATCCACGGATATGGCATGACACAGAGAATCCATAGACACCAAGATTCTGATTCTGACAAAAATAGCCATTTTTCAGATGAGCCATTTCCTCATGACCTGTAGGTGGCGCTATTCCCAAATTTTGGCATGGACCCTCATATCAGGGTTCTGATGAAGCCAATTTTCTTTACGATTGATCAAAGTTTGACCGAGATGCAGCCTCTGAACCAATTTTGTGTCGACCTCGTTAAGTTCGCGACATCATAACTTTTGAACCAAGATGAATAAAAAAAAAATCTGTTTTGTAATGGCTTTGTGGCTCAGTCCAAAGGTCATCTAACACAATTTTCGTAAGACTTGGAGACATCTTAATGTAAGATGTTGAATGGGATCAGCATGAAGAGCAGAATCGGGTGAACTCATTTTTAATAATAATCATAAGAAAAATAACGGATACAATATCCTGAATATAACAGCATAACTCATCACTACATATCCCTCTATAAAGGTTCCTAATCTGTAGAAAATAAACTCATCTGCAAGTATACAGTGTGTGTGAATGGGCCAGCTGCCATATGGCTCTCATCACCAGCTCATTTCATCTGGGAACATCAGCCAGATGATGCGGTTCCTCCCCCAGATTACGGCACTTACAATTACCATTGTGTGGAGCAACCATGAACATTTGGGTCAAATTTAAAACCCTTAACAGTTACACTCTTTGTATAATACAGGACCATCAGTAGTTATTGTCTTTCTACATATGCACCATTGTGCCAAACCTCTTAGTTTTATTACTCTGCACTGTAAAAACTAAAGGAGCCTCAAATATCCTGTCGGATACTCAAGGAACTTCAAAATGTAATTTAGGTGCCTCAAAGCTCTTTCTCCTATAGTAGGGTTACTGGAGGAGCATTGACAATCTTTGAGGTTCTTGCTGGAACTTATGGGATCCTTTAAGCACTTTGTATTTAGTTCAGAGGTTCTGGAGTCACCTTTTCATTACCATGAGACCTCGAAGTGCTTTGGGGGAAAATAGAGGAACTTGAATGTGATAAAAGGGTTATTGGAAGATCTTTTAACATTTAACATCTGGAGGAACCCAATGGTTCAGTGAGGCCAGAATAAGATTATTATTATCCTATTATTATTATTATAGGCTACTTAAGTTTGATTCAACATACCCAGGTGAAAAAGACTAAATGCATTAAAAATGTACTTGAGTGTCTTTAGTAGACCTACAATACAAATATACTTTAATGCATTTTATTACATTTAACAGCCTACGTCTTTTTCACTTGGGTAGCTTACATTTATTTAGTATAGGCCTATTTTATTAAGTAATTTAAACCTTAAACAACAACACTAAATAATAATAATAATATTAATAATATGAAGAAGAAGAACCAGGAGGAGAGAAGTTTTATTCTGTCACGAAACTGCTGCTATTCCTCTGCTGTCGTCGCTTCAGATGCTCGCGCTGCTCGCGCGCAACAAAGCTCAGCTGATCGACGTCATCGGGTTTGAAAGTAACGGCTCCTCTCATCAAAACTTCCGCCGTTTGTTCGGCTCACTGTTACAAGGTTTGTAAACTCGCCAAATAAATATAAATACAGAGTCTACTCACTATATATTCAAACACACACAAATATATATAAACTAAATTTATTATACATTACTACGTTTTTACAGTGTTTACCACTCGTTTATTGCACAGTATCTGGTATGAAGGTTTTAGCCGCGATGCTAACTACGTTGATCTAATGAACAAATGGAAATTATTGACTTATTGTCTTAGATTGATTTAGTCATTCAAATCAACATATTCTGTACAACTATGTCTTCAAATTGCTGATATAGCCTAACTAATTTAGCTGATTCCTGCTGTTGTCATTGCCGTTTGTTATGAATAACAAAAGCAGGTTAACGTTAATATAGTTTGGTCTGTTTTTGTTTAGCCTAACTTTACTTAACGTTACTACAGGTGCCCTCATTCTCTCAAATACCATTTTAAAGCCATTTACTGGTCAATAAATATTATGTTGTGAATAATCAGCTTTGTTCTTTTGTTTACCCAGAACAACCAGTACATTTCTAAACTAATCTGAACATTTCAGTGGCAACATTGAATTACAGTAAGTTACCTGCACCACATGCAAGTACTACTATGAACTTTCTCTGTGTGAAATTGTATTGTTTGACTGTGTACTTGTTTTTTTAATCGGTTATTCTCTGAAAATCTTCCCTCATGCTCTCAAATCTCATTCATGTTACTCAGAAAAATAATATCACAGGTTTGGTTCACAAATAATGCTATGCATTTTGTCTTATATCTTTATCATTTGCATTTGAATATAAGACATTTTAACTCTGAATTATAACTTCAAGTTTAGTCTTTTTCGACAAAAAAAAGGGAAAAGGCTATTATATGGCTTCAGAAGACTTACAACACAACCCATAACACATGAGTTGTGAACTCATTGATTATTTTTAGGATCTTTTCTGGGACATTTTTGGAGCTTAACCATTTTTACATAAATTGTTGCATTGAATTGAACTAAACAAGTGTACATAAGAATGGTTTCATGTATGATTTACACAATTTTTTTCTGCTTGTGTTTCATGCAGTGAAATTTAATGGTGACTGGGGTTGCATTATGCCTGAGATCTGCTTTTGGGTTCCACAGACAGAAAGTCAAACAGGTTTGGAACGTCACAAGGCTGAGGAAATTATTTCAATTTCACAACTATCACTTTAATAACATTACTAACAGTAAATTGTGTACTTTGCATGGATCTCGGTAAGCTGAAATACAAGTTTGAACAAGAATAAAAATTAGAGATGCACCGATTGATCGGCTGGTGACCGGAATTGGCCGATTTTCACGTGATCGGCCGTGACCGGCGACCGGCCGGTCAGTCTGACAAATGCCGATTTTATGCCGGTCAAATGCACTCGGGCGCCGCATGATTAACATCGCGCAACATCAGCATCACACGTGCACACGGAACACACATGTAGAAAACCTCGTGAATTATGTCCGTTCGTTCAGACCGCAAGCGCGTATTTTTTTTCGGCGTGCATGTTAATCAATGAGTGCATTCGGGCAGGAGCAGCGCGTGAGTGTCAAGCAGGAGCGTCGCGAGCAGTGAATCGCGTGTTTCGGCGCCGAGTCTATTTGCTGCACTGCTCACGCTCAATTAAAGGGAAAGCACACTTTTGATGGACAAAATAGCCTAAATAGGGTTTCACAAAAAAGTGCCCAAAATGCACAGAATTTGCGTGTTTTAACAAGAACTGGAGTAGGCTATGTCAGAAAAGAAAACGAAGACTAATATTTATAGAAAATGTACCCATTTAAACTTGTTTTATTATTCAGTTTGTAAGTGATTGCAATAGGCCTGTGTGTGTGTGTGCTTGCCTTTGAGAAATATCTTTATACTGCAAGGCTATATTTATTTTATATTTTATTTATATATTATTTTATTGCCATTCCCTGTTTTCATACAGATGTTTAGTTTGCTAAATACATATATAAAAAAATTATTGGATATTGAATGTGAAAAGGAAATGGTTCTTCCATAACATTGCACTTTAGATGTGTGTGAACTATGCAAATTGTAAAATGTTCTATTACAGAAAAGATATAAAATAAATATTTGTGTGTGCTGTAAAGTGGTTAGAAAAAATGAAATCGGAATCGGCTAAAATCGGTATCGGCAGGTCAAACTTAATGAAAAATCGGAAATCGGAATCGGCCCAGAAAATTGTAATCGGTGCATCTCTAATAAAAATCCTCCTGTAGACCTGAAAATCATTGAAGTGCCTGGACCATCCACCAGAAAAGAGGAAAAACAAACGGAAAACGATGCTGTACCTTTGAACTTTTCTAACTCTTTAAGTACCTTACACCAACTTGGTCCCATAGTGACATTTTTGACCACAAATGAAATTGCTGACCGTGTGGATACTTATTGCAATGACTGGAATTCACCAGTGAATATTCACAGAACAAAAGATAATTTTACTGCACCTTAATACTGTTTCCGGGTCGATGCCTCTACTTCTACTTCCTCTATCTTGTTTCTAGTGAGAATACTCAACAATCATTTATGAACACTGTTGATTCAAGTCACACATTTAAGCTTTTCAAAAGCCATAGTGTACATTACAGTCTCCAGTCTACGGCATCCCAAACTTCAAAATTTTATGATTCAAAATAGCTGACTAACTAACCATCTGAGATTTCGGTATAGAGATAAAGGTTAGGATCATAATTTTCAGGAATATTACAGAACAATGAGTGCATATTAGCACTGTTTGTTTGTTTTTGGCATCTGATAGAGCTTTTGGACTTGGAAACAGTGATGTCAGACTTACCATCGGACTGAAACACAAATGTTTTAAAGTTAAGTGAAGATGGACATTTTTAATTAGTCAAAATGTAATTTTTTTACATTGATTTATTTTGTGGAACATAATATGTGTTTCTATGCATTTTGTTGAGATGTCTTTTCTTGTTTATCTATTGTATATACATGGTTGATTATTCATGTTGCTTATGTATTATACAATTTTTTTGTGTATTCATTGATATTAATCTATAGTTTTTTTTCCCATGTGCATGGAAGTGTATGTATAAAAATGAATATCAAATATGTAATAAACAATTCTTATTTTGTATTTGGTTCAATTTGTTTATTATAATAGAAGTCAAAGGTAACCATAGTAACAACATGAAATTAAATTTTTTTTAAAAAATTAAATTTGGTTCCTGGAGGCACCCAAAGTGGTTCCACACAGTGCCTAATATAAGAGTTCATCAGGAAACTTGTGTGGTTCCTCAGAGAACCACCCCTTTTTAAAGGGTGCCTAGAGGATCTACAGACTGTTCCGCTGGTGTGGCAAAGTGAAGAACCCCAAAAGGTTTCTCCAGGCACCTTTTATTTTTACAGTGTGAGATTATTTATTCATCACTTTTTTTGTCTAATGGAACCTTTCAATGACAACCTCTTGAAGAAGCTTCTCATTGAGTTTTTTGCTATACACAAACCTCACATGGCGAGTCAAAAGCATGGCTGAAGGAATGATGGTGCACTATATCAGTCTTTAAGAGCCCACTTTTATGCCTGGACCCTTTAAAAATCACTGCACGGAAGCGCCACTCTCATTGAGGTTCGATGTGGTCACTCAGTGGTCACCGTCTGCAAACCTGAGCACCTTCCCTTACCAATCGTTTCCATTTTTTTTTTAATCCTGATTCATGTTTCTTGGATATTTATATGTTTTTATAAATACATTTACTGTTCTCTGAAAACTAGGTTTCTGTGCCTAGTGCTACTAAAAACTAAAGCCTCATCTGACCATGAGGAGAGATATAGCTGCCCTTATTTCATGTTTTTAGTATTGAGAGCGAGGGCAGTAGGGCTGCGGGAAATGGGCCATTAGTGAAGGATGGTTCTGGTAAAGGTCTTTTCATTTAGGAATTCATCATTTAAGAATGGATTTTTTACTTTCTTTTCATTTACACATAATATACAATCAAAGCTGAGAAAAATATAACAGCAATAAGTAAGGCAGGAAGGAAGGAAATAAGGAAGGAAGGTCATTCCTACTTGAGTTCAAAAGCTCACAAAAAATATTTTGGCCCTAATATAACAAAATGTTAAACAAATATTGTGTATTAGGTGTGTAATTCATGCTTCACATTTATTTTGTTTTATATTTGTGCTGCCCCAGAGAATGATGGGAAATGAAGTAGGCCCATTATAAACTTTTTTCTGGTAAGCTTCAGCGTTTAACCCATTAACTTCTAAATGCATGAACAAAAACAACACTGACACATTTTCAGAATAGCTTTTTATGTTCTGTGGAAGAAAATAATTCTAAAAATTTTGGAATGACAAGGGTGAGAAACTAAAGGGTTGCTAAGTATGTTTTAAATCATGTTTTAATAATCTTTTGTTGTGCTTTAAAGTAGTACAATAATTTTGATGTGTTGATTAACATAAAGTACTTGTTTACAATTTTAACTGTAGTGTGTTATTCAATATTACATTCACAGTGAAAATGTTTTAAATGTTCTAAACTTCATAACAAATATGCAATTATGATTACATTTAAAACGTGACAAACAAAAGTATGTTTTAGTTTATCATAAATGCATATTAGTACATTCAGCAGTACACTTTAATAAAATTTTAAAGAAAATAGAAGTAATTATGAAATTACATAAACGTGTACTGTACTCAATAGCTATAAGTGGGTCTAAAAGCCCTCTAAAGTTCAGGTAATTGTGTTTAATATAAATGTTAACTATAATACAAGGGTCTTCAACTGGGGTTCTGCAGTGGTACTGCAGGGTGTCTGCCAATTAATAGCCCCTTTCACACAGAGATTCCGGAAAAAACACATATAAAGTGACCCGGGATTTGACCCGGGTTCGTTTGATTTTGGTTCATTCACACTGCCAGTGATTTTCCGGAATCAGAGAGTGCGTTCACACACAACCCGTAAAGACACGTGACATCGATGTGACTTGTAATGTCTCCGCAGCGTCTTAAGTTTGCTTATGAGCTGCGATTTCTCTCTCGAGAAACCACGCTTGTGTATTTTTTTCTCTGATTTGATCATAAACTTGCGCATTACGTACCGTTTCACAGCTGGCGAACGATCATGCGCTTCAGCGTCATCACTACGACACGGCATTATTACGGCTTTTGTTCACACAGCGCGCGTTCCGGGACTGAACGCGGCAATGTTACTAGGTCCCCAACCTGGCATCGATCCCGGCATCAATCCCGGGTCATGTTTGCGTTCACACAGAAGGCACTCTGGCAATTTGCCGGCAATTTCCCGGGTTCAAAGCACTGTGTGAAAGGGGTTAATGTTTGATCACAAATAATATTTTGTTAAAAAAAATTAAAACATGAGTTAAAAAAAAATATCACAGTCAAATTTAAATATAAGCACTCTGAAACAAAAGCAAGAGCACCCTCAGTTAATACTGTAATAATATAATATTATTGGCGAAACAGATTTGGCAAACACTCACAATTTTTGAATTTGCGCTCTTTCCAGCTTTCGAGGCTAAGTAGAATTAACCATTGAATAAAAGTGTTGTTTTTCATGCTGCTAAGAGGACCGATGGCCAATTACACGCTGCAAAGTTTTGGAAATGACATCGACACATAAATGTAGGATTCACTCTTGAAATTGCAATTAACAGTGATACTTGCATGGGACAAAAATACTGTATGTCAAAATAGATACGCGTAATGTAGGCTAAATGCAGACTAATACAGATTTGTAGATTGCTTGAAAAATATTCTTATTAATATATTTTTTTAAATTCTATTCTAATTATTTGTGAAAGTAATGACTTAAATGTCTCACTGTACATTGCTATTGCTATATCAGCACATTACTAGAAAACCCTCACTCGTTTCACATACCTATTGCTTCCATTCTTAATTGTCCATCTCACAGCAAAGTTAAAATGTTAAGGTTTAGTAAACTTTAAACCAAAGTTCAAGTAAATGTTAAATTGCCCATCTAGTTGACTAGACAAATTAATTTGTGAATTTTTAATAAACTAGCAACTAAAGTTCAGGTAAATGTTTAATTGTCCATCTGATTAATTAAAAATGTATGACTCTGAAAACAACTAATGAATTGTGATTTCACAACATGTTATTTTATTTATTATGGTGCATAAATCTCAATTTTAATAATGAAAAGTAATATACAGATATGTGCAACAACAATGTGCATAGTTCTGATCTACTGTCTTAACATAATATAACTTATTCTTAATCACAATATAGTTAGTTTCTATTAATATCGAAGGCTATATGCCTAATATGTTACTCTGTTTGACACATTTTGTATCGGGGGTCCCTGCTTCATCATGTCTCTATTGCCTAAGCCCTGATAAAGACCCCTGCTATAATACATTTTCATTTAATATCAATTAACATGCAATTAAGTGTCCGGAAACATTACATTCAGTTCACACTTAAATATATTATTTTAAAGTATATTATATTCATAATAAGTACTCTTTTTAAATGTATTCTAAGGTGTACTTATTTTGCACTAGGGGCAAATTGTTTCCACCATGATTTTATTAACTGAATTGACCCCAAATCAAAAAGCCAGTCTCAAAGAAACCCCTGAAATTCCCACTGATGACATTGTGGTGTCATCTCATGAAAACAATCATTCTAGCCATGTGCGGAATGCACTGCCAATAAAGCTGGTGTGTTTGCATGCTCATACAGTTTCATTATAAAGAAATGGGGGGTGGGAATAAATTAGCTCCCTCTTCAGAATAGGGTCTAACCCAGCACAATAGGAGCTATCAGTGACATAAGTGTATGTTGATTTTCCGAACCCATGCCAAAACACAGGTACCCGCCATTTTTAAAAGGCCACAGTTTTACCCCACAAACTAACATAAATGTTCAGAAAGCCAATGTTACCGCCATTTACCTGCCACCTTTGTCTGTGGCGTTGTTCTTTTTTCAGCCTCCATGATATGTAGCACTGCAAGTTGTCCTGGGAGATTTCGTAGCCCTCCTTTTTGCTCTTTTAATCGCATAACTTATACATCTACATTCCATCTCCATTCTCACGAAACCCACAACACATAAAGCTGGGTGGGGGGATGAATAATGTTTAGATGAAGTTGTGAAAACGGTGTGAACATGGACTTTACATGTTACAGTGCGAGCTGGAGGTGAATCAAAAAGCCAGTCTCAAAGAAACCCGATTCAACATGTAGAATCAGCTTCGGGCCATCGGTGAGAGAAAACTCTGATTGGCTGTTCAGTTTAGCAAACAAATCTGTGCACAAGATTAAGAGCAAAAGTGATGAAAGCAATCAAAGAAGTCAAGGCGGTAGTTTTACGTCATCTTACCTGAGCATTCCACTGCGCGAATATTTTCATAATAAATGAGTGGACTGGAATAAAGATCGTGATCAGCATGATTGATATTCCAAACAGTAAGCACGACACCAACGCTTTGCTTTGCGACGCAAAGCAGCGCTTTATGGTTTGTATACCTGCAGTTCCTTTTTTGAATGACAAATATAGGCAAATATATATGCTTAAATAGACCGTTATCGTCTTTAGACGCAGGTGCAGAACAAGCTTGCTAGTTGACAGTTACCTGTAGTCCTTTTGTTGTGTTCTATCACAGATTTTTTCCTCGATGCGAGGCGACAACACATTCGGCTTTAATTTGCGCTAGTTCTTTGCCTTCGGTTTGGTGTGTTTAGACCTTTAGACGCATAGATAAGACAAATGCTGTGTTCACTGGTGGTTGTCCCACCAACTGTGCCTGTTCCTTTGTCCTTGTGTGCCTGTTCCGCCAAAAGACTCTGAGAGGGGTTAATACACTGTATTGTGTGCCAATATTGACACATATGGATTTTTTTCTTAATATATGATAGACCAGTAGGGTTGAAAAAATCTTTCAAGGTTTTAAGTGCTGACACCATGTCTACGTGGTGAACCATGAAAATGTAAAGATACACTCACTTATAACCTATGCCTTGATTAATAAACACAAAGTAATTAATCATACGGAGTGTGCAATTTTTTAAAATTGTGAAATGCTAAAGTGCTAAATTAATATAAACATATTTATAAAAGCAATAAAACCTGAGAGGCTGTACATTAAAATGATTGTACCATGGGAATGGGGTGTTTTAATGCCTTTAATGCCTTTTCATATTTTAATGCCTAAAACCCCCTAAACTGTCTCAGAATCTGTAGTGCATGGACTTATTGTGTTAATAGCAATATATTATTAATAGCAATGTACTGTAATAGAAGTTACACTACCGTTCAAAAGGTTGGGGTCAATACGATTTTTTAAACAAAATTGAAAGAAGTCTCTTGTACTCACTATGGCTGTATTTTATTTAGTGGTGGGCCGTTATCGGCGTTAACGTGCTGCGTTAACGTGAGACTCTTATCGGGCGATAAAAAAAAATATCACCGTTAATCTATTCTCAAAGTTGGGTTGGGAGCCGGGTCTATACTAAGCAAGCTATGATGACTTTCACCTTGAGATTTTAGCGCGGATTCGGTTCGGTGTTCGGTACGCATTTTCAAACCGAACGGTTCGTTGGACCATTTTTCCTGCCGACCAAAATTTCGTTATTTCAAATGTAGGCGGGTCGTGCGTGGCAAGCGCGCTCATAATGTAAGAGATGCTGGCGCGACCACAACATTGTCCGACATCAAATGGCAAACGTAATGCAAGCGGAACGAAACTGAGCTACTCGTTACTGTGTGGTTGACGGACCGTCGTTTATCAGTTTGGACCAAAGCAGCGCGAGCCGATCTTGATCAAGAGATCCAGTAAATAAATAATTTGAATTCGCTACTTAAGTAACTTTACTTAACTAGTGAGAAACATTCACATTTCTCCCGTTATTAACGGATCAAACAGTGCGTAAGCCAGGAAGAAACATTGTGCCATGAATGAACTATCCAGTGTCCACAGATCTGCAACATTTACCATGGATTTACTGTAGTAAAACTAACTGCAACCATGGAAGTTTGGCAGGAATAGTAGGCTATAATGCATTCAAGTAACATTACGTTGGTTTTATTTTGACATTATGAATAAAATTGCTGCCCTCAAATGTTAATCTGAACTAAAAATAGACCTTTGTTTATAACTACTACAATATTAGGCTACATTTATTTTTTTTCCAAGGAGCTGTTTTGTTTTATATGCTCATCAAAGTAAAAAAAAAAAATTTAAGTTAATTTGAATAAAAAAAAACAAAAAAAATCTCTGGCATTTCTTCACAAGTTCTTTTAAATGTCACTTTGTATTTAAGAAACACGTGCCCTTTAGTCATTATTTGGGTAGCGCACACATATTCTGAATGCCTTCGGCAGAATTCAAATGAGCCATTTTAATCTAGATTAATCTATATTAATTCCAAGATTACAGTGAGATTAATCTAGATTAAAAAAATTAATCTATGCCCACCACTAATTTTATTTGATCAAAAATACTAATATTAGTATAAAAAAATACTAGTAATGCTGTGAAATATTATTACAATTTAAAAATATATATATTTTATTGGATTATAAAATGTAATTTATTCATGTGATGGCAATGCTGATTTTCAACAGCCATTTCTGAGTCACATCTTTCTAATATGTTGATTTGCTGCTCAAGAAACATTGTTATCTTATTATTATCCATGATGAACACAGTTGTGCTGCTTAATTTTTTTTTTTTTTTTTTGGAAACTGTGATGCATATTTTCTTTGATGAATAGTAAGTTCAAAAGAACAGCATTTGTGTGAAATAGAAATTTTAAATGTCTTTACTGTCTCTTTTAATCAGTTTAATGCATCCTTGCTGTATAAAAGTATTAATTTCTTTAAAAAATTTATTTTAGTAGTATTAGTAATTTTAGTATAAAATATGAATAAAAATAAACATATGTGACACTATACATTATGTAATATTAAATTAAATTAAATTTATATAAAATAATTTATAATATATATTAAAAAAAAAATTCTCCTGCCAAGGAATATAGATTGTTACTCTTCCTGTACGGCTGTTTATGGGTATCAAACCTCGGACATCAAATAATACAGAATTCAAATTTTGTTTTTGCAGGTGTGTGTATGTAACAACAGCTTTCGAATGACCATTTTTTATGAATGTTTTTTTTTTTCCTCATGAGGTCATTATTATTGTGTTCTCTCTGTAGATATGTACTGTACGCTGGAGGTAGACTCTTTCGGTTACTTCGTCAGTAAGGCCAAAACGCGCGTGTTCAGGGACACAACAGAACCAACGTGGAACGAGGTGAGCTTTGTCATGATGATAAATAAG
Organism: Squalius cephalus; assembly: GCF_949319135.1. Taxonomy (NCBI): domain Eukaryota; kingdom Metazoa; phylum Chordata; class Actinopteri; order Cypriniformes; family Leuciscidae; genus Squalius; species Squalius cephalus. The sequence goes on from NC_137126.1 coordinate 16,002,317, forward strand.
ATTCACCTAACCAATTATTACCATCATGTATCTGTCAATTCATTTATTTGTTATCCTACAGGAGTTTGAAATAGAGCTGGAGGGCTCTCAGTGTCTGCGGATCCTGTGCTATGAGAAGTGTTATGACAAATCAAAGATCAATAAGGACGATAATGAGATTGTGGACAAGATCATGGGCAAGGGCCAAGTACAGGTAGGACAAAGAGACAAACACATTGTTAAACACAACATGTGTGCAACAGTAAACACTCAGGTCTGAGTAATACTCCACCAGACTGGTTTAGACCACAAAAGGACAGATTTAAATTGTGGTGGTTTCCTGATGTGAGTCATTTCTATTGTTGTCTGGTTAGCGTGTGCTCTGCAGATGGTGTGTTGTGGTGCTTTATTTTTGACATTGGCTGCTTTACTGCTTGAGAACCCATGGCTTACATTTATTTTTCCTCACATACATGGGAAATGCCCCAATTACACTTAAGTGAGTATGTATGTGTTGAGATCAGTGTGTTCACATGTGTTTTGCGGTATGCAGCTTATGTTAGAAATCGTCATAGAATTCCTTTCAAGACGAATTTTTGAGCAGACCCATGACAAAAAACTTCGTAAACATGCCCTTTTTATTTGACTGGAATAAAGCCTTCATTGATCTTCATTGTTGTGGTAACACTTTGACGACCACGTGAGTCGCTGATGCTACTTTTTTTACTGTCATTATCAAGCCATTTGTCCTGTTTTGCTAAGCTTTATGCTTAAACCTCAGTCAAATTCTTCTTCTTAAAGTATTGCATTCTTCTTTTAAATCTGGGGCAGCTTATGGGGGGACTAAAAATGAGGTGGATTTAATTGCACAGGAGGTTTGTTTCTGTTTTATGTTTGTGTTATTCTCTTGGGATCATAGCCATAGCTGAATTAACAGCAAAAGAGATGATTTTGTTTTCACAGAGAATGTGGTGTGTATGTCACTCCCATTAGTATGTACAGATATACACGTTACCACCACATGCTAAACACGCACACAGCATTACTTCTACAAACAGAAATACTGATAGTAATGCTATTTTGGGAATAAAGACATTGCAGAGATGCTTGCAAACAAACTCCACAGAATGAGGGGGAAATAATGATTAAAATAATAAAATTACATTTATTCCCCATATAAAGTATCTAAGGAACAGATGTTTAAAACCCTCTGGGGTCTGAGGTGTTTTCTGGGCCCTGGAGGTGTTCTGACATGCTCTGACATTTGTGCTTATTTCTGTTCCTTGTGACATTTTCATGGCTAAAGTCTGATTACACTGTATTCAGCACAAACTCTGCTACAATAATATGTCAGCAGCATGTATGTAAAAGTTTGTAGTTTTGAGATAATGACATTTATGCGTGGTTTGTGAAAAAAAAAAATTGTCACTGAAATAAGGCCATGAAACCCATACTGATTATTTCTTCACAAGACTTTTGAAAATTGTATCACGTAGCCTAAAATATTTGCTCCAAATCTATGTGAAAATCATCCTGACAACTCATTCAGATAAAACAATATATTGATTTTAAATTTGTAAGACATGTTTGTGTAAGAAAGCTTTATGCGAAGAGGCGTGAACACATCATGAATATTAATTGCTTTCACACTTGAGAAAGACAAAGACCCTCCCCTAATGGCCCTATTAGGTGCTATCAGGCCCTATCATTCTGAGCAACATTGCACAAAGAATGAGGAGATTTAAAAAAGAATGGCTTTTTAAATGTTTGGATTTATTTACAACACAACATAATCCAAAGATACACAACAAAGGACAAAAAAGCACATTATTTAACACACTGATCTAAAGACAGAGACTTGAACAGTCACATACATTTGTGCCATTCCTGAAACATAGTACATACCTGTCATTTCCAAGGTGTTTGATTTTTCATTTACCATGTTCATGTACTCATGTGAATGTTGAAGTCAGCAGGACTCCTCAGTGGGGCATCTGGTCCCTGTATAAAAAAAAAAAAAGAACACCTGTGAACATGCTGATATCAAGAGAAACTATAGGGCTGCATACATTTTAGATTTTTCTGGTTAAAATTGCGATTTAAAATGTACAAAATACACACACACACACACACACACACATATATATATATATATATATATATATATATATATATATATTAGGGGTGTAACGATACACGTATTCGTATTGAACCGTTTAGTCAAGTCAAGTCAAGTCATCTTCATTTATTTTGATATTCTAGGTATTATCAACTGGCCGGAATTTTGAGATCGCAATAGACCTGACGGACTATAATGCGTTAAGAGCTCGCTCAAGTACTGCGGAGCTAAACCATTTAGTGCTTTGTAAGTGATCAGCAATATTTTAAAATTGATGCGATGTTTAATAGGGAGCCAATGCAGTTTTGACAGAACCGGGCTAATATGGTCATACTTCCTGGTTCTGATAAGAACTCGAGCTGCTGCGTTTTGAACCAGCTGTAGTTTGTTTATTAAGCGTGCAGGGCAACCACCCAGTAGAGCATTACAATAATCTAGCCTTGAGGTCATGAACTAGCCATAGACTGTATGGTTATAGCTGTTATGGATCACGAACTCTTTGGCGAGTATTGAAGTGCCAACAAAACGAAAGCGTCCATATTCGGATACACGCGGAGTCGCGGACTGTGTGACAAACGGAGGAATAAAACCCGGATAAATATCGGCAGGCGATTTCGAGATGGAGAGAGCTGCGCGTCAATCTTGGACTTGACAGAGACTCTCTCGCGAGTGTATTGAGACAGGTAAGACATGCAACTGTCAATAATAGCACTTATAAACAAAGTTATATTGCTCTTTGTACTTTGGTAAGGCTTTTTATCACGTGTGGTGACCGAGATTATGGCAGTACAATTAAATACAATCGGATATGATGTTAAAAAAATATATTTAGTCATTACTTGCAAATGTTCGTTCAAATTTACTTTTAGATATTGGTTTGAACACGTTAAACAACACGGCATTAACCATAAAAACGTAAAACTGCACAACATTAACCAAACAAATCATTTGACAAATAGCTGTATGTTGTAACGGGATAATATAGCATAACATTTCACGTTCCTTGCAGTTCATTAATTATGATGACATAAAATAATACGATCAGACATACAGGTAATACAAAAACGAATAAATTACCTCATCCGTGATCATGATTCATTAATTCCATGTAGATATATCGCTAGATGGTGAAAACGCATTAAAAACGTATTCGTATTGAACCGTTTAGTCAAGTCAAGTCAAGTCATCTTCATTTATATAGCGCTTTTAACAATGTAGATTGTTTCAAAGCAGCTTTACAGAGATAAGCGTATAATTTAAGGTAACAGAGATTGTTTCGGCTTTACAGCAGAGTTAAGTTATTTCCATCTAAAGTTAGTTTTGATTGATTTGCTTCCGTCGCAATGATCATTTGTTATTAAATTAGGGGCCGCTAAGACGACACCATTCCCTCTACACAGACTTTAAACGCGAACCTGTGAGAAACACTGATGGCGTTCACATGAGCATTTAGAATGGGTTCTATAGTTATGTGCGTTTGAATATATGCAGGTTTGGAATTCCCTACAAGCCAAGCCTAAACAAAGTACTTGTCTTTCCCTATAAATTTTGATAAAGAATTTAATTTTATTTTGTTGCTTTGGGGTAGGAACTGTTAGAAGACTGTTCCAGAGTTTTGGTGCTAAATAGGAAAAGGATCTACCGCCAGCAGTCGATTTTGATATTCTAGGTATTATCAACTGGCCGGAATTTTGAGATCGCAATAGACCTGACGGACTATAATGCGTTAAGAGCTCGCTCAAGTACTGCGGAGCTAAACCATTTAGTGCTTTGTAAGTGATCAGCAATATTTTAAAATTGATGCGATGTTTAATAGGGAGCCAATGCAGTTTTGACAGAACCGGGCTAATATGGTCATACTTCCTGGTTCTGATAAGAACTCGAGCTGCTGCGTTTTGAACCAGCTGTAGTTTGTTTATTAAGCGTGCAGGGCAACCACCCAGTAGAGCATTACAATAATCTAGCCTTGAGGTCATGAACGCATGAACTAATTGTTCCGCATTTGTCAATGAGAGCATATGGCGTAATTTAGATATATTTTTAAGATGGAAAAATGCAGTTTTACAGATACTAGACACGTGACTTTCAAATGAAAGATTGGTATCAAAGAGCACACCCAGGTTCCTAACCGACGACGAAGACTTAACAGAGCAGCCATCGAGTGTTAGACAGTATTCTAGATTATTACGTGAGGAAGTTTTTTGTCCAATAATTAGAAACTCTGTTTTTTCAGAATTTAGAAGTAGGAAATTACAAGTCATCCAATTTTTTATATCCGCTATGCATTCCGTTAATTTTGTGAATTGATAAGTTTCGTTAGGTTTTGAAGAAATATAGAGCTGAGTATCATCGGCATAACAGTGAAAGCTAATGCCATGTTTCCTAATGATATCTCCTAAGGGTAGCATGTACAGAGTGAACAGCAACGGTCCTAGTACTGAGCCTTGTGGTACGCCATACTGAACTTGTGATCGATGAGACATCTCATCATTTACTGCTACAAACTGATAACGGTCAGATAAGTATGATTTAAACCATGCTAGTGCAATTCCCGTAATGCCAACATAATGTTCTAATCTATTTAAAAGAACGTTGTGGTCAATGGTGTCAAATGCAGCACTAAGATCGAGTAACACTAATAGAGAGATACAACCACGATCGGATGATAAGAGCAAATCATTTGTGACTCTAACGAGAGCTGTCTCGGTACTATGGTACGGTCTAAATCCTGACTGGAAATCCTCGCAGATATCATTTCTTTCAAGAAAGGAACACAGTTGTGAGGATACTGCCTTTTCTAATATCTTTGACAGAAAAGGTAGATTCGAGATCGGCCTGTAATTGACTAATTCTGTAGGATCAAGTTGCGTTTTTTTAACAAGCGGTTTAATCATAGCCAGCTTAAAGTTTTTTGGTATGTATCCTAGAGACAAAGACGAATTAATGATATTAAGAAGAGGATCTATGACCTCTGGAAGTATTTCTTTCAGTAGCTTAGTCGGTATAGGGTCTAACATACATGTTGTAGATTTAGATGATTTAATGAGTTTAGTAAATTCTTCCTCTCCTATAGCAACGAATGAATCAAATTTTTCCTCAGGGAGACTACAATGCACTGCCTGATGCGATACTGTAGTAGACGGTTGCATAGTTATAATTTTGTCCCTGATATTATCAATTTTATAATTGAAGAAGTTCATAAAGTAATTACTGCTGTGTTGCTTGGAAACTTCTGGGCTTGAAGCTTTATTTTTCGTTAGTTTAGCCACCGTTTCAAATAAATACCTAGGATTATGTTTATTTTCTTCTAATAGGGTTGAAAAATAAGCAGATCTAGCAGCTTTTAAAGCCTCTCTGTAAGCAATAGAGCTCTCCTTCCATGAAATGCGAAATACCTCTAGTTTTGTTTTCTTCCAGTTGCGCTCCATTTTTCTAGCTGCTCTCTTAAGGGCCCGAGTGTGCTCATTGTACCACGGCGTTGGACTATTTTCTTTAATCTTCTTTAAGCGCAACGGAGCAACTGTGTCTAAAGTGCTGGAAAAGAGAGAGTTAAACGTTTCTGTTGTAATATCTAGTTCTTCTAAGCTATCTGAGATGCTGAGATGATGAAACTGATTAGGAAGATTATTAATAAAGCAATCTTTAGTAGCAGAAGTGATAGGTCTCACATATTTGAAACACGGAGTCGGCTTTGCAGCCTTGGCTAAATGCAAATTACACGAGACTAGGTAATGATCTGAGATGTCATCGCTCTGCTGCAGAATTTCAACGGCATCAACATCTATTCCGTGTGATAATATTAGATCTAGAGTATGATTACGACGATGAGTAGGTCCTGACACGTGTTGTCTAACTCCAATTGAATTTACAATGTCTTTAAATGCCAATCCCAATGCATCTTTTTCATTATCGATGTGTATATTAAAATCACCAACAATTAGTACTTTATCTGCAGTCAATATTAATTCTGATAGAAAGTCCGCAAATTCTTTGATAAAGTCTGTATGGTGCCCTGGTGGCCTGTATACAGTAGCCAACACAAATCTCAAACGTGATTTATCGTTTACACTATATATTTTTACATTAAGCACCAATGCTTCAAAAGAATTATATTTAAAACTTGATTTCTTAGTGGTTTTGAAACTATTACTATAAATTACAGCAACACCACCCCCTTTGCGTTTCGGACGAGGCTCATGTTTATAACAGTAATCTTGCGGGGTTGATTCATTTAAAGTAATGTAATCGTTTGGTTTTAGCCAGGTTTCTGTCAAACACAGCAAATCTAGGTTATTATCTGAAATCATATCGTTAACAATGAGTGCTTTTGAAGTAAGCGATCGAATATTCAGCAACCCAAGCTTTAGCATTTGCTCATCTGTAATATAGCTGTTTTTTATTTGTTGAACATCAATTAAATTTTTAACCTTAGATGGGTTTAAACGTTTTTTGGATTTCCAAATTCGGGGAACAGACACAGTCTCTATATGATGATAGCTAGGTGAAAGAGGCTCTATGTGATAGGATTTATCTGACCTTGGTGACGCGAGGCCGCTAGCAGACGGTCGGTTTAGCCAGTCTGTCTGCTTCCTGACCTGAGCCCCAGATTGTCATGTTTGAGCTCTAAGACTATGAGCCATATTACTAGAGAGAAGAGCAGCACCATCCCAGGAGGGATGAATACCATCTCTTTTCAACAGGTCAGGTTTGCCCCAAAAACTTTTCCAATTGTCTATGAATTCTATATTATTAAGCGGACACCACCTAGACAGCCAACCGTTAAGCGAACACAATCTACTAACTATCTCATCACTCCTGCGAACAGGAAGGGGGCCAGAGCAAATTACAGTCCTTGACATCGTACTTGCAAGTTCACACACCTCTTTAATATTAATTTTGGTGATCTCCGACTGGCGGAGTCGAACATCATTAGTGCCGACATGAATAATGATCTTAGAGAATTTACGATTAGCATTAGCCAGCACTTTTAAATTTGCTTTGATGTCAGGCGCTCTGGCTCCCGGCAAACATGTGACTATGGTGGTTGGTGTCTCTATTTTCACGTTCCGTGTGATAGAATCGCCAATAACTAGGGCACAATCATTCTCAGTGGGTGTTTCACTGAGCGGGGCAAATCGATTTGTTATGGTAATCGGAACGGAAGAGTGGTTTTTAGATCCGCGACTAGAGCGATCCCTCACTGTCACCCATTTGCCCGGCTGCACGGGCTCTACTTCAGCCGGAACCACGCCATGTAAAGTGTTCACTATTCTATGCGCATCCAAAACATCTAAAGCACTAGCACTCTTACTATCCTCAATTAAAGTTTGGATGCGTGTTTCTAATTCTGAAATCTTCTCTGTCAACCTAACTGTCTCCTTACATTTATCACATATAAATCCTATATTGTCGACAGAGAAGGCTATACTAAACATGTGACATGAAGTGCAAGTGACAATAACAGGACAAGACATTACTCACCGTGTTTGTTGACTGATTCTTACTCACCTGAGCTTTTTATGAACTCAAAGGCGCGGACGCGCGAGAGAAAAATAAATAAATAAAAATAGCTGAGCGCACGGGTGGCGCGTTAACAGGCTAGCGAATTACTAGCGTTTTGTGCTAGTAGTACTAATAACAAAAGCTAGCGATGTCAGGTTAATCTGAGATGTTGGGTAAAATGTAGTAGTATAAACAACTAGAAATGGTAGTAAAATGATGGTTCAAAACAAAGAAATATAAGGCTAAGACGGAGCTTACAGCACCGAAGCACACAAACACACTCACAGCAGGCAGCGAGGCAGACAGGAGCAATCGATCGGCAGACAGCAATCAACCAACATGCATTACAAACCGAACGGTTCGTTGGACCATTTTTCCTGCCGAACAACATTTCGTTATTTCAAATGTAGGCACGCGGCAAGCTCATAATCGACCACAACATTGCCCAACATCAAATGACAAACGTAATGAAAGCGGAACGAAACTGCGCTACTCCATATTTTGTGCTTCACGGACCGTTTATCAGTTTGGACCAATGCAGCGCAAGCCGAAAAAGGAGAATCAAAAAAAATGTTATTACACAGCGCTAAGAGATCCAGTTAAAGCTCCAATATGTAGGAATTTTGTAATAAAATTTCCGAAAATAACTTGCACAGTGTGATATATTTCCTCCAGTTGTGTACTTACAATATCTCAAAAGTCTCCAAAGATTTTTTATTTCAGAGAAATTCCGATTTTAAATAACTGGCCGTCCCGGAAAAGAAATGTCGCGCCTCAGTGACGCAATGTCCGCTCTATCCTTTTTCCATGTGATAGGATATTCCACCACACCGGATTTTTTTTTTTTTTTTTTTTTACAACAACTTTATTCAGGTTTTTTTTCTTATCACAATAAACAATAAAGACGTCTGACAAAGAATAAAAAAAGAATAAATAAAAAATATGACCCACCACACCGGAATATCGCATGGTCAAATGCGGAAGTGGTGGTTAAAGCGTTATAGCCATAGACTGTATGGTTATAGCTGTTATGGATCACGAACTCTTTGGCGAGTATTGAAGTGCCAACAAAACGAAAGCGTCCATATTCGGATACACGCGGAGTCGCGGACTGTGTGACAAACGGAGGAATAAAACCCGGATAAATATCGGCAGGCGATTTCGAGATGGAGAGAGCTGCGCGTCAATCTTGGACTTGACAGAGACTCTCTCGCGAGTGTATTGAGACAGGTAAGACATGCAACTGTCAATAATAGCACTTATAAACAAAGTTATATTGCTCTTTGTACTTTGGTAAGGCTTTTTATCACGTGTGGTGACCGAGATTATGGCAGTACAATTAAATACAATCGGATATGATGTTAAAAAAATATATTTAGTCATTACTTGCAAATGTTCGTTCAAATTTACTTTTAGATATTGGTTTGAACACGTTAAACAACACGGCATTAACCATAAAAACGTAAAACTGCACAACATTAACCAAACAAATCATTTGACAAATAGCTGTATGTTGTAACGGGATAATATAGCATAACATTTCACGTTCCTTGCAGTTCATTAATTATGATGACATAAAATAATACGATCAGACATACAGGTAATACAAAAACGAATAAATTACCTCATCCGTGATCATGATTCATTAATTCCATGTAGATATATCGCTAGATGGTGAAAACGCATTAAAAACGACATCTCCCATCGTCACCTCCTTCATAGCGTCATCAAGCTTCGCCTTTGTTATTGTTGGAAACTGCGCCCTCTTGTGGTCAAATACCAAAGTCGCATACTGGAGCTTTAAGAAAGCATTTGAATTTGCCACTGAAGTAATAACATCGCTGCGAGATCTAGTGAGAAGCATTCACATTTCTCCGTTATTTATGGATCAAACAGCGCTGACGTGGAAACCAGGAAGAAACATTGTGCTTTCAAGTAACGATACGTCGGTTTTATTTCGACATTATGAATAAAATTGCTGCCCTCAAATGTTAATCTGAAATAAAATAAACCTTTGTTTATTACAACTACAATATTACATTTCATTTTTTTATAAGGAGCTGTTTTTGTTTTATATGCTTCTAAGAAGAGTCAAGTATAGCCCCATCATTGCTCAAAGTAAAAAATGACCATACTTTATGATGTTAGTTTTAGTTAAAAAAAAAAAATTAAATCTTGGAAATTTCTCTGGCATTTCTTTTTGCTGTATCGAAACCGAACCGTGACACCAGTGTATCGTATCGAACCGAACCGTGAATTTTGTGAACCGTTACACCCCTAATAAAAAAATAAAAAAATAAAAAAAAAATAAATAAAAAAAAAATATATATAATGAACACCAGGTTTGTTGTGCCTTGTAGGCATATACATGCAGTGCTGCATAAAATAATATTAACAATAGCCTATAGCAGGCGGCATATACGTTAAAAAGGAACATATCAATAACACTACACTAGAGAAAAATATATTGATTATCATGTCACTTCAAATGTTTCCATTCGTTATGACGTTATGAAATGAGATTGGAGTAAAAACATGAAGCCTAATGCACAGCGCGACTGACTCAAACTCAAACATTTACTGAAGCGATCGAGCCGCTCCAAACTATGAAACATTATTGTTACCATCTACGTTTGAGCAGATATCCACAAACAAAGTATTTAACAGTAAACACGGGTCTAAACATTATAATAATCACCATATTAGAGTACACTCTCATACTAGCCTACTTTTATCATGCTGTTTTATTGTCGAAAAAACATCATCGTGTCATACATGTATATACATTTAGCATTGAAAGGTTGCCTCTAGTTCACATTTCAACATATTTTCTGTCTAAATATAGATAGCCTACATATACATGTATGACATAGGCTTCATGTTTTTACTCTAATCTCATTTCATAATGTACATTTTAGTCTGGCACCAGTTTAACTAGTAGCTACAATGTAAAGTTTATACAACAATAGCATGCTTACTATAAGGAGAGGAAATGTCTGAAAAATCGTATCATCTTCAAATCGCGTTCTTCTAATTCTTCTGAGGTAAATCCAAGGTAAACAGCACAGCACAAACACAGTCTCGACGAAAAGCAGAGAAGTGCGTTACTGTAGTCTCTGATTCTTTGTTTTGAGGTAATGAGGGCGTTTACAGGCCCGCATGGACTATTTGCATGTCAATCGCTCGTGCGCGTGTGGGCGTGGTCACATTAGAGTTAATTAGCTCGGACTGGAGAAACTGTACATGTCGTTGCTTTCATACGGATTACTTAAACAGAGAATATTTATTTTTGATATGATTTACATCATTTAAAAATGGAGACTTCAAGCTTCGTAAAGACATGTTTCATGTCACAGTGACAAGCATTCGCTGAGTTACAGATCATTTTCTGTCGCGTTTCAGAATGAACTTCACATTGAGAGAGACGGGAGAATCATGTTTATTTTCTTTACTTTACGAAAAACACAACATTTTGTTTTTATTATTAGTGTACACAAATAAAATAAGACATTTAACAGTTTTGAATGATGTACACTTGCCTGTATGACAAAAATCGATGGAGTTATTTGAGTCTCTTTTGCACTGATAAGAAAAAAAGCTAGACTATCGCGCAGGCGCGATAGCCGACCCCAGGGGGTTAAAAACATTGAATATTATTATGGTACTAGCAAAAACAAAATGGGGTGCTCACTGCACAGTTCTTTTGCGGCTATATAGACTGTTGGTCCGTTCCTGGATGGATTATGGTAGCATAGTTTATATCATATTTGCAAATGCTAGATACTGTTCACCATCAAGGATTGAGACTTGCCTTAAGAGTCTTCAGGACCTCTCAAATGTTTATGAATGACCTCTCAAATCAGTATGAATGAAATTTGGATGTATTACATTAGCCAGGTTGTCACTGTCAGTTGTGTAGCTTTCTTGCCATTCATTTTATTCTTTTAAATACAACTCCTCTCCTGTGGCCTCTTAGGTCCATTGGACGCACACTTCATAATCTCGCCGGTAGTAAGTCATCCAGGTATTTTTTGCCTGCTGTTTTATAAAAACTTTGAATTCAGACATACTACTCAGTAGTGTTAATTTTGTTAAATTATGATGAAAAATGTTCATCGACAACATTTCTTTCCTGACTAAGACGAGACGATGACAAGACAACTTCAACATCATTAAACGATAATTGTTACTATATCAACTTGCAATTGAAAAAAGATGAGATTAAAATGTAGTTCAAAATATCTTTACCAGATTCTTCTTTTGTTTTTGTCAGAGAAAAAGCAAAGCGGTGACAAAATATTACAGATAGGGGCTGCGTCCGAAATCGCATACTCTGAGTAGGTACTTATTTGAATAAGTAATTACTTCATGGCCGCAAAAAACATTTCTATATAGTATGAATGTACGACATGTACAAATGTGTCTGGATGTATCATGTGTTACATAACGTTAAAAAACAAATACTAACCTTAACCTACACCCAAACCTTAACCTTAGTATAGCATTGGTAGTACATCCACGCAATCAGATCCATCCATGATCCATCCATCCATATTTCTGACCTCTGAATTGAATCCATGATGTTTTCTTGACAGCTGACTGCGTGAGTACAGAGTTGAGTACAGATTTGAGTACTTTTTTTGCGTCTAATCATGCTTGAATGGTCCAATGATCGTGCAATGATTGGCACTTGAATGAATGATAGCGTGATCTGTAGCGCAGCCTAAGGATGACAAAAAAACAACCAAAAATGCTTTGTTAATTGCGTTAAATATTTTTAACGTGTTAATCTGAAAAAAAAAAATATTGTCAAATTAATGCATTCATTTTGACAGCTCTAGTTGGAGCAAATGATTGTTTGCGGCGAGATTCACAGTGGTTCATACTGTAGATTTACTGTGTAGGCCTACCCTATGTTATGGGGACATTTTTTGGTCCCCATGAGAAAAACGGCTTACAAATCATTCTTGGTGTTTTTTGACAATCTGAAAATGCAGAAAGCGCTCTGTGATGGATAGGTTTAGGATTAGGATATAGAATATGCAGTTTGTACAGTATAAAAATCATTATGTCTACCCATAAAACGTGCGTGCGTGCGTGCGCCAAACAACCATCTTATGTTCTCTAGTAAAAGAAAACAAGTCAAGAACCTCTTCAAAGTGAGAAGGCACAGCTGCTCTTATAGAGGTGCACTTCACACTCACCCTTTAGTATATGTGACCTATGGCCCACTTAACTCTCTCCTGGTGTAAAGTATATGTTTTTGCTGGGCAAATAAAATATATTTTATTGCTTGGCCTTCTAGTAGTTAATACCTTCCTTCCTGGACAGGAAGACAAGTCACTTCTGAAACTAAAGTCACTCCTTTCTATACATGTGAGAGGCCTTGTTCATATTTAAGTGAGTTTAAAGAGCGTGTTGAAACTGGTGGTTAGAAGAGACTTTGTGCAGCAAAAAGATTGGTACTGAAGCTATTTTAGATTATTTTGAGAGGTTATAACTGAGATATTCCAGTAATATTTCTGTCAATGTGTGACCATGAAACTTTTCGAATCCATTTCCTTGAATTATTTGCTAAAGAATTGTATGTCTGAAGTTCAGGACTTCTTTTTAAGCATCTAACACCATGAGTTACACATTTGTAAAACACTTGACATGAATGCAGCTGTGGAATGATAATCTATGCTGGGGATATAATGATGGCACATGCACATACAAATGCAGTGTGAGAGGGGTAATGAGTGTGGAGAAGGCTACTTTACACAGCTGTACTTTATACATCACTCAGAGAGAATGAGATACTATTATGACTTCATCAGGTTTAATTAAAGTCAAACTGCACATGTCTGCTAGCCTTATCACATCCCTCTAATGTGATAATGCTATGGTATGGAAATGTGTAGTAGTGAAATACTGAACCATTTTAGTTTAGATTTGCTGTGGGTTTGCACCAAAAAGTATCATCAGCATCAAGTGTCTTCAAGTATGATATCTTTTTGATGTGTAACATGTGACGCAACGTTACTCCGTGCGTTAGCTCAGTGGCTGGTATGAGACACTTGTCATACATTGCAGTAAGCTAGATCGATATTAGAATATCATATTAATGAAAGCTAGATGACTTTTGTTGGTAAATGGCATGCAATTAATTTTAAAATGTATTGTATGGTAGAGAAAATACTGTATTACTGTTACTACTAATAAAGCTCTTTCTGCTGTGTTAGCCACTTGACAAAATATTGTTATCTCTGAGACATGGTACAAACATGTTACTTGCTGTAAATCAAAAACCTAGAGAGTGTCTTTGGTCTTTCCATGGTTTCTAAAAAGAATAAACCTGTAAATCGAGGGTAACGGGCCGCCACACTGGTTAAAATTTATTTGGAATTGAAGTCCTCATGAAATCAAAATGGACCATATTTACTTTAACACACATTACTGGTCTTAGGGTGAACAATTAATCCGTGCAAGTTAATACACAGAAAAAACTACATTAGTCAACATTTGAAGTGGATCAAAAAAAGTGTATTAAATTTGTCCTAAGACAAGAACGGGTATTGTTAAAAATTCATGTATAACTTTGATGAAAGGTTTTGATCCACTTCAAATGTTGACTACTGTAGTTTGTCATGGTAATCTTTAATCAAAATCTGAAAAGTTACTTCCGGTCTGGAATTTTGTCCTTTTCCGGTGACGTCAGTTTGACGACTTGGGATGAAAACGCTTAACCACTCACCTCCAACCATTAGTTTGCTATGAGCGAGAGATGGAAAGGAGGTGTGCTAAAGTAAGACCCCGCCGGTTCACTTGGAAATACGTCACAGCATTACAGTAAAATCCGTTGCAACTTCCGGTTCACAGGGACTTTAAACACTGTTGGAAACATTTTGGATAATGTTAAGTACACAAAGTCAACAAAATATATAACATTGTTAGCTGTAAGATTCTTTTATGTTTTTGCACCAGGGATGCATTTGTTTAAAAATACAGTAAAACAGTAATATTGTGAAAAATTATTAAAATTTAAAATAATTTTAATATATTTAAAAATGTAATGTCTTTTTTTTTTCTTTTTATTGTAATTAATTTCTGTTATGCCATTAACTTGCCATTTTATTGTAATTCATTTGTGATGCCATTACTCATTTAAAAAAAATCTTACTGAACCCAAACTTGAACAGTGAACAATTTTTTTTATTATTATTATTAAAGCAGTTTTATTTTAAGGCTAGGGATGGACTGTAGAACTTATTTGTTTTATTGAAAAACAATAGAGGTCTATTGCATGACTCCATTTAAAAAAGTAAATGTGTGTGTGCACATTTGTCTGCTCACATTCACATTCAGTTGGCGACACTAGCCACATCAACATGACATTTTCAGCAGCAAATAGAAAACAATTAATCTCTCACATATTCATAACAAACAGTAAATACATATCACATATTGCGGTCTGATTTGATTTGTGAAACTAAGACAACTGCTTTATTATTTAATAACTGTCATTCATGTGTTAAAGTTAGTATTAGATTCATGCCAGGCACTTTATGTTACAATATACTGTCTTTCTTCTCCGTGATCAGTGATATTGAGGGCTAGGTCAACATCTGGACCAACTTATACTCTAAAAAACACAATCCTCCAAACTAATCAGTCTCTTTCATTTAGATTATGTAATGCTGTGATTGTGTTGTCGTCATAAGTATCTGAGCTTGATCTTCTGTTTGAATCTTTCGCTCTGGGCGTCTGTTTTCTTAACTGCTCTGGCTGAGGTGAACTGATCCAAAATGTTTCCCTTCCCTCCCTGGAGAGGTCCTGATTTATTTAACAATTTGCTGGCCCTAACATGTAAAAATCCTTAAATGGTCACATTGTAGCAACTCCCATCTTATTTTAATGGACCCTGTTACTGCAACCATGTTTTATAGGGAGACGGGAAAGCTTATATTAATCTATATTCTATTCACGTCCACAAGTCAAGTCACCTTTATTTATATAGCGTTTTTTACAATACAGATTGCATCAAATCAGCTTCACAGTGATAACATGAAAATAATACAACAAAGTTTGTTTCTAGAAGAAAATTGCATCATCGTCCACCTTAAGTAAGGCAGATCAATAAAATTGTTGAATATTAAATGTCCCCAACTAAGCAAGCCAAAAGCCAAGGCAACAGTGGCAAGGAACCAAAACTCCATCAGGTGACAGAATGGAGAAGAAAAACCTTGGGAGAACCCAGGCTCAGTCGGGGGCCAGTTCTCCTCTGGCCAACGAGCGAACAGTGTATAATTATGATCCAGGCAGCATTACAGGTCAGAAGTCAGATTGGATCAGAACATTCAGAATATTTATCCAGTTCCATCTGGTTGGAAGTCGGAGTCATCACGCCGGTATGGAGACGGTGATTGGAGACATGATCATGTTTCTAGCATCAAGTAATTTTTCTACCCACATTAAAAACCACAATACTGTGCAAATCAACAAAATTACAGCCAATCACGATCTCTCCCTGGCACTTGTCGTGGTTAGGACATGGTTTTAGTCCCAGGATTGAGTCAGAAGAAGTCATCCATTTATATCACTGAGGCCATTTATTTCAGTACATCTATTTGGCATTGAACCACTGGGAGTTGATCTTTGACAACTAATCAGTATCTGTCACTGTATGACCAATCAAATGCGAACACTCACATGCTGACATGTCCTGTCCTGTCAAATTGGGGAGCTTATTGAAAAGACACATTACTTAATGTGATTAACATTTAATGTCAGTCCTGCACTTTACACGAATAAGGTGTTATCTATCTGTCGTCCGTCTGTCCATCCATTCATCAGTCTGTCCATCTATCCATCTAAAAATTTGATGTTGAAAGATTTCACTCAGAAATTGCTAGTAAATTTCACAAACAATTAAAATGAAACTACAAGTAACATATTGAATGCTGTCTGTCTGTACATTACTATCTTCTATCTAATAACGTTATTATTATTATGTTAGTTTATCTAATAGATGTTAACTAATTTCTAATAGTACTCTGGGAAAATAAAAACTTGTATTTGTTTCTTTAATGCTTTATAAAAGTTATTGGTCACCAAGTTATTTGTACGCTATTCCAAAGTACCAGTACTAATATGAAAGTTTGTTTAGTGAACACAAGTTTGTTTTGAGAACAAATTTTGAGGCAAAAAAGGCAAAATGAGCCATCGTCTAACTTTCTAAACCCTTTCAACATATTAAACAGTAATCTGAGAGTGTTACATCATGTAGATAGTGATATGATGCTTTGCTGCTTTCTGTAGTGGCTTGTTATATAATGCCACCGATGACAGCCAAAACATTCCACAGGGAGGAAGTGTGTAAGATTGCTTTTATGCATTACTCTTTTGAGAACTCTCCTCACCAGCCTCTTTCTCTCTCCCTCAGGGAGTCGTCGTCCTCTTCATCCCTCGCTTTTTATCGATCTCTCCCTAGTCACTATCTTATGGTCTTTTCATGTCTTTTCAGCTTTTTGGCTGTGAAATGTTGAGTGTCCGTGTGGAAACTCTATAATGATCTCTCTGGGTGGGGTTGTATCCCCTGTACTCTCTGTTTTGTCAAACACAATACACTCTGCCCTACATATATGATTTAAAGGGAGCCATATCTTACTTTAGTAGCATTTTAGCCTTCCCTGATGTCCAATGTTATTGTTCGTCTAGGCTGCATACAGCAAAAACAGTAATAATATAGACTATGACTGTTTTACCTTTTAGTTTTATGTGACTGTTGTGTATATAGAAGTGTATAAATACACAAAGTATAAATTAAATGAAGATTAATCCTTATTAAAGTTATAAAAGTTCTTCAGGAAAGAGCAGTGGGTGATTTCTTTGTCATTAAAAACAGACAGCAGCAGGAATATTAGGCTGCTGTAAGACATAATGCATGGACCCAGAACTGATACTGTTACACACGCATTGTCTTTCTCGAGTGTTTATGCTAACTTAAGACATAACCTACTATAATTGCTAGGATACTGTTAATAGCTGTTATTTCATACTTCATAAGATTTGAAACCAATATAAGTTAGCCTTACAAACCTTTTATATATAAAACATAAAATATTTACTTCAAAAGATTGTTTTTGTCAATGAGATGAGGTAGCAATAGATTTACATACTAACAGTTGATTGGACAGCTACTCTCACGTGAAATGCATGCTGAGCGTATCCATTGACAGAAACATACAGTACTGTGCAAAAGTCTTAGGCATGTTAATATCCCCCCCCCCCCAAAAAAAAAGGTTTTAAGTCAGCTATTTATATCTTTTGCAGTAGTGTGTCAGTAGGAAATATCAGTTTACATTTCCAAACATTCTTTTTGCCATTAATTGTAATAATCCAGTGAGATTTCTGTATGCACAAGGAGTCTGACAACAGCCGGTCTGATCTGATCTCACCATCATTGAGTCCGTCTGTGATTACATGAAGAAACAGAAAAAACTAAATCAATAAAAAACAGACTAAATCCAGAAGAACTGTGGGAACGTCTCCAAGATGCTTGAAGAAACCTTCCTGCAAAGCTACCTGAAAAACTATGCACAAGTGTACCTGGACAAAAGCCGTTTTAAACGCAAAGGGTCATTACACCATATATTGATTTGAATTAGTTAATGGTTAATGTTAAATCATAAATAAATTAAATTTGTGATTTTTATTTTTGAAAGCATTCTCACTTTACAGCATTTTAACACAAGTGCCAGTACTTTTCACAGTACTGTAGCTTTACAGGAAGGTTTCTTCAAGCATCTTGGAGAAGTTCCTGCAGTTCTTCTGGATTTAGTTTGTCTCAGTTTTTTCTGTTTCTTCATGTAATCACAGACGGACTCGATGATGGTGAGATCAGTTCATCCTGGCTGTTGTCAGATTCCTTGTGCATACAGAAATCTCACTGGATTATTACAATTAATGGCAAAAAGAATGTTTGGAAATGTAAACTGATATTTCCTACTGACACGCTACTGCAAAAGATATAAATAACTGACTTAAAACCATTTTTTTGGGGGGGGGGTATTAACATGCCTAAGACTTTTGCACTTTTGTACTGTATATTAGCGGAACTCTGCCTGTCTGTTTTACGTGTTGTTGTTTTTTCTTTTAAACAAACCATATTATAGATTATGAGATTAACGAAGGTGCAAGTAGTGTATTCATAGGTATAATTTACGGATGGGACATGTCCTCACCACTTTTTGCCAAGGTAGATTTTGTTCCCACCACTTTTTTTTTTCTCGCAGCACGGATGTACCTAGTGCAAATTAAACATTCTGTTTGACTATTGCAGATCATTGATTTCATTCGTTTGTGTTAAATAAGAGGCATTCTGGCCCTGGAATGTATTGTTTTTGAAATGATGCGGAGTGTTTGTGCCCGCTGTTATCAGTGGCGAAAGGCAACAGTGTTCTCTTATGGCTCATGTACAGACTTCACACACAGATGAGCACTTCTTTCTATCGCTTAACGTCATTGTGGAGTCTGAGACTCTCTATTCTTTCCGGTGAAATCACAAAACAAAATGCACACAAATGTGTATCTGCTCTTGATATACAATCACTGATGAACATCTTTGGTTTTAATGGAAAAAATAATAATAAACTATACGATGCGGATTAAAACGCAGAACCTCTGACATGCTT
The DNA here is from genome assembly GCF_949319135.1 of Squalius cephalus. Classification (NCBI taxonomy): domain Eukaryota; kingdom Metazoa; phylum Chordata; class Actinopteri; order Cypriniformes; family Leuciscidae; genus Squalius; species Squalius cephalus. Next base: position 16,021,592 of record NC_137126.1, read on the forward strand.
AAAAAAATTTTTTACCACCAGACCATTAGGGTACATGAACGTTAAATGCTATCACATTAAACATGAGTTCTGTGTTGATACATTAAACTCAGTGTATTGAAATTGATTTCTGGACATCGTAATGTTATTTTTTCTGCAATTGTTATTGTATACTGTATATACTGTATATCTGGATATATCTGATCCCCCCCCCCCCAACACACACACACACACACACACACACACACACACACTCCTGTCCTACCCAATTTTTACAAAGTTACAAACAAAGTTACGCCACTGAGTGTATTTATATTTAAACATTTTAATTTTAATCTGACAGAACCAATTAAAAATTAGTGTCTAATATTTAGGGATAATGCAATAATATTATCCATCCTCCTCATGGTTTCATTATGTCTAGTTGGACCAAGGGGTTGAATACTGAATAAACATCGATTTGTATGTCATTTCAACTGCAACAAACCCCATCAGTACAGGGCCTCATCTCACCCTGAACCCCTCTCATGCTCCCTACAGAGTAACTCACGGGAGGTCTGGTGTCATTTTAGACTTTTTAATAGCTCTGGATCTGGTTTATTACAAAATAAAAAATAAAAAAATCCATTATGCATGATTTCTTGGTTTTGCCATCTTCGGGTTGTCTTTGTGGATATGGTGAGCGTGGATGCACCGTTCTTGTTTTTCAGTGGCTGTGCTTGCATGCATGGAGCGTGTTTTAATCTGAATACTACAGAAAGTCATTAATCATGACCACTCCGTCCATCAAGTTTTTTTGTAATATGTCATGTCTCCTTTGTTTCTCTCATTCTCTCTCAAACATCCTACAATCCCCAGAGGCCCCAGAATCTATCAACACTAACATATGGGTGTTTTGTGGTGCAAGCAGATACATACAGTACGCATACACACACAAACTCTCTGTAGGATGCGCATACTAACAAATTGGTGGGACAGATATGTTTGCATATAAATGGCATCAGTTAGTCTACATGCTACTGTATGTATTTGAGTCCAATAAAAGAAGCATCACTACTTAGGATTTTCTCCATAATCAAATCTTCCACCTTGTGTATGCCGTACTGATGTTTATGCTCTTTTTTTGTCTTTTACATTCTGTCCTCTAGCTTAAGATCTTTTCTGCCTCTTCAGCTGTACAGGTACTGATTGTCTGGTTGTCTCTGCTGGTAAAGAACAATAATAAGTGTGTTCCATTGTCAAATTTTTGCTCTTCGCATCACCAAATTACACTTTGCTATTAGTGTATCCACAGAGACGGCAGCCAATGAACCTGAGGATTCTCTCTAACGTATAGTGAAACACTGGTTCACGTCATTTCAACATGGTGAAATACTACATTGAGGGGGTTGAGCTACACCATATATAATTAAAACACTTTCTATAGAAATCGTCTCTTTGCAAAACATGGATGAAACCACTCAAATGTATTCCTGAAGTGTTATGACAGAAACAACAGCTGGCAGTTTTTATCAACAGAAAGAGCACAAGAACATGAGAACAAAGAAATAGTGATGGCAGGTGGTTCAATAAAACAATATGTCCCCGTGTTGAAAACATAAATCAGAGAGGGTGCAATGTACCTGCCACCCGCAACCCTGCCCCCACACACTGCTCTGGAGACCCCTGGGGAACACACCTCATCTCATACACATCCTTCATCCACACCAAACATTCTCCCACCCTTTCAATAATGATTTATATACATTCAGGCTCAAAATTACATTTTCGACTAAATTGAGAGAATTTTCAAGCTGTATATATTATACTGCTGTATACTGGTGTGTTTTACATTATTTTCTTGTTTTTCTGAAATATATTGTCCCTTTGACAAAGAAATAATTTAGATGCTTTCCTCTTGTGGATTTGTGGCAAACAGAACAGGCCATTGTGTCACACAGCATAATGTTTGCTCATATATCAGATCAAATACACAGTATACAGAAATACACACACAATCCCGTTCAAAACTTAAGGGTCAGTAAGATGATTTTTTTTTTTTTTTTAAAGAAATTAATGCTTTTATACAGCAAGGATGTATTAAATAGATCAAAAATGTCAGTTAAAAAAACCAAAAACATAATTTTACAAAAGATTCCGGTCTCCAATAAATGCTGTATTTTAACTTTCATCCTGAATTTTTTTTTAAACGTTTCCACAAACTATTAAGCAGTACAACTGTTTCAACATGGATAATAATAAGAAATGTTTCTTGAGCACCAAATCAGCATATCAGAAGTATTTTTGAAGGATCATGTGACACTGAAGACTATAATGGTTGCTGAAAATTTAGCTTTGCCATCACAGGAATGAATTACATTTTAAAATATATAAAAATATAAAACAGATATTTTTTAAATCGTAATATTTCAGAATAATGATGTTTTACTATATTTTTTATCAAACAAATGCAGCCTTGGTGAACATAAGAATTGTCTTTCAAATACATTGAAATGTCTTATTAACACCAAACTTTTGAAATATTGTATTGTATGTTCAGTAAAAGTATTATGCCAACTTGCTGAGTGAATTTTGGACCTTTCTTTTGAGGAAAAGTAGATCCCAGGGTTATTGAACATGTTTTTTATTTCACCTTTTTAAATTAAAATAAATTCATGTTATCTTCTTTCTGCTGTCTCCTTCGGACAGTTTGTTCGTGGTATTTCCTGTTTCAAAGTGGAGTTGCTGCATATCAGTGGTGACTGGCACATTCATCCTATATGTGAAGGTTGAGTAACACTGCGTTTTACACGGATGGTGGTTTGCTTGTTGACCCACAAGTCCCAGCTCCCCCTTTTTTCTCTTTTATGTTCTGCTTTTGTTTCAAATAATATTTTAGATCAAATCAAGATATTTGATTTTCCAGGCTGAAATGGTTCACCCAAGGGGATGTTTTATCATGTATGGATTGTGTTTATGTATACAAAGGCTAAGAAAAGAGTGGGACATCTGTGTGTGTCCAAACCCCTTTGTATGGCTTTCTACAGGAAACACAGGGCCCATGAGAGCACATTTGGACTAAATGTTGTTCTGAATACCAGAGATGGTTGATGCAGAACTGACACGATGAAGCCAAAGAGCATTCCTGTCCTTCTCTTTCTTCATGAATAGCAGATGATATTGGTATGAAGGCTTGGTGAATAAAAGCAGTTGTTCTCTCCTGTTTGTGTCACAAAGACACTCAATTCATATCAGTACTCATGACTAGAGCAAAAACCATCCATGTACCAAGTGCGCTTCCACTATTTTTTTTGCACCTGTACACTATTTTATGTATATACTTTAAACTTTTCCCAGATTTTCTTCATGCTTATTTGGATTATCAGTTTAATTTTTGGTATTTTAAATCAATGCACATGATTATTGCTAATTCTTTTTTTAGTGCCGAACAAGAGTATCATGCTTTCATTCATCATCTTCTGGAACATTATTTTATGTGGTAGTCGGTGCTACGCTGCATCTTCGTTGTCTCATTTTTTATGTTTTTTGACGGGTGGCAATCAGCATTAAGATGCAATACTGCCACCTACAGTGTTGGAGTGTCAACTAGATAGTTAGTGCCACTGGATTATCTGCAATATTATCTTGTGTAGTATTAACATATGAATATTCTTTTTTTTAAATATTACAGCTATCATCAATACCAGTATATTGACACCCACAATTTATATAATTGATATAGAAGACGCTGTGTGTTGCATGTGAAGTTGAATTTGTTTTGTTCCTTTTCGCATTCTTGCTGGCCTGTGTTAGTTTTTCCTGAATCGTACACACATGGCCACATGGTTCATACACACATGGCCCTGGGCTGCCATTTCTATTTGCCAACCAGCTAATCAGATTTCCCATTATTAATCGTGCCAGATTTTTGCCCTCAGTGTAATCTGTCTTTTGTCTTTTTGTCCCTTGAGGAACCAGGAGTCCCTTGCTTTTCCCACTCTTGGGGATCTTGGAGATCCCTTTCTTTTTCTTCTTTCAGCTATTCTTTTCTTTTTCCAATACTTCACTTTCTGGTCAGGCCCTCTGAGCATTTCGTATCTCCTACTCCTAATTTCCTGCTGGTCCTCTTTTCTATCTCAGTTTCTCTCTGCATTGGTCAGGCCTGATGTTCTTTGTAGTGATCACCGGAAAGAACCATCACAGAAGATGGTGACCAGACACCCACAACCTTAAAATTAAGCTTAGGTGGGTGGTGTGGCGTAGTGGCTAAAATGTATGCTGTTATCAGGGCATGCTGTAGAAGTAACAATTCTCAGTATTTTAAAGAGATTGATAGAGTTTCCATTAAATGTCTGTGGCATTAAAAATGATGTGCCGTTATTCCACTTGCTATCTGTAAACGGGCCAACTTTGAGTAACTTGCTCAGCAAGATTCTCTTTAAACTGACCCTCCACCATGATACAGTAGGGGCTTTCGCACCAGAGGAACCTTTTCATAGTTCTTAGAACTATTGACGGAAGTTCCCGGTTTTTGGCGCGTTCGCACTGCAGGAACTAGGAACGATTTTAATGTTTAATGTGATTTTAATTAGAAATGACTGAAATGTAGAACTCAGACTCATACATAAATGTAAACTAATAGAAGTAAATGGATGTATTGCTCTTAACTAAATCAAATATGTTTGAATCCTTTGACAAATAAAATAAAATGAATAAAACCCAAATAAACAACAACAATAAACAATTAAGTTCACAATAGATACTTAAATTCAAATTAAGGATATAAAATTTAGAATCACAACAGAGCACACGCACTTCAAGAGTTCAAAACCCGGCCAAGAAAAAATAAGATGAAACAGGAAAATAAAGCAAAGTATCTCTTGATTTGGCCTTAATCCAGACAGTTTTCGTCGCCTTTTACATTCGTTTCTAACTTTCCAGTTTGTTTACATGTTTTTCTTTGACTGCTTCTATTTCCTTAAAGTGTGAGCTTCTAAGGTTATCTTTCACTTTAATAAAATATATATTTTTTTATTTATGTGAATCTAAATTGTCTTTTTAAAAGCTTATGAACACAAATTCAGTGTCTCGCGTCGCTCTGAATTTTGTTCTCCCACACACTCTGCTCTCTCTCGTTCTTTCATGCTCTACCTTGACTTCTTTTGGAGGCGAAGCTAACCTCTGACCTCAACCAATCAAAATTCACTTTGACCAATTCTTTTTTCCAAATTTAACTTTATAATACAAGATAAGGTAACATTAAATCAACATTCTTTTCTTATTAATACTAAAGCAAAATTAATAAAAAATAAACTACTAGTGACCTAGTCAGTGACCTGGGTTGCATTTTGTTAATTTCTTGGTTTCTATTTTTTCTCTGACTGGCAAACTGGAATTTTCAGATCTGATTTTTAGCTTCATATGTCTAAAACTTTTACGTCCTAGACTGTATGCAACCACCCAACTGACCGGATGTGATATATTGTGCCTTTTTTTAAATCATGATGTTCTTCACAAATGAACACAACTTTTATGAATACTGAAGTCTAAATACTACCCACAGAAGTAAACAACAAAACATAGACTATAAATAAACTATACAATGGTTGCATGGCTTCAACGTCACAGTCACTAAGCTTCAACTCTTGCAGTCTTTATTTAAAAAAAAAACATTTTCCCTGAAAGTTTAAATTAGAAGAGTTTGCAAGAATGTGCTGTGAAAGTGGACTAGTGAGCAGTGTTGGGGAAGTTACTTTTAAAAAGTAGTGTTTGCTCGTTACTCGTTACTTTTTTAAAAAAGTAATCCGTTACTTTACTTAGTTACCCCCTTTGGAAAGTAACTTTTTACGTTACTCGTTACTTTTACGTTACTTTTATGTTGCTTGACTTTGGGCAGAACCCAATATCTGTAGACAATATCTGTATCCTAAATATGTAGACAAAGTTATACTATGGAGGACATAACAGGTATTTCTTTTGTGCTCTTTATTATGAAAAATAGTATCAATTTCAAAAGAAAAAAGGCGCTGCTGTGTGCGGCAACTTCTCTGTTTTTATTCTCAGCCGGCTCTGCATCATGGGGTAGAGTGCGACACTCCGCGATGAGCAGAGCGACCGCGCCGCTTCTCTCCGCTCCGCTCCCCCTATCCACCGAACTTTAAATTTCGGCAACAGCCAATAAAGCCTCCCTGCTCTCCAACACCGGTGCGAATCGCGTCTTGATAGCGTAGGACAAAATTATATAGTAGACATAAGCTTAGTTTTCAGACATACGACTCACTCTATCAAGGGAGTAGGAGAAAAAAAAGAGATTTTGAGAGAAAAAATATATTTTGTTTAAAAGTACACATTAGTGATGTAGTACTCGAGTCCGGTCTCGAGACCGATTTCTGCTTTCTCGGACTTGTTCTTACAAAGACTCGGTCTTGACTCGGACTCGACCCTTCAAAGACTCGGTCTTGACTCGGACTCGGCATAGGCGGTCTCGTCCCATCACTAGTCCACTAGAATACATACCACTAGAAAATTTTAATTGACTGTTCGCAAAGACCCGCCCCCCTTAGTTACTGTCGCTATGTCCGACAAGCTACACCGTTCTCACGCCACACCATGTTCTCACGCAGTGAAAAATACATCGCGGAGCAGAGAGGAGACTGACAACACGCTGACAGACAGGACAGACCAGGTTACTTTTCGGTTACTTTTGATATTAAACATATTAAACAAAGTCTCGCCTTTCAAACTTGGTCATTTTTTAAAAGAAATTTAAACAATAAATACCGTTTTGTGGCTCTTAAATGTGTAGTGACAGATCGCTGTAGAGCATCAGTTAAAGCTGCTCGTGAACCGATCATCTCTTCCTTCTAGTTAATTTATAGCCTCAAAATCATAAACATGAACAAACATAAGAAGCAATGTTGTTTTAATCACGGAAAGGCGTCAGTACACTCCGTGTTTCAAGTTCAAATCCTCCCATGTTAACCAACGGACTCGGTCTCGACTCGGACTCGACCGAATTTGAAAACCAATGGACTCAGTCTCGACTCGGACTCGACCCTTCAAAGACTCGGTCTTGACTCGGACTCGGCATAGGCGGTCTCGTCCCCATCACTAGTACACATATTCAAGCTTTCTATATATTTCGCAGGTCTGTGAGACAAGTAGCTTATCTGAGTTTCGGTTCATTTACAGTATGGAGACGAGCTTCAAGTTCACGCGCTGGTGCCTGCATGTCATGATTATTTTGCTGCTATATTTACTTATTTATTAAATTCAGGCAATTGGTTGGTAAAACATTGATTAAAATTAAGATACAATTAATACAAAACGAAATTCACTTTAAAGAAATGCTTTCTACAAAAACAAACTTAATAAAGTGGTCAAAATCATGTCTGCCCACTCCATTTGTCTCCCGATATATTGCGCAAAATTATGATCTTACTCATGCTTTTCACTTTTCATATAATCAACATAGATTAAATATTTTATTTATTTATTTTATTTAAACATAAATATGAAACTAAATAGTTTTCTTTAATTTACTTCTTATTAAATTCAGGCAATTGGTTGATAAAACATTGATTAAAATTAAGATACAATTAATACAAAACGAAATTCACTTTAAAAAAATGCTTTCTACAAAAACAAACTTAATAAAGTGGTCAAAATCATGTCTGCCCACTCCATTTGTCTACTTATATTGCGCAAAATTTTTATTTAATTTAATTTAAACATAAATATGAAACTAAATCGTTCTCTTCAGTTCTCAACAGTTCTCTTCTCTCAAGCGCGTAGCTGAGGCAGTGTCGCTGTCAAATATATCCATGGGAAAAGTAACGTTGCGCCGAATTGAAAAAGGAACTACGTTTCGTTACCAAATTTTTATTAGTAGCGCGTTACACTAATTTTTACCCGAAAAAGTAGTTACGTTACTGTAACGCGTTACTTTGTAACGCGTTACACACAACACTGCTAGTGAGTAGATGAGTTTTCCTGTTTGGTGTGATGATGTTTTATGTCCCCAACAACCTCTGTTGTCCCATTTAATCACTTTTTAGGTACTGTCGTTATCAAAACAGGTAAAAGCTTTGAAAATTACTGATGTGTTTTACGGCATTGAATAAAACACATCCTAAACAAAATATCTTGAGCTTGTGTTCACCGCAGACCTTATTTCATGCATTCAACCATTTATATTCTTAAATATTCATTTGTTCATTATTAATTTATTTTACCATTGTAAATAATGATGCTTCTTGACCAATTTGAATGTTCTGTGTATTATGAGAATATAGAATATAGTGTTGTTTGACCTCGGATGCATGTAAGCCTATTGTAGGAGACCTCCAAAACTAAATTATGAACCTTTTAAATAGCATAACAGAGACACTTTAATAGAATACAGCAGAAGATATCTTTGTTCCCGCAGATGGCTGTAATGTGTGTTTTATTTTAATGTTACCATTGTTTTAAACTGTGGCTGTTGTCCACATGTGGTCAGGTCTGATCAATGTTGTATGCTCCTTGGAGAACCATCGAACAATCACTTACTTCTGCTACCTCAGCACCAATAGTTGATTTATAGTGACAGTAGAGACGTGATTTCAGATGTCAGTATTATTATAGGATTTAAGGAATACACATACATTTTTGAAGATAATAATGTGTGTGTGTGTGTGTGTGTGTGTGTGTGTGTGTGTGTGTGTGTGTGTGTGTGTGTGTGTGTGTGTGTGTGTGTGTGTGTGTGTGTGTGTGTGTGTGTGTGTGTGTGTGTGTTTTGCTTGAATTTTGATGTGATTCTCCTGGTCAGTATTTCAGTACACGACTGCGTCAAACTGACAACATCAAACAGTAGTCGAGTCAGCATTTTCATACATGCACTTCCTAATTCATGCATTTCCTGATGCTTATTTATTCATATGCGCACAGACTGAGTGAGAAGTAGTTTATAGCTTAGCTTCTGGACGGCTTTAGCTGGGCTTTAACTGCCTCTTATCTGTAGCTACAGCCCCAGTGGATGAGTGGGTTAACTGTTTAGCCATGAGGCTATTGCTTTAAATCACTTACACAACACATACACACATGCTCAGCCCATAAGATATTTACTGTTGACACAACTGTTAAGGGCTTTTTCTTGAAAGACAATGGCCTTTCAAGAAAATGGCACACACACATGCAGCAGTGTTTTTAGACCTGCCATTTCCCCTCAAGTTTCGCTCTAAGATCAGCTTATTTGGTTCTGTTACACACTCAAATGTAATTTCCTGAGTTAAACCAGCTGGCTGACTGAAAGTTACATTTTGGCTCAGCAGTCTTCTGTAGTTTGAGGTTTGATTTGGGTGAATCTCAAATGTCTTGGTGATATTTTAACATCGAAAGAAAAAAATAAATCATATAAAATGTGTGTATATATATATATATATATATATATATATATATATATATATATATATATATATATATATATATATAATTTAGTTTTTTACAGCTTTTCAACTTAGATTTTTGTTGTTTTTCTCTGTTCTTTTTAAGGTATGTAGTGTGTTATGATGAGAATGTTTGTGTGTGATAAGGGTTTGATATGGTGAAGGCTGTTCTCTTCAGATATAAAGACACTCTCCGTAATGAATCCAGGATTTCAGTCTTGGTGTCGCATGTACATTGCATCGGATGTCACAAAAGTGTACGTCATCCAGAGATATCCAGGGCTTGTTTTCAGTACAGGCGTCTCAACTAATTTAACATACAATTTCTTCGATTTCTACAATTTCTTCGATATCATGAGAGTCACATCTGAATGTTGGTTGACAGGTCATCTCAAATTACTTATGTGTTCGTTTTGTTTTCATTCACTGGAGTTTTCTAGAGAATTCCTTAGTTGTTTTTAGACATAATGGCTTACTTTTCTTAGATTGTGGATTTCGATTTGGATTTATATTTAGACATTATCAAAGACTATAGTTTTTGTCAAGTTTTACATATATTTTGTTTTAAATGTTGATTTGAAGTGTCTTTTTTTTTTTTCTTCAGTCAAACCTGAACACAGAGAAAGCATTTTATTTGTGTGTGTGTGTGTGTGTGTGTGTGTGTGTGTGTGTGTGTGTGTGTGTGTGTGTGTGTGTGTGTGTGTGTGTGCGTGTGTAAATATCTTTACTATATGTAGAATTCAGAAACCATTGTTAGCGACACATGAAGATGTACACTGTAAAAATGAATACGCTATATCTAATCAATAAAATTGTGGCAACAGATTACAAGCAATATTATTAATTAAATTTAACAAATTAGAATTGAGTAATAATTAATCAAATTAATTCCTTAAAAGGTAACCATTTAAAATGAGTAAAATTTACAACAATTGAAAAAAACATTTTTTTTATTGCCAACATTGAAGACACCTGATGTTAATAAGCAGAATCTTAAGATTTTGTTTGGCTGCTGTACCTGAGTTATAACAGCCAGATGAACAAAGAGAAAAGGTGATCTGATGGTGTTGGTTATGTTTTAACATAATCATTATTTCACAATAATTTGACCTGAATCTCTGAACTCCTATAGATCCCAATTTACTTGGGAACCTAATTTATCAATTTAGGTTTAGTTTATTAATTATAGCAGCACTGTTCTTGCACAGCATAATATTTTGAACTTTTACAATGTAATCCAAAGATTTCTTAAACGTGTCTCATATACAAAAAATATTTATTTTTTTTGTTTTGATTTAGTTTTTAGACACACCGACATCAATAATCAGCCTGTGAATCTCAACAATGGTGACAATTATAAAGCATGTTACAGTGCATTCTGGGTGCCACCAATCAAAACTCATTCATGGCTCTGTTACGGTCCCACAAAATACGAGTCTAGGATTCAGGGACACATAACATAAAAGATTGACAAGGAAGTGCGTGATCCAAAAATATGTATTTATTATAACTCAAACAACTCACAAATTAACCAAAAAATGAGACACGGGGAGCTCAGCAACAAAAGGAAAGGAAATACAACCCACAGCTGAGACTCCTAACTCCTAACTCAAGTTCAAAACGGTAAACAAATGGCGAAACGGCGTTGAGCAGCTTCCTCTCCCAAGGCCACCTCCTTCCGTTTTATCTCCAGTCCTTCCCCAGCACCACCAATCAAAACTAAAGAAAACGGAAACAAGACAACATTAACATAATTAACAAAATAAACCTTAATTAGAGGACTCCAGGCCAGGCGTTCGCGATACACGCGTAACACCCCCACCCCCAGATGGTGAATGGTGGGAAAAAACAACAACAACCCACCAATCACCATATAACAGTGCGCGACAATGTGTCTGCCAACACATTATTCTTCCCGGCTACATGTTTTATCTCCAAATTAAATGATTGGACAAACAAAGCCCACCTCATTAAACGCTGATTTGAGTTGCGCATTAATAAACACGAGAGGGTTGTGGTCCGTGTAAACCGTAACCGGACATGAAGAAGAGCCGATATAAACCTCAAAATTATTAAGGGCCAGAATTAAAGCAAGCGCTTCTTTTTCAATTGTTGAATATGACTTTTGATGTTTTTGAATTTTTTTTGAAAAGTAGCACACCGGATGTTCAATGCCATCAAGCCCCTCCTGCAACAAAACAGCACCTGCTCCCGCATCACTGGCATCCACAGCCAGTTTAAACACACGATCGTACGCTGGAGCAGCGAGAACAGGTGCCTGCATCAGGAGAGTTTTAAGGGACTCAAAAGCATACTGACATTCCGGTGACCATTTAAAACTTATTTTTGGACTCAGCAAGTCAGTAAGTGGGGCAGCTACAGCAGAAAAGTTTTTACAAAAACTGCGGTAATACCCCGCCATTCCTAAGAACCGTTGTAGTTCACGACGAGTAGAAGGAACTGGAAATGATGTAATGGCCTCAATTTTGGCATTTACCGGTTTTACCTTGCCACCACCCACAATTTTCACTAGATAGGTTACTGTTGCTTTCGCAAATTCACATTTAGCCAAATTAACCGTTAAGTTTGCCTCAGCCAACCTGTGAAACACTTGTTGTAGCTGATTGATGTGCTCATCCCATGTTGCAGAGTGAATTACTATATCATCCAAGTATGCCTTGCAACCCGGCACCCCCCCCAAAACGCAGTTAGCCAATCGTTGAAAGGTAGCGGGCGCATTGCGTACCCCAAAAGGCATTACAGAATACTGTAAAAATGCATCAGGAGTAACAAACGCACTAACTTCCCTGGCACGCGGAGTTAATGGCACCTGCCAATAGCCTTTAAGGAGGTCTAACTTTGTCACGAAAGTTGCAGACCCCACGCGGTCAACACAATCCTCCATACGCGGAAGAGGATGACAATCAGGCTTCGTGACATTGTTAACCTTCCTAAAGTCTGTACAAAAACGGTCAGATCCATCAGATTTAATAGCGAGAATGCAGGGTGAACTCCATGAGCTGGCACTACGTTCTGCAATGCCATGCAACAGCATATAGTCAACCTGATTTTGTAAACGTCAATGTTTCTCAGGATTGACACGATACAGGTGCTGTTTAATCGGCATGTTGTCACCCACATCAATGTCATGCTGTAATACGTGTGTTTGGGACGGCACATCTGAAAAGAGTAAAACATAACGATTAATTAAATTTACAACATCTGTACGCTGTGAACAGGGTAGATGCAAAAAACAGGAATCAAGGTTAGCAAGCATTTCAGAGTTGTTTAACCGGCCCTGAACTGTAGCCACAAAAGGACTTTCAATACCACAATCAACTTCAGAACCAGACAGCAACTCCCAGGCCTCAGGGACAGTTTCAGCTCCAGATGTTACCTCAGAGAAATCAGGTACCTGAAAAGCACTACAGACAGGAGAACACACAGTTTGAGGCTATTCAGCCTTGAACAAAGCCAGAACCGACTTTACCTCCCCCGAATTGGATTTGTCCATCTGCTCGCGATCATAATAAGGTTTGATCATATTGACATGGCACAGTCTGCTTCGACGGGCACGGTCAGGAGTAGCTACAATATAGTCCCTGTCACTAACCTTCTTCTCTATGACATAAGGGCCACTATAGCGTGCTTGAATACTAGTACCAAGGATAGGTAAAAATACCAAACTTTTATCCCCAGCCTTAAATTGTCTAATCTTGGCTTTTTTGTCAAACCAACCTTTCATTTTGGACTGAGTAGCAATCAGATTTTTGCTAGCCAACTCACAAGCCCTGTGTAACTTGTAACGAAAAGAGCTGACATAATCAAGCAAATTTTCTTGTTTGAACTCACTCAACCAATTCTCCTGCAGTAACTTTAAAGGGCCACGCACATTATGAGCAAACACTAAATCTGCTGGACTAAAACCAGTAGACTCTTGCACAACTTCTCGAACGGCAAACATCAAGAGATGTACCCCATCATCCCACTCCTTTTCAAATTCAAGACAATAAGCACGGAGCATTGATTTAAGGGTTTGATGAAACCTCTCCAGTGCACCTTGACTTTCCGGATGGAAAGCACTTGAAAAGCGGTGGGTGATGTTCAGCTGATCGGCCACTTGTGCAAAAACATGAGACATAAAGTTTGTCCCCTGGTCAGTTTGAATTACCCTAGGGAGTCCAAACAATGAAAATAACTCAATTAGTGCCTTTACAACAGGGGGCGCAGTGATTTTACGCATAGGTATAGCTTCAGGAAAACGCGTTGAGGCACACATAATGGTCAGTAAAAATTTGTATAAAAATTTAGTACGGGGCAATGGACCCACACAATCGACGACAACATGATCAAATGGCGCATCTACAGCTGGGACAGGATATAAAGGATATGGCGGTATGGGCGGATTTGACTTCCCAGAGATTTGACAAGTATGACATGTTTTACAGTGTAGCTTCACGTCCCGTTTTAACCCTGGCCAAAAAAACTGTCTCAAGATACGGTCATACGTTTTATTAACCCCTAAATGACCAGCTAAGGGATTATCATGTGCCAAGCTAAGTATTTCACCACGAAACCGACAACAATCTGTGTGACAATTCTCCAATCATCCTGTGCAGAAGCGTACGATGGTGTCCATTTACGCAACAGGACATCATTTATAATAAAATAACCCGTAGCCATATCTGCAAGCTTTTCCTCAGAAACAACCAATTGAAACAAAGAATTTAGTGACTGATCACATTTTTGTTCAGAAATCAGATGCTTTCGAGACATATGCTCACCCCCAACACCCCCCAACGGCTTCTGCAGCTCTAGTGAACTGTGCACACTTCCCTCATCTGACACTATGGAATCGACATCAATAAGTATAGAATGTGCGATAGCGGTAGAGCTACTGTCAGATGACAACTCTCTATCTAGATCTAACATAATGCCATCCTCTACATTTAAGACATCACACTCCTTAGTTTTAGCCATAGCACATGTCACAGCACACACCGGAAACACTGTAGGGTATTTCTTCTGTAACTCATCCGGGCCTTCAGCAACCAGAGGAACAGCAGTGACCTCTGGGTTTACCAGAATTTTTCTGCCAGCCAAATCATTTCCTAAAAGGAAATCTACTGTGTAGATACTGTGTAGACTCGCACGCAGCCACCCCGACTAGACCGGACACCAGATCCGACTCGAGCTTAATCGAGTGCATGGGCAAATTAACAAACTTCATTCCAAAGCCCTGCACTAACTCACTACAGTTTAATGAAGTTTCATTTGAAAGAGGCAACACATTTTGAAGAATAATAGACCTAGAAGCCGCTGTATCACGTAAAATAGTTACTGGAACTTTTACGCTGCTATTAGTCAATGAAACGACACCCTTCATAATAAAAGGAGAATAAATGTCCAAATCCGCACATTCGGACTGAAAAGGGCGTGACCCTGAAGGGGTTTCGATCAACATGACAGGTTTGGGTTTTTATTCAGCAAAAAACAATTGTTGATCAAATGCCCACGCTTTTTACAATAAGCACACACAGGCCTCGCCTTAGCTGCAGTATCTTTAAAATTGACCTGCTCGCTAGAGTACACTTGCGTGACAGGACCACGCTGTGATGGAGAGAAGAAAGATTTCTCAAAACTTTCTCTGTGCTTCAGAACATATTCATCTGCTAATATCGCAGCAGCAGACACCTTAGTCACTTTTTGTTCATTCAAGTATGTTGCAATTTTGTCCGGTAGACAATTTTTTAATTCCTCCATAAGAACCAAATCGCGAAGCTGATCAAAATTTTTCACGTCTTGTGCAGAACACCAACGATCAAAAAGTGCAATTTTCTCACGACCAAACTCAACATAACTCTGGCCCTCAATTTTCTTATAGCTACGGAATTTCTGCCTATAAGCCTCAGGAACCAGCTCATAAGACCTTAAGACTGCAACTTTCACCTGATCATAATTTAAACTTACTTCAGGTTAAAGAGAAGCATACTCCTCCTGGGCTTTACCTGTAAACACACACTGCAGCAGGAGAGGCCAAATTTCTTTTGGCCACTTTAAGGTCGTCGCTACCCTCTCAAATAACACAAAGTATTTATCAACATCTCTCTCAGAAAAGGGCGGAATTAAACGAATGCATTTATTACAGTTTTTCTCAAATGCTAAAACACATTTCACAAACGTTTCCTCCATGTTCCCCAATGTCTAAACACAACACCCTTTTTTAAAGCTACATAAACACAACCACACCTTCTCACTTCAAAACTCAAACTTTCACACTAAAAGAGCAGCTCGAAGCTTTCAAAAATGTAAACACTATACACATCATTACATACTATAGCAAAACAATTGAAAACACAATGCTCAATTTGTGAGAAGATTCTTTGTTTCATAACTGCCCATGCATATTTTTAGAAACTTTACAGTAATGGATCTTCTTAGATCTCTGCAGAGGATTAGGCATTTAGATTTGTGAGTTTCATATGAAGAGTATAAATCTATAGTAAATTCTGCATGTACACTACTGTAACACAACTCAATGCAAAAACAGAATCTATTGCACACAACAGTACTCTTGAAAACATGATCAGGGTGTGAAGTTTTTTTATTTACTTTATTCACACCACACACACACCACAATCACTGTGCGGCATCATGTCGCTGAGCTGCATCGGGCCACATCACCTTATCCACATCGCAGGCTATATTGTCTCTTGCCAGGCACCGCGGGAAAAACGCCCTGGAATGGCGAATCCATCCTTGGAAGGCCTCCACTGGGATGTCAACACAGGCCAGCTCCATTGCCCTTAGGAGGTTCTCTCTAGTGTATGGTTGTCTGTCATAAACCTTCCATCTCCACGATGAGAAGAACTCCTCTATAGGGTTCAGGAAAGGGGAGTAGGGTGGCAGACAGACGTTTAAAAAGTGGTTACTGTTGGTGGTGAACCACTCTCTGATTTGGTTTGTTCTGTGGAAGCGTACATTGTCCCAAATGATCACATAAATGTGATGTGCGGGCCCAGGATGGTGTTGTTGGCGGTCCAGGAGGATGTCTTTTAGCTCCTCTAGGAAGGTGAAGAGACGTTGGGTGTTGTAAGACCCAAGGACAGCATGCCTGTGGACAAGCCCCTCCGAACCCATGGCCGCACAAAGAGTAATATTACCCCCCTGTTGGCCAGGAACCTCAGTGATGGCTCTTTGGCCAATGATGTTACGTTGGCCAATGATGTTACGGCCTCTTTGCCTTCGTTTCTGCAGGTTGAAGCCAGCCTCATCCAGGAAGAGGTACTCATGAGGTCTGGCCATCGCGTCCAACTGTAATATCCTCTGTGAAAATGTGAAAGTGCACAGGTGTTCAGAACAACAGTCAATCAGGTAGCACAGTATTGTCCAGAAGTAATGTAGGCCACTGAGCAACACAGTATGTCCACTAACTGTACTGTGAACATAAATGTATACTTACTTGCACATACTCGTAACGTTGGTCTTTGTGTCGCGCAGAGTTGCGCTCAAAGGGAACCCTATAGACCTGTTTCATCCGCATCTTTTGGCGCCGGAGAACTCGGTCTATTGTGGCCAAGCTGACATCATCAATGCTCTCAAAGTTGACATTATCGGCAATGACTTTGTCTCTGATCTCCCGGAGTCTGATGAGGTTGTTCTCACGAACCATATCCACAATGAGGGTTTCTTGTGCCGCTGTAAATATGGCAACCCTCCCACCTCTATGTGGCATTCTTTCAACTCTAAAGAAAGAAACATGTGTTGTCAATTGACATGTTTTACAATACAGTAACAACTGATTTGAAACCAATAGACTACTTTCACAGGCTTGTAAAATTGTATTGTGACAAAGAAAGCAATAGAGTACAATACCTGTTGTGTTGTCTGAATGCCCTGATAATGGTGGCCACGGTGAACCTACTCAGGTTTGGACGGACTCTTAGTCCTGCCTCAGCCATTGTCATGCCATGGACAATGACATGGTCAATGACTGTTGCTCGCATCTCGTCCGTAATGATGGTGCGAGGTTGTCTTGCTCTCCCTCCTGGACCTTCTCCTCTCCCTTGTTGGCCTCCTCCTCTTCCTCGTTGGCCTGCTCCTCTTCCTCCTCTGATTTGAACTCCTCTTCCTCGTTGGCCTGCTCCTCTTCTTCCATGGCCAGCTCTTCTCCCTCCTCTGACTCGAATTCCTCTTCCCCTGACTCTGCCTTCATCCATTGTGTTTGTTTGGAATCTTCAGCAAACTGTGCACTCTGAACTTGCTTTTATACATGTGGTCACAGCATTAGCAACAAGTGACAAATTTTGAGTCGTTGTGTGTAATGAATGACGCCAGGTGTGTTCATTGTGTTCAAATATTGCTGACTGTGGCAAGCATTTTGCATCACATGAGCTTTCATTTGAGAATATGAGCAGAGTTCTTTTGCAACTTGTGTTTTAGCAAGGAAAAATGTGTTAAGATTTATGAGAACGGAGGATTGTGTTTTGTGAATTGTGTCTTCATGTGAAATGTGTTTATGATATTGGAAAATGATGGCTAGATTTAGTAAATGTGTTTAGACAACTGGTCATTTGGTTTAGAGGATTGGCTTTTGTGTTTTAGCATTTGAGAAAAACTGTAACATCATAATCCATCTCCGCCATGCCAACTTCACCGCCCACCTGTCTAGCTCCTTTGAGACGGACCGATTCACGTCTTCCTGTCTCCTCTATTTCCAATTTACGCAGCTCAAAATCATGCTTAAGCTCTTTTTCCCTGAGCTCTAAACGCCGCATTTCTACATGTAGCTCTAATTTACGCAGCTCAGGATCTGGATGCGCAACCGCATGGGAAAAGACAGAGCTCACGGGAGGGAGCAGTTCTTTTTCAGCTAATTCAGTGTGCACTTGAGATTTGATATTTTGTTTCTTTTCTTGTTTTGAGATAGGTATTTTAAAATGAGCAGCAATAGAGAGCAAATTATTCTTAGTACATTGTTCAAATTTTTCAAGGCTCGGGTGAGCCACAAAGTCCTCTAAATCAAAATCCATAATGAGACCGAAAAACACGCAGTCGAAACGAAAAAAGAGAAAAAAAAAAACAACCCTCAAAAAAAAAAACAAGCCTAAAGCCGCCAACAACAAAATACAAAGTAATCACAAAAATACAAATGCACTGTAGAGTGAAGTGATTACTCAAAATAGACAGTGTACAATATAAACCAAGAATCAACCCTTGCTTCTCCCTAGCTATTCCTGCCTAACAAAATCTCACCTCTCTAACTTAACCCTTACTCTTCACACAGTTCTGCGGCGGGATTTTATGCACTATAAACCAGTAAGTTTGTGAGGCAATCTGCAATAGACAACCACACAAGATCTTACGGACGTACTCCCGAGATAACTGCTTTCGCAGTTAACACTAACCGCGTCCCCGTGACACTATTAAAACAACAAAATTAGGTGACATCCAAGGGACAACACCTCTTCAGCCTAACAGGAGAGCAAAGGCAAGCAAAACCACAGATCATGAGATTCACATTTCACTCACCTGCATTTCATGCGAGAACAATGTAAAAATGCCACGAAACCGATTCGAAGAGAGAGAAAAAAAAAACGAGCCCCCATTTATGTTACGGTCCCACAAAATATGAGTCTAGGATTCAGGGACACATAACATAAAAGATCGACAATGAAGTGCGTGATCCAAAAATATGTATTTATTATAACTCAAACAACTCACAAATTAACCAAAAAATGAGAGACTGGGAGCTCAGCAACAAAGGGAAAGGAAATACAACCCACAGCTGAGACTCCCCGCTCCTAACTCAAGTTCAAAACGGTAAACAAATGGCGAAACGGCGTTGAGCAGCTTCAGCACCACCAATCAAAACTAAAGAAAACGGAAACAAGACAACATTAACATAATTAACATAATAAACCTTAATTAGAGGACTCCAGGCCAGGCGTTCGCGATACACGCGTAACAGCTCCCATCATACATTGCTGCATGAATAAATAATGAGCTTATGATCAGAGGTGATCTGTTTGTCACCATTGCTGAGATTCATACACGAATTCTTGATGTCTGTGTGTGCCTACCAAAAAACTTTTATTTTTAAGTTTTTTTTTTAATTGATTTGATCATATGGATTTCATTGAAAAGGCTAAAAATATTATGCTCTACAAGGACAGAGCTGCTATAATTAATAAAGTAAACCTAACTCAGAATTTGGGCTCTATATGAGTTCAGTGATTCAGGTTAAATGATTGTGAAATAACGATTTTGTTAAAACACAACCAACACCATCAGATCACCTTTTCTCGTTGTTCATCTGGCTGTTATAACTCAGGTACAGCAGCCAAACAAAATCTAAAGTAAATGATTTAAGGGTCAAGAGCCCAACTAAAACAAACACCGTAAAATTACGATTTTCTCCTTCAGTGATTCTGCTTGTTAACATCAGGTGTCTTCAATGTTGGCAATAAAAAAAAAAAATTTGTTTAAAAAAGTTTTTTGTAAATTTTACTCATTTTAAATAGTTCACTTTTAAAGAATTAATTTGATTAATTATTACTCAATTCTAATTAGTTAAATTTAATTAATAATATTGCTTTTAATCTGTTGCCACAATTTTATTGATTAGATATAGCGTATTCATTTTTACAGTGTAAATGTACTAAACATTTTCTTCTCAATAGCAATAAACACACAACAATAATGACAGCTGTGAGAAAGCTGCAGTTGAGATATGTAGATATGTTTGCACACGCTCTGCAATTCACTGGCATCATGGCAACAGAAGAGGTAATTAAAATTACACTATTATAATAGTTTGATTATAAAGTATATTTTAAGTCAAGTCACCTTTATTTATATAGCGCTTTTTACAATGCAGTTTGTTTCAAAGCAGCTTTTCAGTCATAACAGGAAAATAATGCAACAAATTTTCTTTTCAGTAATGGTACATTTTTGTTGTAAAATAGTTTTTAATTTTGTTCATTTATATAAATAGCCACTCTGGAGAAAACAGTGATGTCATCGTCCAGCTCAGTTCAGTTCTTATATAATGGTGTCAATGCAGGTATATCAATAATGTTGAATATTAAATGTCCCCAACTAAGCAAGCCAAAAGCCAAAGGCAACAAGTGGCAAGGAACCAAACCTCCATCAGGTGACAGAATGGAGAAAAAAGAAAAGAAAAAAACTATAGACTATATAGATGTGGCTATGTGATACTATATTTTGAATTAATCCATTTTCTTTACATGACACATTGACATTACAGTACAGAATAGCTCCTTCAGCATTATCCTTACCCTTTTTCATTTGTTTCATGTGTCGCAAGAACAGAAGAGAGGCTCTTGGAAGCGCACGTAAATGTCACATGCTCTTGATTTTCCTGACAAGAATGTCCCCTAAACATAAAAATCAGTCTACAGGCTTTCATAGACAACCTAAGTCGGGGAAGGTCTCCTTTTTTTTTAGTTTTGTTACAAGCTGTTTTCTCATTGGCAATAAAAACAGTGATTAATACATGAAAATACTTACAAATAGACCCTTAAAGATATATATTATTTTACAGATTATATATACAGATTAAAATATGCATGTACATTTTACTATTATTATTATTTTGTTATTCTTTGCTGTATTGCGTGCACTGACACTTTTGTTTCTTGTCTGTGTGTTTTTGGACATGTGGACCTCTGCAAATGAGTGTATGTTGAATGTTCCTCTAAATGCTGGAAGGGTTGGATTGGTCTCTTTTTGTGCCCAGAAACTCTGATCCAAATGGGTCAAGACCCAAATAAACACTCTGGAGGCACCACAAGACAATCTGTTTAATCAGCTGACTGTAATCTGTCAGGCCTACTACCGGACCACAGAGAACCAAAAACAGAATCAATACACCTTTTTATTCCAGCATATCATCTACACTGTAAAAATAAAAGGTGTCTGGAGGAACCTTTTGGGGTTCTTCACTTTGCCACGCCGGCGGAACCGTCTGTAGATCCTCTAGGCACCCTTTAAAAAGGGCCGGTTCTCTGATGAACCACACAGGTTTCCTGAGGAACTCTTATATTAGGCACTGTGTGGAACCACTTTGGGTGCCTCCAGGAACCAAATTTCATTTTTTTTAAATATTTAATTTCACGTTGTTACTGTGGTTACCTTTGACTTCTATTATAATAAACAAATTGAACCAAATACAAAATAAGAATTGTTTATTACATATTTGATACTGTATTCATTTTTATACATACACTTCCATGCACATGGGGAAAAAAAGCTAACTATAGATTAATATCAATGAATACACAAAATAGTATAATACATAAGCAACATGAATAATCAACCATGTATATACAATAGATAAACAAGAAAAGACATCTCAACAAAATGCATGGAAACACATATGTTCCACGAAATAAATCAATGTAAAAAAAATTACATTTTGACTAATTAAAAATGTCCATCTTTACTTAACTTTAAAACATTTGTGTTTCAGTCTGATGGTAAGTCCAAAAGCTCTATCAGATGCCAAAAACAAACAACAAACAGTGCTAATATACACTCATTGTGCTGTAATATTCCTGAAAATTATGATCCTAACCTTTATCTCTATATCGAAATCTCAGATGGTTAGTTATTCAGCTATTTTGAAACATAAAATGTCTGGGATGCCGTTAGACTGAAGACTGTAATGTACACTATGGCTTTTGAAAAGCTTAAATGTGTGACTTGAATCAACAGTGTTCATAAATGGTTGTTGAGTATTCTCATGAAACAAGATAGAGGAAGTAGAAGTAGAGGCTTCGACCCGGAAACAGTATTAAGGTGCAGTAAAATTATCTGTTGTTCTGTGAATGTTCACTGGTGAATTCCAGTCATTTCAATAAGAATCCACATGATCAGCAATTTCGTTTGTGGTCAAAAATGTCACTATGGGATCAAGTTGGTGTGAGGTACTTAACGAGTTAGAAAAGTGAAAAGGTACAGCAGATTCGTTTTCCGTTTGTTTTTCCTCTTTTCTGGTGGATGGTCCAGGCACTTCAGTGATTTTCAGGTTTACAGGAGGATTTTTATTCTTGTTCAAACTTGTATTTCAGCTTACCACGATCCCTGCAAAGTACAAAATGTACTGTTAGTAAGGTTATTAAAGTGATAGTTGTGAAATTTAAATATTTTGCTCAGCCTTGTGATGTTCCAAACCTGTTTGACTTTCTGTCTGTGGAACCCAAAAGCAGATCTCAGGCATAATGCAACCCCTGTTACCGTCCGCTTTCACTGCATGAAACACAAGCAGAAAAAAATTGTGTAAATCATTCATGAAACCATTCTTATGTACACTTGTCTAGCTCAATTCAATGCAACAATTTATGTAAAAATGGTTAAGATCCAAAAATGTCCCAGAAAATATCCTAAAAATAATCAATGAGTTCACAACTCATGTGTTATGGGTTGTGTTGTAAGTCTTCTGAAGCCATT
Organism: Squalius cephalus; assembly: GCF_949319135.1. Taxonomy (NCBI): domain Eukaryota; kingdom Metazoa; phylum Chordata; class Actinopteri; order Cypriniformes; family Leuciscidae; genus Squalius; species Squalius cephalus. Next base: position 16,044,448 of record NC_137126.1, read on the forward strand.
TAATAGCTTTTTCCTTTTTTTTTTGTCGAAAAAGACTAAACTTGAAGTTATAATTCAGAGTTAAAATGACTTATATTCAAATGCAAATGATAAAGCATAGCATGCATAGCATTATTTGTGAACCAAACCTGTGATATTATTTTTCTGATTAACATGAATGAGATTTGAGAGCATGAGGGAAGATTTTCAGAGAATAACTGATTAAACAACACAAGTACACAGTCAAACAATACAATTTCACACAGAGAAAGTTCATAGTAATAAAGTACTTGCATGTGGTGCAGGTAACTTACTGTAATTCAATGTTGCCACTGAAATGTTCAGATTATTTTAGAAATGTAATGGTTGTTCTGGGGAAACAAAAGAACAAAGCTGATTATTCACAACATAATATTTATTGACCAGTAAATGGCTTTAAAATGGTATGTGAGAGAATGAGGGAACATGTAGTAGGCTAAGTAAAGTTAACTTGCTTTTGTTATTCATAACAAACGCCAATAAAGACAGCAGGAATCAGCTAAATTAGTTAGGCTATATCAGCAATTTGAAGACACAGTTGTACAGAATATGTTGAATTGAATGACTAAATCAATCTAAGACAATAAGTCAATAATTTCCATTTGTTCATTAGATCAACGTAGTTAGCATCGCGGCTAAAACCTTCAGACCAGATAACGTTACTGTGCAATAAACGAGTGGTAAACACTGTAAAAACGTAGTAATGTATAATAAATTTAGTTTATATATATATGTGTGTTTATATATATGTGTGTTTGAATATATAGTGAGTAGACTCTGTATGTATATTTATTTGGCGAGTTTACAAACCTTGTAACGGAGAGCCGAACAAATGGCGGACGCTTTGATGAAAGGAGCCGTTACTTTCAAACCCGATGACGTCGATCAGCTGAGCTTTGTTGCGCGCGAGCAGCGCGAGCATCACTGAAGCGACGACAGCAGAGGAATAGCGGCAGTTTCGTGACAGAATAAAACGTCTCTCCTCCTGGTTCTTCTTCTTCTTCATATTATTAATATTATTATTATTTAGTGTTGTTGTTTAAGGTTTAAATTACTTAATGAAATAGGCCTATACTAAATAAATGTAAGCTACCCAAGTGAAAAAGACGTAGGCTACTGTTAAATGTATTAAAAATGCATTAAAGTATATTTGTATTGTAGGTCTACTAAACACACACTCAAATACATTTTTAATACATTTAATAGTACGTCTTTTTCACCTGGGTATGTATGCTGAATCAAACTTAATAGCCTGTAATAATAATAATAATAGGATACTAATAATCTTATTCTGGCCTCACTGAACCATTGGGTTCCTCCAGATGCTGGCTTTAACATAAGAGATCTTCCAGGAACCACTTAAATGTTAAAAGATCTTCCAATAACCCTTTTATCGCATTCAAGTTCCTCTATTTTCCTCCAATGCACTTCAAGGTCTCATGGTAATGAAAAGGTGACTCTAGAACCTCTGAACTGAATACAAAGTGCTTAAAGGATCCCATAAGTTCCAGCAAGAACCTCAAAGTTTGTCAATGCTCCTCCAGTAACCCTACTATAGGAGAAAGAGCTTTGAGGCACCTAAATTACATTTTGAAGTTCCTTGAGTATCCGACAGGATATTTGAGGCTCCTTTAGTTTTTACAGTGTAATGTAGATCTTGTTATCAGAGACCTCGTGATAATCTCTTGCCATGTGGCAACAACCAGATCTTATAGTAGGTGATGTCATCGTCCAGCTCAGTTCAATTCTCATACAACAACGTCTGTGCAGTCAGGTCAATAATATTGTTGAATATTAAATAAAAAGGTGATATGAATCGTGATAATGAACCATAAAACAGCTCTTTTTTTTACAGAACTTTGTGAGATATATAAATCTGTTTTATGTGTTTATCTGCATTTTTATGTGTTAATATGTGTAGCAGTGGTGCTATAACAATATTTTAATGTTGATTTTTAAAGGGGTGTCGGGTGCTTAGTCTGACTAGAATTAGAATATTTTAAAGCATCAATAAAGAGGCTTCTCTGCAGACTGTTTTAGCTATCAAAACATAGCCATTAAAATATAGTTAGTCTCTAGCTAAATATCCAGAGTATTAAGGATGCTAAAACCCTTTCTGAGAAGTTGCATCACTAAATTCATCCCTGGTAAAGCACCAGCACTACAAACATCAAAGTAGAACTTCTATAACAAATTCACTGACTTCAACAGTAAATGTAAAGAACTATTACTGTAGGCTTTCACATTGTCTACTGTGACCAATGATCTTGTTACAATACAATCAGTATATATATTTTTTTGTTTTTGTTTTGTGCTATAAAATTGTGTGATGCATGTTGTGTTGTGCCCATAGATATCTCTGTTTACTGGTATGTGCTATTCACTTCCAGTGTTGCTAAAGATACATGTTACTTTGTACAATCTTAATTTTATATTCCTGCTAAGATGACAGAAAATGTATTTGCAATTGCTGTCCTGCGGCATCAGGACAATTGCATTTTAGACCATAAATGCAGTGGCGATTTAGTGTGTGTGACCTGAACGTACAAGTAAGTGTTGAGATATTTTGCTAATAAAATGATTGTGTCAGAAGAATTGCGTGAGTGCTTTATTATGTCTGGTCTCTCGGTATCATCTCAGTGAGCTTTTATTACATTTTGTGTTTACGTTTACATTTTACATTTTATTACATAATATGATTTAAGCATCTTCCGATGTTTTACTGTTAATGAGAAACTTTTGGAAAAACGCAAGTTTGACCTCAGAGGTTATTAAAATTATGATTTCAAAATTGATTGATTGATTTTTCAATGTATCCGGATTAATGTAGATGTAGTCTTAGTCCATTAAAAAAAATATATTTGTCAGTCATTCTATTGTAGTGCTGTGCTTAGCATCCATATATTGCTCTAACATTTGTCTGATGGACCCAACACCAGCCAACTATACAGGTTTTTCCTGTATTTTACAGATTTTTTTAAAAAATTATTATTATTATTATTATTATTATTATTATTATTATTTTATTTTTATTTTATTTTATTTTTATTTTTTTACAGATTTTCAGATAACTGTGTGACCTCAATGTTATGGACATATCTAATTTCTGTGGAACCCCATGACACAGTCGAGGTCATCTCGGCACACATTCCATTCACACTGCTTATCTTATTAGACTTATTTTGAATGTTGATGTACTCAGCTTGAAATTGAAGCTAAACTTTATCATCTCTACAGATGTTTTATTGTAAAGTGAGAAGTAATTTTTCGTATTACTTATGGAGGAAATAAGAAATAATTTATAGTTCCCTGTATTTTACTTCAAAACCCTTGAAACCCTTTCGAGTGGTATATAAGAGTGGTTTTCAACAAGGGGGCAGGGGCCCATTAACGGGCCCCAGAAAACTTTCAACGGGGCCGCAGGATGACTTAAAAGAATTTAAATTATTGAATTATTAAATTATTAATATTAAAACAATCTAGCTCTAATTTAAAGGGGACATATCTGATAGAAAATCTGACTTTTTTCATTTAAGTGCTGTAATCGGGTCCCCGGTGCATCTACCAACCCAGAAAACGTGAAAAGTGACAACCCAGTAACTGTTTTAGTAAGCCTTTCTCTGCAAGCATGTTAAAGTAAGCCGATCAAATAAGCCGATCAGATTTCGCTTCCCTTCTGATGTAAGAAGGGGATCTTATTATAATATCACCTCCCCTTAATTTGCACGTTTCCACCGTTGGCTGAACTGACGAGCACAGAACACTATTTGACCAAAAAATGGCACAGCTGTCTTATGAAGACCTCAGGGAACTGTGTCAAATTTAACATGACGGTACATGCAAGTGGATGAGATGAATCAATGTAACTCCACAACAACTGCATAAATGTATCCACTAACCATTCAGAATGGTCCAGGTGCGTCTAAAAGTTGCAACCTCTTCCTGAGTCTCTCTTTAAAGCTGCATGTGTGATGATTGTGATGATGTGTGAGATTCCTGTTTTGTTACTGCCGAGTATCTGAAGCTCATGTAAAGAATCGTCCGTCTTCTGAACGGGGCGGGGAGTAGCAGCTCATTTGCATTTAAAGGGACACACACAAAAAGGGGCGTGTTTTTGCTCACTCCCAAATAGGGGGACATTTGACAAGCTATAATAAATGATCTGGGGGGTATTTTGAGCTGAAATTTCACAGACACATTCTGGGGACACCATAGATTTATATTACATCTTGTGAAAAGGGGCATAATATGTTACCTTTAAATTAAAATGTGAACCACTGGTATATAGTCTACACACACTGTCATTCAAATTCTCATTGCCAACCCAACAAAGACAGGAGTTATTTCTGATCCTGTGGCTACTTTTCCAGGTTAGCTGGGCTTGATTTTAGCATGAACTCTTTCAGGAGTTAACTGCTTTAGTAAGCCTGATCCTGACCAGGTTAGACTGAATTTATTTTTTTTCCTTCTGAATTAATACACTAAAATTGCTCCAAAAACCTTAGATACTGATGCCCTTGTCAGCTATCTAGAACACACAATAGCATCATGGTTGTGAGTTGTGCACAGTTAAACACTAAAATGTAAAAATCTAGTTTCTTCTGTAACTCTTCTAGTGTTTGTATTGTCAGCATCTGTTTTTGTGTTAAATTGGATGCCCTGCATTATTATTTCAGCTCTTTCTTTAAATTAAGATTGTAGGGATTATATAGATAATATTATGTTTTCACATCTTTGAAAACATCCTTATTTTTTTTCTCAGTATTGAAAAATTTGAAAAGCCTTCCTACTTCTAGGATTTTTACTATTTGAAAATCCTACTTGATCACACTTCCTCTAATTTTAATGCATGTGTCTTTAACATTTTTCAGGCCAAGGACCCTATTGTGGTAGAGAAACACAACAGGGAAAATGTAATGTTTGAATGTGCATTTTAATCCTGATCCTTGCGTATATGTATATTATATTTTAGGCCATTAAAGTAATCATCATTATTGATGCACACAGTAGAAAATGTTTTAATTAATTAATTTTATTTATTTTTATTTTATTTAATTTTTCTTAATGTTTTAACTTTTTGTTAACCTCATTTTGTACTTTAATTTCTACACAAAAATTAGTTTAAAGGCAAACAATAATTGGCAGACCCTTTGTTGAAGACTCACTAATGCAGTAACACTCAAAGTTTCCAGATATAATTGTACTGAGCAATTATAATTGTCTTAGCTGTCTATGTTTTTTTCAGATTTCGCTTTTTGCGGTGCTGTCTTATATAGACATTATGCTGCATTCAAGTGCAATAGTGCTGCTGCACAACAACTAAAGAAGATATCTGTAGGTGTATATGTGTATGTGTTCTAGCTCTCCTGTATGAAGACATGAGACTTGAGCTGAAAAGTGGAGCATGTGCTGTAGTATTTAAACGAAGTGCTGCTTAACAGAGATTGAAAGTAAGTGGCTGGTAATCACATATATTCACATAGAGTTATTGTTGCCCACTGCACACCCACTGTGTAGACACAGAAGCACAGTATATTTTTCATACTTTAGTCTTCTCTTTTCCTGTCCCTTTTTTCTTTATTTCTCTCTGCACATCAGTTTGTTTCAGACAGAGCATCTGTCAGCCTCCGTACAAACCCCAACCCACAGCTTCATATATAGAAGCCGTTTCAGCATTCATGTCTGTTATTATTAAAGTGCGGGACAAATCGGGTCTTTCTAAATCACCGTTGTCTGTGTCTTTCTCATGAGGGTGAAGGTGGAATTACTCTGTCTAAATGTTGCATCTCATGATATGTGAGTGGCTTCTTTTTAAAGTTGTTTCCTGGAAGTTTGGGCTCAAGTGATAATTTTGCTATCATTTTAATATACCTTTAAATAAATTGTTATGAAAGCTCATTTCTACCACAGAATAAAAACAAAACAGAAGGGGCAACATCTTTTTCTCACAATTGTGTATTATTTTTAAAATAATTACATTATTATTAATTCACATATATATATATATATATATATATATATATATATATATATATATATATATATATATATATATATATATATATATATATATATATATATATATATATATATATATATATATATATATATATACACTGCTCAAAAAAATAAAGGGAACACTTTTTAATCAGAGAATAGCATCAAGTCAGTTAAACTCCTGGGATATTGATCTGGTCAGTTAAGTAACTATGAAGGTAAAATAGTAGCAAAACTCGAGAGCACGTAGATGTGAATTTGAGAACTTGTACAATAAATATTTGTACTTGTACATGAACATTTACACTCACAGCTCCAATGTGAAAAACTGTAAAATAAAAATCTGAAGTTGAATGTTGAAATTTGCACTCGCAAACAATAGTCACAAACCTGTATTCTGAATCTGAAGCTGCAGACGAGTAGACACAAATGTGTAAAATGCCATTCACAGAAATACAACGACAGACACAAACTTGTAATATATATTTTGCGTTTAATCTTACATTCACATTCGCGGTACTTCCTCAATTAGGCACTTGCAACTTCTCAAATCTGTCACTGCAAGTTCAAATTTCGCGCCTTGACTTTTGCTACTCTTTTCGCGATATATCAGGTGCAAAACTAACTTGTGCACTTGAAGCTCAGAGGCGGTGAGAGAGAAAGGGGGGCAGGAGGAGGGGGGGGGGGGGGGGCAGGAGGAGGGGGGTCAAAGGAGTCGTTTTATTGGTTGGCACCTAGCCAATGAAATGGGACTTCGATGATGTCACGAAACCCGCGTGCACTGAAACGCAAACATGGCTTAATGCATTAGACTGATATTAAAAGAAATAAACGATATTATCAAACTCAGTAAACAAACACAATGCTAATAATGCATACTACAGAAAAGCAGATGAGCACAGAATATGACGATAGAAAGCAAATGTGTGTTCAGTGCAAATAAACTAGCTGCCTGTGTTTTATTAATAATGTAACGAATTATGTGTTTTTTTTTTGTTTTGTTTTTTTTATAACTGTTGGTCCATTAAGCCTCATTAAGCGTTTTCTTGGTTTATATGGGAGGAAAACGTACAATTAAACGCGTTGAGTTCATATTCTGTGCTCAATTGCTTTTCTGTATGCTTTGTTTGTATGGTGTTTCCTGAGTTTTGGTCTTTTAATACCACTGTCTCAATTACACGCGTTGCGTTGATATTCTGATTCTGTGCTCATCTGCTTTTCTGTAGTATGCATTATTAAGTCAAGTCAAGTCAAGTATATTTGTATAGCGCTTTTCACAATACAGATTGTATCAAAGCAGCTTCACAGTATTAATTTAAAATAATACATCAAGGTTTGTTCTAATGGAATTTATTGATTGATAAAATCAAAATTAAATATCCCCAAAATATCCCCAACTGAGCAAGCCAAAGGCAACAGTGGCAAGGAACCGAAAAACTCCATCAGGTGATCTAATGGAGAAAATTATTAGCATGGTGTTTACTGAGTTTGATAATATCGTTTATTTCTTTTAATATCAGTCTAATGCATTAAGCCATGTTTGCGTTTCATTGCCATATAGACAGTAATTCAGTGCACGCGGGTTTCGTGACATCATCGAAGTCCCATTTCATTGGCTAGGTGCCAACCAATAAAACGGCTCCTTTGACCCCCCTCCTCCCGCCCCCCTTTCTCTCTCACCGCCTCTGAGTTTCAAGTGCACAAGTTAGTTTTGCACCTGATATATCGCGAAAAGAGTAGCAAAAGTCAAGGCGCGAAATTTGAACTTGCAGTGACAGATTTGAGAAGTTGCAAGTGCCTAATTGAGGAAGTACCGCGAATGTGAATGTAAGATTAAACGCAAAATATATATTACAAGTTTGTGTCTGTCGTTGTATTTCTGTGAATGGCATTTTACACATTTGTGTCTACTCGTCTGCAGCTTCAGATTCAGAATACAGGTTTGTGACTATTGTTTGCGAGTGCAAATTTCAACATTCAACTTCAGATTTTTATTTTACAGTTTTTCACATTGGAGCTGTGAGTGTAAATGTTCATGTACAAGTACAAATATTTATTGTACAAGTTCTCAAATTCACATCTACGTGCTCTCGAGTTTTGCTACTATTTTACCTTCATAAGTAACAGAGGGGGTTGGTAATCAGTTTCAGCTGCTTTAGTGTTAATGAAATTAACAGCAGGTGCACTAGATGGGCAACAGTGAGACAACCCCCAAAACAGGAATGGTTTTACAGGTGGAGGCCACTGACATTTTTTCCCTACTCATCTTTTTGGACTGTTTTTCACCAGTTTTGCATTTGGCTAGGGTCAGTGTCACTACTGGTAACATGAGGCGATACCTGGACCCTACAGAGGTTGCGCAGGCAGTCCAGCTCCTTCAGGATGGCTCATCAATACGTGCCATTGCCAGAAGGTTTGCTGTGTCTCCCAGCACAGTCTCAAGAGCATGGAGGAGATTCCAGGAAGACAGACAGCTACTCTAGGAGAGCTGGACAGGGCCGTAGAAGGTCCTTAACCCATCAGCAGGACCGGTATCTGCTCCTTTGTGCGAGGATGAACATGATGAGCACTGCCAGAGCCCTACAAAATGACCTCCAGCAGGCCACTGGTGTGAATGTCTCTGACCAAACAAACAGACTTCATGAGGGTGGCCTGAGGGCCCGACGTCCTCTAGTGGGCCCTGTGCTCACTGCCCAGCACCAGGGAGCTCGATTGGCATTTCCCATTGAACACCAGAATTGGCAGGTCCGCCACTGGTGCCCTGTGGTTTTCACAAATGAGAGCAGGTTCACCCTGAGCACGTGACAGACAGGAAAGGGTCTGGAGAAGCCGTGGAGAATGTTATGCTGCCTGTAACATCGTTCAGCATGACCTGTTTGGTGGTGGGTCAGTGATGGTCTGGGGAGGCATATCCATGGAGGGACGCACAGACCTCTGCAGGCTAGACAATGGCACCCTGACTGCCATTAGGTATCGGGATAAAATCCTTGGATCCATTGTCAGACCCTATGCTGGTGCAGTGGGTCCTGGGTTCCTCCTGGTGCACAACAATGCCCGCCCTCATGTGGCGAGAGCATGCAGGCAGTTCCTGGAGGATGAAGGAATGATACCATTGAAAGGCCACCACGCTCACCTGACCTACATCCAATAGAACACCTCTGGGACATTGTGTTTCGGTCCATCTGACATCACCTGGTTGCACCTCAGACAGTCCAGGAGCTCAGTGATGCGCTGGTCCAGATCTGGGAGGAAATACCCCAGGACACCATCCGTCGTCTCATTAGGAGCATGCCCCGACGTTGTCAGGCATGCATACAAGCACGTGGGGGCCATACAAACTACTGAGTACCATTTTGAGTTGCTGCAATGAAATTTCCGCAAAATTGACAAGCTTGCTGCATCATTTTTTCACTTAGATTTCCAGGGTGTCTTTGAATTCAATCCTCTGTAGGTTGATCATTTTCATTTCCATCAAACGATGTGGCATCCTTTCGTTCATAACACATTACCCAGTCCATATTAGGATAGATATCCAGCATGATATTTTTCCCCATTGAGATCTGATGTGTTTTCAAAGTGTTCCTTTAATTTTTTTGAGCAGTGTATATATATATATATATATATATATATATATATATATATATATATATATATATATATATATATATATATATATATATATATCATATATATATATATATATATATATATCATATATATAATTCAACTAATCTGCACATTGTTCTGCACATTATTATCTATGTACTTTACCTCAAATAGCACTAGCCGCCGTGACTGAAATCTCTCCTCAGTGTAATCTGTGACGAGTCTCTACTCTTCGTCGTGACAAATCATTCAACACCATGACTTAAGTGTGTTTATATGAGAGAGATAGATAAACACGCAGAATGTGTATAACAATGTTATATGTGTGCTGTGTGCCTGAGGATGGTTCTCTCTCCTCAGCACTTCTGTAATGATGTTAGCGCCATGTGTGGCTCCGTGGAGAAGCTCATTATGTGAATGTATGGCTTGGGTTTTCAGGCTTCATATTGATTGTGTTTAGATGAGCTTTCACATGCTTATGGCTGTGTTTGCTCACTGTGATCACAGATAATGCTTGCTCTCTGTCTGTATTCCTCTGTCTGCTGCTCTGCTTCAAATTCTAGTGAGCTGCCATCCTAGACCAGAGGTCGCATTTACTGAATATTTTACGTCATTGAGTTTTTTTAGCAGTGACAGAAAAATCTGAAAGCCATCCGTTGTTTTGACAGATAACACTTGGTGAGCTATTGTTACTTGTTACTATAATTCCCACCCCTGTCCAGTTGGTGGCGAGTGCACAACAGTGTGACAGCAGAGCATGGGTTCAACTTCTCGGACAAAATTAAACCTGCCACGAGAAGTCGTCTATCTGAGGCAAAGTAGCAAAAGCTAATCACAATTGCATCTGCATCAGTCTCCCTTGATGCGCTGGATTACGCACAGACGAGCACCCAGTTTAAGTTGATGGAAGGAGGAAGATTTGAGTTCATGCAGATACAGAGCATCAATTGAGTTTAGTTTAGTTCTTTTTTTACGGTTTGTTCATATTATAATCGGAATTGTATTTTGTAATATATTGCATATGTTTGTTTAATAATAAAGTGTTAGGTTAGGTGTTAGGTGTAGGGGTAGGGTGTAGGCTTTATTGTCCCAATAATGCATCATCCATTTATTCATTTTTAATAAATATCGCTAAGAAAATACTCTATTTTCATAAGGAAGTAATTTTGTCATTTATGGTGACCCAGCGGATATTTGTGATTCATTTTAAAGCTAGATGGCAGGAGAGTTCAAGCTAACTTAACAGAGCAATTCAAGTTGTTTTGTTTTGTTTTGTCCGTGATATATATATTATCTTATTTTAAAAATAAGGGGACCTCACTAGATTTTGGAACAGAGCCTTTAATTCTCTGCTTCTCTTTCTCTCAGTGGCAGGCAGTTCATGTGCCTGTTCTTTGGAGTGAGACTGAATTATTAATTTCTGAAAAACCTCTGAACTCTTTTTACTGTCTCCATCTGTCTTGAAATAGGTCAGCGCATGCACACACACGCACCTGTCACATCAACGTCCACTCTTACACACAATCGAGTCACCTCACAGTCAATGTAAAGCATGTCAGAACCAGCACACATCCTCTGAGACCATCTGAGAGGTGCCCGACATGACATGACGTGAAATGAACCCCTGCTGTGTACAGTGATCCGTATAGTAGAGTTCAACTGATCCGAGATCAGCTGTAAGCTCACATCTCCTCGTATACTTACTGTACCAAACGCATGCTCATGGGTTCTTTATTTCCGTTCATACCTCCATCCCTTTGGCAAGAGGTTTACCTCTTCCTGTCTCATCTTGAGGGTTATTGAATTTAAGAGAATGTGAGAGAGTTTTCTCCTTTCATTACTCTAGACCAGGGGTGGGGAACCTTTTTCCTATCAAGGGCCATTTACAATTTTTTAACATTCTTTAAGGGCCATTGTAATGAGCAGGGGCGTTTCTAGGTTTTAAAAACATCAGGGGATGAGCCCGAAATATCAGGGGCTGGTGGTGGGTAACAAGATAACATGATTCGATACAGAGAATAATGTATATTTTAGGCCTATATACAGGGGGCAGACTGGTTAAAAAATTCCATCCTGGCACTGAAGCCGCACCAGCCCATATTACCACACACACACACACATTCAAATGTGAAATGTGAAAATTTTGATTTCTCTGACCTACATATGTGCATTTTAAGGTGTTTAAAGGCCAACATTTTTTGATAACAATAGCTTTAAAAACATGTCAGTGGGCAGTAGCATAAATTATTTGTCAAGATAACAGATTCTTAAACATGAGAATGAGGATAAATGTTGAAATGAATGATCCACACTAGAAAATGGAAATGCAAAATGTTTCTGCTTATTGTTGACAATACACAATCACATATTCCAAACAGGAATGGCCTTAAATGAGAAATCTTTCAAGGATTATTTTGCATAGATGTAAACTTTTTAGCATTAAAGATTGGTTTCAGCAACTTGTTTCTTTCTTGAGTTAATCAATGTTTTTGGCACTATTAAATCAGTTCAATTAAATTTCAATTGTTCACTCATAAAGACAGTCACTTGTCACCACCTACTGGCTTAATGATGCAAGTTGCGCAAACACAGACAAGCGGAGTGATACAAACTGTGAAAAGGCTGATGCTGGTGAAATATTCGAACACATTCGAGGACCTTATATATAGGCTACATATCAGAGTTAAATAGGAATACATTGTAATAATGTTAATCAAGCAGACTAAATCACACGACTGCGCAGCAATATTTAAGCTCATTATACAAAGGAAATAATGCAGATCTAGACAAATTGGGTTGCTTATAGTTAAAATAATTTTTTTAGTCGGCCACACATTCCACTTGCTGTCGGCCACTTTTAGTCGGCTACTCATTCCACTTTAATACGCAAATGACAAAACGAAAGTAAAAGCAGCAGCCCCTCGTGGAACGACTACCACACACATGCACACGCAACACACACACGCACACGCAACACACGCACACACAGTAAAGTCCATGTCTGGTCCTCCGCTGTCTTCGTTCCGATCCTTTTATGCGCCCCGAAGCTGATCAGTGAGAAACTTGAAACCGATGCGGCGCCCAGGTGACTCATTAACTCTCGCGCTACTGGCCTCGCCCTGCTCTCACGGCTCGTGGACTCGTGCTGCTTGCCACTTTGTCTATTTTGTGTTTTCTATAACAGGAAAAGTAATTGCTGAGATTTTTGTTTCTGAAGTTTTTTTTTTTTTTTTTTTTTTTGGGAGGAATTGACTCGCGGGCCGCATTAAACTGTTTCGCGGGCCGGTTACGGCCCGGGGGCCGGACGTTCCCCACCCCTGCTCTAGACATAGGGAAGGATGGGAGAAGATGCCCCCTGAAGAACAATGTGGATTTACTTTTAAACTGTAACATATTTAGATATAGGTTTAGCATATGGTGGATGAAGATGCATCAGCCAGTGTGTTACTATAGAAAATTAATAGAAACATATGCCACTTTAGTTGTTATAGCACAAAATGTCACATATTAAAAGAGGGCTAAAACGGCGCCCTACCTGGGATAAGAAGCCCACACCCCACCCCCTGGATAATCTTCCCCCGACCTACCTTATGTATCAAAGTGCTGCAGTTAGACACACTGACTGGGTGAGAGTCTGTCAATGGGGGTCTACGAGGCTTGGTACTGTTAAACTAGATTGTTAATTGAAAATGCTAAAATAAAATACAAATATTAGATGAAAAACTTGAAATCTTGCCTTGGAAACCAACTGAAATTAAATACGTTAACATTACTTAAACTAAAACTGAATAAATGAAACCTAAAAAGAACAAAATAAAAATGATAAAATCACATAAAATAACTAAAAAATTAACTAAAACTAAAAGTTATTTTTATATTTAAAAACTAAATTCCAATAGCTAAAAGCTAATTCATATATGAAAAAATACTTAAATAATATAATAATACAATAGCTGGTCATTAATGCATGATTGAAGAGATATTGAACAACCCATGGAAATCTCACATGACACACAGAATTTTTATTTTTTTATTTTTTCCTGACTACAGGAAAAAAATCTGTAGAAAAATGGAAAAGGTACTGAAAATGTTCCACTAAGTTTACAGACATTTTCCTTAATGCTGTAACACAATACGTAATTCAAAATATGGTGAAAACACCTGTGAATAAATCAATATGGAAAATTCATAATAACAGTACATTAGGCCCTTTTTTTACAGACTTTTTTAGAGTGCATGAATGTCCTCTAAATACTTTTCTTTAATTTTTTTTAAAGGGGTGGTATAATGCCCTTTTCACAAGATGTAAAATAAGTCTCTGATGTCCCCAGAGTGTGTATGTGAAGTTTTAGCTCAAAATACCCCACAGATATTTTTATACAGCATGTTAAAATTGTACATTTTTGAGGGTGAGCAAGAACACACCGTTCTGTGTCTGTTTCTTTAAATGCAAATGAGCTGCTGCTCCCGGCACAGGGGGCGGAGCTTCAAGAGCTTGCACTCACACAGACATGCACTGAAAATTTCTAAAACTTTTAGCCTTTTATGTTCAAACCGGAGTCAGACAATGATGGAGAGATTCAAGAAGAAGTGACAACATGTAGACAACATTTCTGAATGGTTAGTTGATGAGTTTATGTAGCTTATGTGTAGTTATCTTCTAGTCATTGATTAGCATATTCTGTCTTGATAATCTATAAATCATAATCAACCACCCCTTTAATGTTATAAAACGTTTCGGTTACTCACGTAACCTCTGTTCTCTCTAGAAGAGGGAACGAGTATTGCGTAGTTGCTACGCTACGGGAAAGCCTTTCTTTCTCGAGATACTGAAGCCAAAAATTATCCTTAATTTTTATAATCTTGTCAACGCAGTGCGGCAGCCTGCAGACCTAGGGCGAGCTACTAGCGTGCCCATTGGCTGCCCTGCGGCAACTGCAGCAGCCTACCGCTGAGCCCTTGGCGTGACGTCACGACCAATGAGCGCGCTTGGCGCGCTTAATGCGTCACAGCCCGCGAAAAGGGGGGTGTGGCTTAGCGTATATAAACAGGGCTCGGAGGCTGCTTCTCTGGTTTCTGTCGCATGAAGCGAAATGAGCTCGTGGCGCGAGCACGGCGGGCTACGCAATACTCGTTCCCTCTTCTAGAGAGAACAGAGGTTACGTGAGTAACCGAAACGTTCTCTTACGAGAGGTTCTCTCGTATTGCGTAGTTGCTACGCTACGGGAACGCCCTTGTCAACGCCGTGCGCGCCCAGCATCCACTGAATGAGTCCCAGGGAGAGCCCGGGGAACGTGATAGCGGAGAGCCGGGCGGCCCAAAGAGGGCTAGCGCCGTACATAAGCACACACTAGGGGGTTAGGAGCGGCACGGCCGGTCCGAACTGACAATTCCCTGCATAGTGCAGCTCAACCAGTAGAGCTAAATCACACACCGTAGCCCGCGCACAGATAGTGGGCCGGCATACGCGAGACTTAGACTGATAATACTTTCGCCTGCAAGGCGGGAACATCCAGGTTGTAAAACCTAACAAATGTAGAGGGGGAGGCCCAGCCTGCCGCTGCACAAATGTCATGAATGGGAATCCCGCTGGACCACGCCCACGACGAGGCCATGCCTCTGGTGGAGTGAGCTCGAATGCCCAATGGGCACTGCAGGTCTTTAGACGCATAAGCCACAGCAATAGCGTCCACTATCCATCTGGACAGGCTGTGTTTCGAGGCGGCGAGACCCTTGGTGCGCCCACCAAACGAAACAAAGAGCTGATCCGAGCGCCTGAAAGCGGCGGACCGTGAAATGTAGTTTCTCAACGCCCTGACCGGGCAGAGGAGATTACTATCGGCCTCGCTGCCGTGCGTTGGCAGGGCTGAGAGGGAAATGACCTGTGCTCTGAAGGGAGTGCCCAAAATTTTGGGAACGTACCCATGCCTCGGTCTGAGAATGACTTTGGAGTCATTAGGTCCGAACTCGAGGCACGCGGCGTTAATAGATAACGCGTGAAGGTCTCCCACTCGTTTGACTGAAGACAGTGCTATCAGAAAAACGGTTTTGAGCGTGAGGTATTTCATATCCACAGTTTCCAAGGGTTCGAAGGGATGCGCTTTCAGGGCCTCCAAGACCAGAGAAAGATCCCACATAGGAACCGCGGGGGGTCGCGGGGGGTTCATCCTCCTGGCTCCCCTAAGGAAGCGGATGACGAACTCGTTCCTTCCTAATGCGCGGCCCCGCTCTGAAACAGAGAGCGCTGAAATGGCCGCAACATAGACTTTGAGCGTGGAGGGGGACCTGCCCGCGTCCAGTAGCTCTTGAAGGAAACACAGAATTCGCGATACCCCACATGTCTGTGGATCGAGCCCCTTAGCAGTGCACCATCTGTTAAACACTGACCATTTCGACATGTAGAGCCGCCTCGTAGAGGGGGCTCTAGATTGTATGATCGTGTTCATGACCCCGTCTGGCAGATCAGCGTGTAATCGTTGAGGCTCCACGCATGCAGAGACCAGCGCTCTGGATGGGGATGCCATATCGAGCCGCGGGCTTGAGAGAGAAGGTCTCTCTTCACCGGTATCGGCCAGGGGGCTGAGTCTGCCAGCTGTATTAGATCCGGGAACCAAGCTTGGTTCTCCCAGCATGGGGCTATGAGGAGCACTGAGTGGCGCGCTTCCCTGATTCTCTCGATGACCTGAGGCAGCAGAGAGACCGGGGGAAAAGCGTACAACGGGCCGCTGGGCCAGGTCTGGGCCAGCGCGTCCTCGTTCTTCGAGAAGAACTCTGGGCAATGAGCGTTGTCTTTTGACGCAAAAAGGTCGACTTTCGCTTTGCCGAAACGGCGCCACAGTGACTGGACTGTTTGGGGGTGTAGAGACCACTCCCCAGGGGGAACGTTGTCCCTGGACAGTCTGTCGGGACCCTCGTTCAGGTGGCCAGGCAAATGCTCGGCTCTCAGCGAGCGCAGAGGGTGCTGAGCCCACACGAGGAGGCGTTCCGCCAGGGTGCAGAGCGTCTTTGATCTGACACCGCCCTGGCGATTCACATAGGCCACTACCGATGTATTGTCCGTGCGGACTAGAACATGGTGACCGTGGAGGAATGGGAGGAAGTGTTTGAGCGCTTTCTCGACCGCGAGCATCTCTAGACAGTTTATGTGTAGGAGATTCTCCTGGTCTGACCAGCGGCCATAGACCGGTCTGCCTTCGAAGAGCGCTCCCCAACCTAGGTTGGAAGCGTCTGTCGAGACAACTTTCCGGTGTGAAATCACTCCCATAGTCACTCCCGTGAGATACCATTCGGCTGCCAGCCAGGGCTGCAGGGCTGAAATGCAGCCCTGATTCACTCTGACTCGCAAGCCGCCGGCCGCCCAGGCTCGGTGGGGCATGCGCGCTTTCAGCCAGCGTTGAAGCGGGCGCATGCGCAGTAAGCCCAGCTGGAGCGCTGCTGCAGCTGAGGCCATATGCCCCAAGATACGCTGGAATGTCCTCAGCGGAACCCGGCTGCCTATTTGGAGGGATGCGGCGAGGAGGCGGATGCGGCGCGCGCGCTGCTCCTACAGTCTGGCCGTCATAGCCACCGAGTCCAGTTCTATTCCAAGAAAGGAAATTGACTGACGGGGCGATAGCGAGCTCTTGGTCCAGTTGACCGAGAGACCCAGCTCCTCCAAATGGCTGAGAAGCGCTGTTCTGTGAGACACAAGTTCCGTCTCTGACTGCGCTAGAATAAGCCAATCGTCCAGATAATTCAGTATTCGCATTCCCTGTTTTCTCAGGGGAGCGAGGGCCGTGTCCATGCATTTCGTAAATGTACGGGGTGCCAAAGACAGGCCGAAGGGCAGGACTGTGTACTGATATACTCGACCGTTGAAGGCGAATCTCAAGAATGGCCTGTGACGGGGAGTTATCTGGATCTGAAAGTATGCGTCTTTTAGATCGAGAGAGATAAACCAGTCTCCTGGGCGAATCTGCGCGAGGATTTTTCTGGTTGTGATCATTTTGAACGGCCGTCTCATGAGGGCTTTGTTCAGATGTCTCAGATCTAAAATAGGTCTTAACGCTCCGTCCTTCTTGGGTACGAGGAAGTAGCGGCTGTAAAAGCCCGACTCGCTCAGAGAAGGATGAACCTGTTCTATAGCCCCTTTGCGCAGCAGCTTCGCTATTTCTGCTTGAAGCAGGTGCGCAGCTTCTGAACTCACTCTCGTCTCCGTCTGTGCTGTAAAGCGCGGAGGGCGACGAGCGAATTGAAGCGAATAGCCATGTTTTATAGTATTCAGCACCCATTCTGACGCGCCCTGAATCGCTTCCCATGCTTTCGCATGCATAGCTAGGGGTCGAATGGTCTCTGGGTTCAGATCGCCGCGCTGCGCGGGATGGGGAACCTGTATCAGAGAGGATGGAGCGGCGTGCGCGCCGCTGGTGCTCGAACACGGGGGCTGGTAAACAGTATTGGCCGACTGAACAGCATTCAGTAGCTCGGTCCCATCGGATGGAGCGTGATTTGCTGTCAAACATCCCAGGCGCGAGAGTGGCGTGGGGATTATAATGTCTAAAAGTGAGTGCGCGTGCTCGTGAGCGGGCACAGAATTTACACTTATGACATGGCCAGTGTTTGGGAGCTTTAGAGAGTCTGTGACCCAAGGTAACTGACTGGCAGAGCGAACAGCGGGTAGGTGTGAGCACAAGGTTGTGGGCACATTTTCTACACTTAATACTCGAGCGGCTTGCGTCCGCTTCATGAGAGAGCGCTCTGTGCGCGTTACCATGGGGACCCTGTTTGTGTGAAGCAGTGAGCACATGGGAGTGGGCACATTTTCTACACTTATAATACTCTCGGCCTGAGCCGTTGTTGCCCGGGGTAACCGAGTGGCAGAGCGAGTTACGGGTAGATGTGAGCACAGAGTTGTGGGCACATTTACTACACTTAGTACTCGAGCGGTGTGTGACCACTTTATGAGAGAGCGCTCTGAACGCGTTACCATGGGGACCGTGTTTGTGTGAAGCAGTGAGCACGTGGGAGTGGGCACATTTTCTACACTTACAACACCTTCGGCCGGAGCCGGAAAACCCGAATTTACACTCTTTCTGAGATTTATTTGGGCCGCCGTAAAAACGGCGTTTGTGTGCAGGCGAGCGAGTGGTGTTACTGGCTCGTTGGCTGCGGTGTAAGCTGCTGCAGTAGCCTGTACTGAGGGGACTGACAGAGCTGGGCGTTTTGATGGCAGTCCGGCCGCAGCGGGACTCAGCCATCTTTTCCTCCCTGCGGGTGCTAGGAGGACTTCGCGGGCTCAGACTTCAGCGTTATCTTGGGACGCGGACCCCGGGGGGGCGGCGGTCTGTGACGGCTGGTTGAGCGCGACCTAGGGCGGCCGCCCTGGCGTCGCTGCGAAGCAGTTGGTGGCCGAGACGAGCGCTGTGTGGAGCTGCGCGCAGGAGGCTGAGCTTGAGAGCGGCCTGCGGCTGGGCTCGAGCGGCGGGGCAGGAAGAGATTCATAGCCTGCGACGCCTTCTGTACTTCAGAGAAGCGGTCCACAATCCCGCTGACCGCAGGGCCGAAGAGGCCAGTGGGCGAGAGCGGGGCGTTGAGGAAAACAGCGCGTTCTGACTCACTCATATCCGCCAGCGTCAACCATAAGTGTCTGTCGATGACGGTGAGCGCGGCCATAGATCTGCCGATGGCTTGTGCAGCGGTCTTGGTAGCGCGGAGCGAAAGGTCCGTCGCACTGCGCAGATCTGTTAAGGCTGTGTGATCCGAGCCCTTCTCGTCCAATTCGCGGAGGAGGTCGGCTTGCAGGATCTGGAGAACAGCCATCGAGTGCAGGGCGGAAGCAGCTTGGCCGGAGGCGGCGAATGCGCGGCCGGCGAGAGCTGATGTGGTCCTGCAGGCTTTGGACGGCAGGGCAGACTTTGAGCGCCATCTAGCAGACGGCGGGCAAAGGTGCGTTGCCACCGCTTCCTCAACGGAAGGGATGCCGGTATATCCTTTCTCGGCGGCCCCGTCCACCTGGGAGAGGGCCGAGGAGACAGATGAGCGGAGTCTAGCGGAGAAGGGCGCGTTCCACGACTTCGATAGCTCCGCATGGAGCTCGGGCAGGAAGGGTGCTGACCTAGAGGCTGGCGCTTGGCGGCGGCTAGGCAGAAAACACCCGTCGAGTCGGTTCGGCGCGGGCTCCTTGGGTGGGGACCAGTCCAATCCCAGTCGGTCGACCGCTTTGGTGAGGAGGCGGATAAGCTCCGCGTCAACACTGGAGCGGGACCTGCCAGACTCTGGAGTCGAGGAGGCGGAGCGGTGAGAGCCCGACCACTCCTCGCTGTCCGAAGCAAGCAGAGAGCAGCTGTCAGCAGCGTCATCTGCTTCATCCCCTAAGGCGACGGCAGTGCAGGCAGTGGCCGGCCGCTGCGCGTCGGTGAAGGGCGGGGGAGAAGGAGAGAGCGAGGCTCGCGGGAGGGGCTCCGGCGAGCGCTCAGCTATAACCACCGGCTCGGGAGGCCTTTGAGAGCGGCGTTTCTTCTTTCGCGGCCCTGAAGAGGCAGCCGGGGAAGGTGGAGGATCATCAAACATGGCGAGTCGAGCCCGCAGGGTCGACATCGGCAAGTCCTCACACTGTTCGCAGCCGCCCGTGGAGAGGGCGCGGGCTGCGTGGTCGAGGCCCAGGCAGAGAGCGCAGACCACGTGGCGGTCTCCGTCGCTGAGCGAGGCTCTGCACGAGCCACAGGATGAGCGAGGCATTTGCAACAACGCCTCGCGCTCTTTTAGATGCAAAGTGTGTCGCGGGGCGAACACACACACACATACAACACAGAGCAGTAAAGGATATATTCGCCGGATAGCGAAGCAGGCAGGGAAAGCTGAAGGCGGCGAAGGCGGCCGGCGTCCTCAGGCTGAGATCCTCGGCGTGCTGGTCGCTTGATTCAACGGCGGCTTCCTCAGAGAGCAGCGATGCGAAGAGCTTCGCTGAAAAGACAGAAATCAGAGAAGCAGCCTCCGAGCCCTGTTTATATACGCTAAGCCACACCCCCCTTTTCGCGGGCTGTGACGCATTAAGCGCGCCAAGCGCGCTCATTGGTCGTGACGTCACGCCAAGGGCTCAGCGGTAGGCTGCTGCAGTTGCCGCAGGGCAGCCAATGGGCACGCTAGTAGCTCGCCCTAGGTCTGCAGGCTGCCGCACTGCGTTGACAAGATTATAAAAATTAAGGATAATTTTTGGCTTCAGTATCTCGAGAAAGAAAGGCTTTCCCGTAGCGTAGCAACTACGCAATACGAGAGAACCTCTCGTAAGAGAACAATTTTTATATGCTGTTGTATGATATGAGTGTGGATGTTGTCTCTGCTATTAATATTACACATATTCATCATATTGTCAGTGCTGTTATGTGAACAAAAGATTATCTTATATTTATACATTTGTATATTTTAATTCATGCTAAAATATCTCCTAAAATATGCCTCATTTTCTTAATGAAAAAAATATGATTTCTTTTTTTCTGTTTTTATTATTTATTCTTTCTATTATTTTTTTAATTATTCTTTTTATTTATTATTTCATTTGATTTTGCGCTTAAGTATGACCCAGATATTTCTTTATGAGAAGATATCACAGAGAATCCCCGTACAGAATATTAGGATTCTTAATCATTGCTGTGGAATATCAGATGATACAATATCATCCACATGACGCTCAAATGAGATAAAACTGGGACAATCTGTCGAGTTCAGCGAAAACACACACACACACACGCACACACACACACGCACACACACACACGCACACACACACACACACACACACACACACACACACACACACACACAGACTTTGACATTTCACAGAATTTGAAAACTGCTTTTGTGTGTCTTCAGATGTGGAGAGTGTGCATTTTGTGGTGTTGTTGTTGTTATTAAGGTCATTGTTAGTCTCTAAAATGATTGCTGCATATCTGATGATGCTTGCATCAGAGCTGTTGTTAAATAAAAATTTTCCACTTGCAGCACGTCAGAGTACGGCTGTTCTGAAAATTGATTTGGTTAAAATGGTTATAGTAGCGCAAACAGTTACCGTGGCAACCTGGCATCATCTAGGGATCTGTCATGGTGCTCTAATACTTTTTCTGCCCCTCAGGTGCTGCACACACACACACACACACACACACACACACATATGCAGAAAGAGTTAATGAATGATAACTGTGGGGCTGCTTTTGTTCTTAAATGGGACATTGGATGCCCCTTTTACATGATGTAAAATAAGTCTCCAGAGTGTTTATGTGAAGTTTTAGCTCAAAACACACAGATAATATTTTATAGCATGTTAAAATTGCCACTTTTTGGGAGGTGAGCAAAAACACTCCGTGTTTGTGTGTGTCTCTTTAAATGCAAATGGACTGGTACTCCCGGCCCCATTTCTAGAATAGGGCGGAGCTTCAAGAGCTCATCAAAACAGGACAATTTCACGCACTGAAAATGTCAAAAACGGTCAGTAGCACTGTTCAGTTCGAACCAGAGTTGGTCAGTCGGACAATAATGCCTACAGAACCAGAGAATATATACAGTATAACAGGTATAGTTTAGTTTAATTACAGTTATAAACTATGTTGTCATCTTTTTTAATCCACTATTAGTACAAGCCTGTTGTAGCGGACCCCGTCCGAATGATGGCCAAAAATTTACTGATGAGTTTTATGAAGTTTATTGTACTTCACACAAAAGATAAATAAACTGGTAAACTTTATATCCATAAAACAACTCTGATAAACTGTAATAAACTGCGTGCTCTCCCTTTCATTACTGCCGTAAGCAACCTGTATCGCTCCGGAAACTTTAAGCTGGATCACGAACAGTTGGTACTGATCAATCCTTGAGTAACAAGGTTTTAGCAAAACCTGTTTTGTTTTGTCACTTTTTGCATTGACCCTCATTCATAAAGCAGGTGTAAAAGTATTTGCGTAGACATAAACTTAAAGGGACAATGTGTAGTTTTTTAGGTATTTTATTATCTAAAATCAATATTTTTATTCATAAATATGTCCTCAATGGTGTACAAATACCTCTGCTAATTATCTGACTTATCCTCGTAAACGAAGAATTTATTATTTTTATATACATGGGACGGGTAGGTCCACGGAGGCTTCCATGTAGTTCCGCCATCTTGAAAAACTATAATAGCAGAGAGGGACAAAAAGTACTAGGCCAACGCGTTTCCACAACGCGTTTTCGTTCAAAGCCGGCATCATGTGACTGAAACCAGCAGAAGCGGAGGAGCAGAGCAGTGAGAGGTGCTTGTCACTGCCCCGGCAAGTTTAAAAGGCTGCACTGTACGGTTATTTATAATGGAGGACCATACATATGCTGAGTCACAGGATAAGGAGTCCTCGTCGTCGAAAAAGTCCAAAATAGACCGTAAAAGGAAACGTGACCGGTGATTACAAAAAACAAGGGTTAATGTCGGGATAGCTAATGCAGGAGAAAGCTTTCAAAGGAGACGCTGAAGTTACCTGCTTTCTTATCGACAGGTAAGTCAATGTTACGGTCTTAATTACAAGCTTTTTTTCATTGCTTGGTTGTGTACTTTATTATATAGACAGTAGAACATTTATAGTTAAAAGTTAAACAGGCTCTTTGATGAATAGCAGCTATTGAGTAAAGTAGAGAAGGCCCTAAAAACAAGGTTGTAAGTTTTGTTTGTTCAAAACTGTAGCATTCATTTGTTCGTTGTGTCAAGTTGCAGTTTGTGTGAAATAACAAACCAGTTCACCCAAAGGAAAACTCGATGAAGTGCTATTATAAGACATCCTGTCACAGCTTTTTGGTTCATAACGGCTACCGTAGATGCAACACGCATTTGAAAAAGTGAGGCGCTGGAGAGCACTATTTGTTTGAATGCAAAATACAATTTCACCGCTAGATGGGAGAAAATCCTACACAATGTCCCTTTTAAATAAAACTAATCATCACGAATAAAACGTCTTCTGCGCCTCTGATGTCGGGAGTATATGAAGACTGTAATGCTCACTCTTACTGTACATCAAACAACAAAACACCTGAGTTGCTTACGAGGCATTCTTGTCACTGCTCCGGCCTGGAGAAAATGGTGGACAGTGTACAACTCGCTCAGGGCGGGGTCTATGCTAATCTATGGGGTCTATGCGGCAGAATCCGTCAGCAGTCGTGGGTGGTCTTATTCAAATAGCTAGCTACCTACAGTACGTAGAAAACGGCTGCAAATTGAAACAGCTTGCTAGGTGACACAGTTTCAGACTCAGACAGCCCACAAAAAACTGGCTACACTGTACGTGTTTTCTTTCCAGCTTTCCTGAGCTGGCAGACAAATCAGATACCTAACTAAATGCAAAAAAGCTTTTTAAAAAAGTGAAAATTTTATCCGATGTCCCCTTTAAAAACCATCATTAGAGTTTGTTTGATGTAGGACGGGCTCTGCACTCCGCACATGAAAGCAGGGTCTGCTAATGCAGTTAGAGCCCCCCTCATTCCCTCAGGACACACCTCACAAACCCAACCCTCAGCTCCTCACATGAAAGGCCGGAACCTCTATCCTGCTCTCTGTCCTTGGTTCCTCCTCCCTGTCTCCATCCATTCCGCATCTTTGTGATTCAGACACAGTGTTTCTGTGCAGTAGCAGATCCATGTCCCAATGACTTTTGTGTTACATCTGATGGAATTATACACTTAACTATGGTACAGTGATGGTAATATTTTTGTATTTGATGTATACCAAAGTAATGAGTAATCGCTGTTTTCATTTATGGTATTTTGCTTAGAATGCTATAGGCTATTTTAAAGGATACAATGGTATTACCTTTATTGTAGTGGTAATTCTTATTTTCTGTGTGACTATTAGCTTATACAGCATCCAGTACATCCTCACACACCTCACACCCCTTAACCAGCCCCATCCTCATCTTTCCACATCACCACCATTACACACATCTGTGCAGTTCTACTTGTCATGTTTTCTGCTGTCTTTGTTTATTCTTATTCCAGTGGCATACGGATGGCACCTAATCAAAATATTCATATCATCCCACAAAAGTAATAGCACAAAAGCCTGCTTAATAAAAAGTATTTTATTGTTAAACATGGAAAACACATGGAAATATATGTGAATGTTTAAGGAGTATTTGCAATGTTACGTTGTTTTAAAGGGTGAAGACTTGGTTAAATATACTACTATTTAAATTTTTGGAGTCAAATGTTCCTTGAGCTCCAAATCAGCATATTAGAATGGTTTGTGAAGGATCATGTAGCACTGAAGACTGAAAAATTAAGATTTACAATTACAGGAATAAATTAAATTTTTAAAACACATTAAACAAGAAAGCAGGCATTTTAAATTGTAATAATGTTGTATTTCACAATATTACTGATTTTACAGTCTTTTTGATCAAATAAGTGCAGTCTTGGTGAGTATTTCTTTGTAAGAGACATTTTTAAGCATCTTTAAATATATATATATATAAACACCATTTTAAATATAATGTCAACTGTTGATATCTTGTAATTGCTACTACAGTATGTCTGGTAATTGCTATACAGTATGTTTTTGGATGCATGTAAAGCACCATTGTATACAACCATTATTATCTCGTAGAGTTGTTCTGTGATTATGAAAACAGTAAGTCAAGTCACCTTAATTTATATAGCGCTTTTAACTATATGAATTGTTTCAAAGCAGCTTTACACTGATAATAGGAAATTACAGTAACAGAGATTGTTTTGGCTTTACAGCAGCTCTAGGATAAAGTTATTGTCCAGCTAAAGTTACTTTTGATTGATTGATTGATTGATTGATTGATTGATTGATTGATAAGTAAAAGAAGTATGTTTGGGATTACTGTGAAGTGGCATCTGAAAATGGACGAATGTAGTTAGACATTCGTTAGGCGTATGGTTCGTTAGTTAGGCGTATGGTTACCAGGCCGCCCTTTTTGTGTCTTTATGTGTGTGGCTCTGGTCAGAATGCCTCATGCAGATGTCGTCATTGAGTCCATGAATAACTAGTGAGACAAGGTTGTCGACTGAGGTTATGATTGTACCTCTGGTTTAAGTTTATTCGTTGTCACTTATAATAGTTTAGGTCATGAGACACTGACGTCATTGTGAGCTTTGCTTTATCCACTGCTGAACATCCACCTGTGGTTATCTCAGCGACAACCTTCATCCATTCATTCTCCAAGCCACTTGTCCTATATGGAGTTGTGGGATGCTGAAGCCGATCACCCTCAACCAGTGTAATGGAAAACCACATAGAGCAGTAAGTCATCACAATCATGAAAAGAAAAGAAAGAAAAATGGCTGTGAGATGAAAACCGCTCCCCTCCTTCATGCATTGTTGTTGTAAGCTTCTGACAGAGAAGAAAGAGCAAAGCAAGAGAATAAGAGTGTCTTCCCTCAGCTAAACTCCCTATTTCAGCCTTTAGCTTCACCTGTTTAATGAGCATCACTGTCACTTGTTTCTGAAAAGATGAAAGAGAGAACCCTTCTGAAGCACTTACCACCCCCTTTATATGCTAAAGTCGACTCAATTAATTAATTAATTAATTTTGCTCTACTTTCCTAGAGAAGAACAAGGGCATCCTGCACCTATTTTTGTTTTTGGAGGGTTCACCAGTTTCAGTCCTGGCTCACTTGGTACTATAGGCAAGATAAGAGAAGAAAAACAAATTATGTATATATATATATTAGCACGTTAGTATCCCCCCCCCCCCCCCCCAACAAAAATTAAGCCAGTTATTTATATCTTTTGCTGCAGTGTGTCAGTATGAAATATCAGTTTACATTTCCAAACATTTCTTTTACCATTAAAGCTGCCTTCGGCAAAATTTTTTTGATCATATTCAGTGAAATCGACACTATAATCCGACAGAACAACATAAATAAAGTGGTTTTAGAAAAAAACCCGAGCTTTTAACTCCACCTGGAGCGTGTTATTTGTTTTGCAAAAATCCACCGCTCCCGGATCATCAGGTCCAATCAGCGCAGGGGGGTGTGATATCTGACTGTCAATCACATGTCGTGCACACGCCACAGTCACAGATCCCCTCTCCCTCACGGCTCGCGCACGTTACAATATCACATGCACAGGACACGCCTGAAGTTCGCCTGAGATTGTACGAAGCGTGATGGCGGAGAGAAAATCTACTAACAAGCTTCCAATTCCTCTGTTATTGCTATCTATGGATAGATTAGCCAGGGCAGCCTACCTCCGAGTCCATGGTGTTGATCGATGCTGAAGAGACGCGCGCGTTCACAGAAGTCAACCAATCTGCCAGACTTGCCGACTGCAGCTTTAATTAAAATGATTCAGTGAGATTTTTGTATGCACACGGAGTCTAACAACATGGTATGCTCCACATGGAGATCTGATCTCACCATCATCGAGTCTGTCTGTAATTTGCAGGTAGGTTTCTTCAAGCGTAATGTTGTTGCTGCAGTTCTAGAGTTAGTCTGTCTCTGTCTGAGTAGAAATAATTAGGGGAAAAATTAAAAAAACAATATTTATGAGTCATATAATTTTTTATAGTATGAGTAATACTAACTTTTAATTTTCTCTAAACCTTTGTGAAATTGTACTTGCATGCCACAAACCTCTGGAGACAGAGAGAAAGAGAGGTGGAAAGCTCAAGCTGCCGAGAACAGCAAATTCATCTTAATTGGTAATTATAGCACTGACGTCGCAGCCGTTTCAATCCTCCGGTCTCCTTTTGGCCCATTAAATCTTCTTCTAAGAAGCCCTGAGGCCAAAGCCGTGCCCTCAGATTGGAGGCTATTTAGTATGCTGTACATTGGTCTTTATCTGAAGTCAGACATACAAATTCTAATGAAATTTCTAAGTGTTACCTGTTTTTGTCAGGTCCATGGCTGGTTAACACACCTCTGACATATTGAGTTGTGGTGCTCAAATGGGAAATTCAAGTTTGAATTTGGTGTGTGTCATTTCCCTTTCCCTGTCTTTTTTGTTGCTGCGCTGCTCTCAATAAAATGTGGTAAATGCCAAACCTAAAAATATAAGATATTCAATATCCAAGGACACACAGATGTTTACTGCTCACTATCTGCCTTTAATTCACTCTTTTGTCTTGTGTTAGATTAGATAATACTAAAATCTAAGGCTTTAGCATGAACACATTTCTGTATGCTCATGTCATGATCCATGGATGGAGGAAAGGTGTTATGAGGACAAATGGAAAGAAAGAGAAGAAAAATTACCTGGTAGACACCAATGTGTGTATACATTCTGTGCTGAACAGTTTCTACACTGATTTAATTCAAATTAGCCAAAATATAAAAAAATGAATTACTTGCACACAGGAAGCAGGGAATACATGGAACTTTGTGCAATTTTTGTGTGTGAATTGTGCCGCCGGGTTTTGTGGATGCTGATTCCATGGGGGCCTGAAAAGTATGTTCAGATGACTTCTGAGTAATTGGATGTGCTTAGGTGCATGGTGCAGCACTAGTACCGTATAGTAGTATACTTAGTATATACTACTATAGTAGTAAAGTAGTATACTTTTTTTTTTAAGTACACCCTTTTGATCTTTGCGTACACCAGGCACAGTTCCTGCAGTGCCTGTGAGGTTTTCACAAAGAACTAGTAATAGTCTTTTTTCCGGTCTTATGCAAGATTTGGATGGAGGAAAGGTGGTATGAGGACAAATGGGGAAAAAAGAGAAGAAAAATTACCTGGTAGACACCAATGTGTGCAGCTCCAGAGACTAAGCACGAGGACAGAAGATGTAGAAAAATCCCACACTTGCTTACATAACCAACATATATACTGAGCATCAACACACACAAGACGCAGCCGCCCCAGGCTCCCAGTGACACACACTGCTAAGATTACAGAAGCAGAGAATGTGCTCTGTAAGAATAGTGTCAGATTATGAAATATGTTTGTCTTCACTGACACACAAACTTCAAGAGTATTTTTGTTTTTAACTTTGTGTTTATGAATTAGAGAATATAGTGGTTCAGGTCAGGTCTCAGATGACAGTCACTGACAGGGTTTTTGGGCAAGTTTGAGGAAAACCTGTCCAGGTCATATTTCATGCCAAGGTCAAAACAGAAATCTGAGAATAAATATTTGCATTAGTTTTTGGGCATTATTTACACTATTTTATGACTAGACAAGTATGTATGTTTTCCATCAAATTATTTGTAGTTTTTATTTTTTAAATTTTGATTCTTACTCTTTTCTTTTCTTCTCAGTGATGATTCTCATTACTGTAAATAAAGTATTACAGTAAAACATTATTTAATACAATGATTTTTTATTAAATCAACACTTTAAAGACTGTATAAAAGTTACAATTATGTAGAAATATGAATATAAAATAAATAATTAGATTTTTATTTATTTTCTACCATTCAAAAATTTGGGGTTGGTAAGATTATTTTAATTGTTTTTGAAAGAAGTTTCTTATGCTCACCAAGGCTTATCAAAAACACAGGAAAAACAGTAATATTGTGAAATATTATTTCAATTTAAAATAACTGTTTTCCATTTTACTACTGTGATGGCAAAAGCTGAATTTTCAGCAGCCATTACTACACATCACGTCACATGATCCTTTAGATATCATTCTAATATGATATTTGGTGTTCAAGAAACATTTCTTATTAATGTCAGTGTTGAAAACGGTTGTTCTGCTTGATAATTCTGTGAAAACGTACTCGGTTACTAACGTAACCTCGTTTCTCTCTAGAAGAGGGAACGAGTACTGCGTAATATCTTACGCTATGGGGAAAACCTCTTTTCCGCGAGATACTGAAGCCAAAAAATTATCCTTAAATTTGTAATAATGTAAAACGCGTTGTGGCAGCACACAGACATAGGCGAGACAGCTCGCGCGCCTATTGGCTGCCCTGTGGCAACTGCAGCAGCCTATCGAGAGAGGCCCCTCGTGACGTCAGATCCAATGAGGGCGCGAAGCGTCACATCCCGCCGAAACGGGCGTGGCTTGGGCCTATAAATATGCCTCGACAGGCTGTGAAATCTGTTTTTTCATCGCTAAAGCGAACCAGAGCGTGATGCATGCACGGCAAAGATATGCAGTACTCGTTCCCTCTTCTAGAGAGAACCGAGGTTACGTTAGTAACCGAGTACGTTCTCTTACGAGAGGTCTCTCGTACTGCGTAAAATCTTACGCTATGGGGAACATAGTGTAAAACGCCGTGCGTGCTGAGATCCAACACCAAAGTCCCAAGGGCAAGTGCCCGGGGCTCATATAGTGCATGATCATCAGGGACTCGCAGAGAGCCCGGGAAAGAGGGGCTGGAACAGCATCATTCCTGTAATAAGTAGCGTCCTGTAAGGAGCAATTATATAAATAGTGTTCCACACAGTCAGGGCGAAGACTCGGCCTGGTCTGATGAATATTACGGGTCTTACACACTGCCCATAGAGCTGCGTGATCGATCAGCGAGCGGTGCTCGAGCAATTTCAGTATTCTGAGCCTAAAGCATCGGGCAGACAGTACTGATTTTAGACCGAAAGCAGCTTAGCCTGCAAGGCAGGAACCTCTAGGTTATAAAACCTTATAAATGTAGATGGGGAGGCCCAGCCTGGCGCCATACAGATATCTTGCAAGGCAATCCCACTAGACCAAGCCCACGACGAGGCCATGCCTCTTGTGGAGTACACTCTGACACCTAACGGGCACTGCAGGCCCTTAGAAGCGTAAGCCAGCGCAATAGCATCAACTATCCACCTGGATAGACTCTGTTTCGATACGGCAAGTCCCTTAGAACGTCCGTTGAACGAAACGAAGAGCTGCTCCGTCTGTCTGAAGACAGTCGAGCGAGACACATAAGCCCTTAATGCCCTGACCGGGCAAAGGAAGCTTGCATCCTCCTCCTCGTTGGAGACCGGCAGGGCAGACAGGGAAATCACCTGCGCCCTAAACGGTGTGTTGAGGGATTTTGGAACATATCCGTGCCTTGGTTTGAGTATGACTTTAGAGTCATTTGGCCCAAACTCCATACACGTCGCGCTCACTGAGAGCGCATGCAAGTCCCCTACACGCTTTACTGAAGCGAGAGCCAGAAGAAACGCTGTCTTGAAAGACAAGTGTTTGATATCTATTGATCTGATTGGCTTGAATGGGGCACCTTTCATGGCTTCCAAGACCGTGTAAAGGTCCCACATGGGAACTGAGGGAGGTCTGGGAGGATTCAGCCTCTTAGCTCCTCTAAGGAAGCAAATGACCAGATCGTTCCTTCCAAGTGACTGGCCAAGCGTCGGTTTAGTGAACGCTGCTATGGCCGCCACATAGACCTTGAGCGTGGATGGGGTTCTGCCCTTATCCAGTAGCTCTTGCAGGAAGGAGAGAACCTCCGTCACCCCACAGTCTGAGGCTGAAAAGCCACGGGCTGTGCACCAGCTAGAGAACACAGACCATTTCGAGGAATAGAGCCATCTAGTAGACGGGGCTCTAGCCTGCGTGATCGTGTTTAACACTCCCACCGGGAGGTTAGCGGGTACCCGTTGATGGCCCATCCGTTTTCCTTGATTCACTCCAATACCTGAGGTAGGAGCATGACGGGGGGAAAAGCATAGAGCGGGCAGCGGGGCCAGACGTGGGCCAGCGCATCCCTGCTCTTGGAGAAAAACTCCAGACAGTGAGCATTTTCCTGAGACGCAAACAGGTCTACCTTCGCTCTGCCAAATGTCTTCCACAGCAGTTGGACTGTCTATGGGTAGAGACCATTCTGCTGCCGGAACATTGTTCCTGGACAGTCTGTCTGGTCCCATATTCAGGTGGCCTGGCACGTGCGCTGCTCTCAGCGAGCACAAATTGTGCTGAGCCCAGACCAGGAGGCGCTCTGTCAGCCTGTAAAGGTTTCGGGACCTGATACCTCCTTGGCGACTTCTATAGGCCACCACCGACATGTTGTCCGAACGGACCAAGACGTGGTGTCTTTTTATCTGGGGACAAAAATGCCTCAGCGCGTTGTCGACTGCCATCATCTCCAGGCAGTTTATGTGTAGAAGCTTTTACCGTTCTGACCACTGGCCGAAGAACAGTCTGCCCTCGAGCAGCGCTCCCCATCCCGAGGTGGAGACGTCCATAGACATCACCTTCACACTCGAGGAAGTCCCCAGGCTTACACCTGACCGGTACCAGTCGGTCGCTCTCCAAGATTTCAGAGCTGAGACGCATTTCTGATCGACCTTGAGGCGAAAAAGACCGGAGGTCCACGCTCGACGCGGTACTCGCACTTTCATCCAGAACTGCAGTGGGCGCGTGCGAAGCAGACCCAACTGGAGTACTGATGATGCTGAGGCCATGAGACCCAGCATTTTCTGAAAGTTTCTGAGCGGGATTATAGTGCCGCAGTGGAAGGATTTCGTCATGCACTGAATATTCAGTCTGCGCTGTGGCGATAGTTGTTCTGTCATAGACAGCGAGTCCAGTTCTGTGCCCAGAAAAGATATTCTCTGACTGCGAGACAGTGAACTATGTGTGCGAGCCCTGGAATGTGACGGGCTGTGCTTGTGTGTAGGAATGAGCACTGGGCTGGGGCGCTTTTTTCTACACTCAATAACACCATCGGCCGTGGCCGGAATACCAGAAAATACACTCTTTATGAGATTTATCTGGGTAGCCGTAAAAACGGCGTTTGTGTGCAGGCAAACGGGCTGTGTAACCGGCTTGTTTTCTGCTAAATACACTGGAACAGTCGCATTTTCTGGAACTGAACGAGCGAGAAGTGTTGGTGGAAGTCTGGCCGCAGCGGGACTTGAACACCATCGTAGACACCATCGGCGTGAGCCGGATGACCAGAATTGTACTCTGAGATTTCTCTGAGTTGCCATAGAAATGGTGTTTGGGTGCAGGCGAGCGGGTTGTACAACGCGCTCGTTGGCTGCAAAATACACATCTGCAGTCGCCTTTTTAGGGGGACTGACAGAGTGAAATGCTTTGAAGGCTCATATGTTTAGACGCTAATAAATACTCGAGCACCATTATGTGCAAGAGGCTGGTTCGCTCTCTGTATGTAAGAAAGCTGGCCGCGAGCTCGGAGAAGCGAACGGCATAATTTTTATCTGCTGCCAGACCCGGGATTCGAACACGGGTCTCTGGCGCGAAAGCCTACAGTAGGATTTCGCCACTGAGCCACAGGGGGAAAACACATAAGTGTTCAGTTAGCGCGAGCATATAAGAGAGGGTCACGTTTTGTGTCGGTGTTTGTTTGCAGGCGTGCGTGTATTATAACAGGCTCGTTTACTGCAATATTAACATTTCCAGCCGCCTGAACTTAAGAGGGGACTGAGAAATGTGTTAGAATTAGAGGTTGGTCCGGCCTCGGCGGGACTAAAACACTCTCTCTCCTCCCTTCGCCGGTGAGTGAGGCACGCGGGGTGCTGAACATTGCTTGTGACTGTCCGCTCTGACATCCCTTATGAACGGCGCAGTCTGCGCGGCTCAAGCAGAGAGAGAGAGCGGGAAGAGGGGTCGTAATAGGCGAATAGCCAGAGAGCGTCATCATGTCTTGTGACGGCGTTTGTTTGCAGGCGTGCATGTACTATAACAGGCTCGTTCACTGCAATATTGATATTTCCAATCGCCTGCACTTAAGAGGGGACTGAGAAATGTGTGAGAAATGGAGGTTGGTCCGGCCTCAGCGGGACTAAAACACTCTCTTTCCTCCTTTCGCCGGCGAGTGATGCACGCGAACGGGGGCGCGAGGGCGGGGTAGCTTTCTTGTAACGTAAAGAAAACTAGCCCCACGCAGTTTCACAGCAGGCGGCGAAGCTGGCGGGCGAACCGGTGAGCTTCCGCGGGTTGGAGGAGGTTCCGGGACCCGTTGAGCACGGCGCTTTTTACGGCGCGGCACCGCAGCGGGCGGAGGTGCAGACTCGGTGAAAGATGCCAGGTGTGTCCTCAGAGTCACCATGGGCATCAGCTCGCAGTGAGGGCAACCGCCGTCAGCGAGCGCGAGAGCTGCGTGATCCTCACCCAGGCAGGAAACGCAGATGACACACTGAGTGGGGCTCGGCAGGAGCCACAGAAGGAACGAGACATATTAAAAAAAACGCTCGGCTCTTTTAGAGAGGGAGTGTGAGTCGCGGCGGCGAACACACACTAGCAGAGAGTAAAAGGATATAGACGCCGGATAGCGTAGCAGGAACGGCGACTGAAGGCGGCGAGTTGTGGGCCAGCGGCTTCAGATGCAAGGGCTCGTCCCGCAGAAGTCTTTTTCAGGCGGCGCTGCTTCTTCCTCTCAGGATCCAGCGATGCGTGAGCTTCACATGAAGAGATGAAAAATAAGATTTCACAGCCTGTCGAGCTATATTTATAGGCCCAAGCCACGCCCGTTTCGGCGGGACGTGACGCAGTGGGCGCAAAGCGCCCTCATTGGATCTGACGTCACGAGGGGCCTCTCTCGATAGGCTGCTGCAGTTGCCGCAGGGCAGCCAATAGGCGCGCGAGCTGTCTCGCCTATGTCTGCGTGCTGCCGCAACGCGTTTTACATTATTACAAAATTAAGGATAATTTTTTGGCTTCAATATCTCGCGGAAAAGAGGTTTTCCCCATAGCGTAAGATATTACGCAGTACGAGAGACCTCTTGTAAGAGAACCATACATTTAAAAGAAGTGCATTTACTTGAAATAAAATATTTTGTATATTTGTCTGATCTGATTGTGGGAGATGTGCTTATTTGTTATAAAAAAAATAATTCTACAAATAGGCTTTATTTTCTTTATGCAAAAAATAATTTCTTTAAATAATAGTTCTTTCTTTTGATTTGGGATAAAATGTTTTGATGATACTGGGGTAACTCAGCACACAAAGAACGTAACTCCTTTATGGCTCTGTCTTCCTCTCCCTCCGTCGCGCATCTGGAGACTTAAAAACTGCTTTGTGATAGAATCAGCTCACCCGCTCCCTCTCTCCCTCCCTCCCTCTCTCCTTTTCTCCTCCCACTCTTTCTTCCTCTCACTCTCTGTTTTCTGGGGATCAGATGTTGAGGAGAGCGCAGCAGGAGAGAGATGCAGGAGAGCGTTACTTTAACATACACTGAAGGATCTATAGTTCTAATATTAAGCTTGAGAAAAGGCAAAAACATGGCAATGTTTACTTTCCTCTAGAAATGAGCCCTTTATTTCACAGGGTTCATTTTTCTGCTAATTTTTTATCATTTTGTTAATCACTCTGTCCTCAGAGGGCACTTAACACAAGAAGTGAAAATTGTGATCTCCAAGTAAAGGCACAAGGAAAAAAGCATTTTATTTTATTGTTTATTTTTTTTAGAAGTGTTTTTTATCCTTTTGCTGTGAAGAATTTGGGAAGAGTTTGATTTTACCTTGGGAATCGTTGTACTGGTGTTCCGGGGGTCAGAACCCCCCTCTCTTTCTCTGTGCGTGGCTGCGAGAGGAACAAAGTCAGGATGACAGAGATCGTGGTGACGGACTGTAATCTGAACTCAGTGTGTGAGCGCGTGGAGCAGCACTGCTGTGTGGACGATCCTTCAGCCATCAAAAAACACACCAACAGCGGCGCCAAACTGTGGGGCCGTGTGCGCAGTAAACTGCTCCGGCAAAAGGTCACTCGCTTTTTCATTCTTTCTCCAACTGTTACATCCTTCTGGTCTCATTCCTTTCATCTGTTTTCTGTCTGTTTCCCGGCCTTTAACTCACTGAAAGTCACTGAATGCAATCTGCACTTTTTCATGCTGTCTGTCTCAATGCAGAAAGTTGATCCTGTAAATAGTTGGTCTCACTTTATTTGAATTCTTTAACAACTATATACTAACATTTAAATTAATGTGTTAAGTGTGTGTGTGTGTGTGTGTGTGTGTGTGTGTGTGTGTGTATATACATATACATACATATACATACATATATATGTATGTATATACTAGAGGTGGGCATAGATTATTTTTTTTAATCTAGATTAATCTAGATTAATTTTGAAATTAATCTAGATTAATCTAGATTAAAATGGCTCATTTGAATTCTGCCGAAGGCATTCAGAATATGTGTGCTACCCAAATAATGACTATAAAAGTAAGTCTTTGAGAACGGGTTTCTGGGCGATGGGCGATATGGCCTAAAATCCATATTGTGATATACATTGCAGCCTCTTGTGATAACGATATATATTATAATTTTTCATTTAATTTCGTTTATTTGGTTTATCACTAACAAATATACAATAACAAATATTCAACTCATCATATACATAACTTTTGATTAAACCAAAGGGTATAGGCTGAAGCTCAAGGCTTATTAACGCCTATCCCTCTCAATTTTCACAAACAGTCAAACAGTGTTCAATTCTCTTCTTGCAAACATTTGAATCAACAAAGTCATAGAAATTGATTACCCGAAACTTATCTATATGAAAGTATCATCTTCTTTCTTAGGAGCCTTTTAAATCCACTTATTGTTTGTGTTAATTTAAGGTCTATATGCAAACAATTCCATAAATTCACTCCTTTTACAGAGATAGTTCTGCATCTAATATTTGTTCGTACCTTCAGTTTTTTAAACAAACATGTTCCTTTTAACTCATACTTACAATAACGTTTCTCAAACATACTCAAAATTTTATCAGGCAGCATTTTATAATATGCTTTATACATTGTCAATGTAACCTTGTAATCCACTAAATCATAGAATTTTAAAATGTTTAATTTTAAGCTGCAGAGACTTAAGTAGGTCTAATGTTTATTATGGCTTGGAGCTTATGAAACCCCCAATTTAAAATTAGAATATTGTCTAACTGATGTCTTTTCAGTTAAAAAGAAACACAACAACGATTCTTAAAATCGGGCGCAGACAGAGATTATGTGCTACACCACTAAGATATATTGGGAATAATACGCGCGCGCTGGTATTCGTGATATGTTTCATTTTGAATTTCGTTTTGAATAAGCTGCAGAGACTTAAGTAGGTCTAATGTTTATTATGGCTTGGAGCTTATGAAACCCCCAATTTAAAATTAGAATATTGTCTAACTGATGTCTTTTCAGTTAAAAAGAAACACAACAACGATTCTTAAAATCGGGCGCAGACAGAGATTATGTGCTACACCACTAAGATATATTGGGAATAATACGCGCGCGCTGGTATTCGTGATATGTTTCGTTTTGAATTTGAGGTGGTAGAACGGATTAGTCGTGTGTTAACTTACCGAACTGTGACCCCACACACTCTGTCTATATAGTTTGCTGCTGCTCGTTGGACGGCTTAAATCCAAACCTTTCTTTCACTTTCAAAACCAAAGCTTTCACTTTCAGCAGTTTACTTAAGATGACGACGAATTATGATGCGTTGCAGCCGGGTTTACCTCGCGGCCGCGGGTAGGTTGCGTCATCATAGCTTGTGTAGTATAGAGGCAGCTCCCAACCCAACTTTGAGAATAGATTAACGGCGATATTTTTTTTATCGCGCGATAAGAGTCTCGCGTTAACGCAGCACGTTAACGCCGATAACGGCCCACCACTAGTATATACATATATATGTATATATACATGTATACATATACATATATACATGTATACATATATACATATATATATACATATATATGTATGAGACCAGGGGCTCATCTCCTGTTTCCAAAATGCATCACAAACTGCTTGAGAAAGCTGTTCTACTCATAGACTGTAAAGGTTACTACTGTACTGTTACCGTCCGTAGGCAACATTAGGTAGGCCTATGTTATTATCAACTACTATAGGCTATCAATTAGGGATGGGCGATATGGCCTAAAATCTATATTGTGATATACATTGCAGCCTCTTGCGATAACGATATATATTATAATAAAACCATTTCAGAACAGGTTATACAGACCCTGCTAAACAACTGCTAAATGTTTTTTTTATTTTTTTTTGAAAGGGTGTATGTAGTTTTGAGAACATATATTGTGCAAAACTGTAAGTATACAACATAATTTTGCAGATAATTATATATATATTAGTGGTGGCCGTTATCGGCGTTAACGCAGCGACTCTTATCGCGCGATAAAAAAAATATCGCCGTTAATCTATTCTCCAAGTTGGGTTGGGAGCGTTGGGAGCTGGCTCAAGCTACACAAGCTATGATGACGCAATCTACCCGCGGCCGCGAGGAACACCCGGCTGCAACGCATCATATTCGTCGTCATCTTAAGTAAACACGGCTGAAAGTGAAAGCTGGTGTAAAAGATCCGTGCAACATCCATTATTTGGACTTGGTTTGTATTTAAGCCGTCCGACGTAGACTGTGTGGTGTAACAGTTCGGTAAGTTAACACACGACTAATCCGTTACCACCTCAAATTCAAAACGAAACATATCACTGAATACCAGCGCGCGCGTATTATTCCCAATATATCTTAGTGAGTGGTGTAGCACATAATCTCTTTTTATTAAAAGCGCCCGATTTTAAGAATCGTTGTTGTGTTTCTTTTTAACTGAAAAGACATCAGTTAGACAATATTCTAATTTTAAATTTGGGGTTTCATAAGCTCCAAGCCATAATAAACATTAGACCTACTTAAGTCTCTGCAGCTAGTGTAGCCTACTTAAATTGTATTTATCTGCAAAATTATGTTGTATACTTACAGTTTTGCACAATATATGTTCTCAAAACTACATACACCCTTTCAAAAAAAAAAAAAAAAAAAATACATTTAGCAGTTGTTTAGCAGGGTCTGTGTAACCTGTTCTGAAATGGTTTTATTATAATATCGTTATCGCAAGAGGCTGCAATGTATATCACAATATGGATTTTAGGCCATATCGCCCATCCCTAATTGATAGCCTATAGTAGTTGATAATAACATAGGCCTACCTAATGTTGCCTACGTACGGTAACAGTACAGTAGTAACCTTTTACAGTCTATGAGTAGAACAGCTTTCTCAAGCAGTTTGTGATGCATTTTGGAAACAGGAGATGAGCCCCTGGTCTAATGCGCCACCTGGCTTGAGAAACCCGTTCTCAAAGACTTACTTTTATAGTCATTATTTGGGTAGCACACATACTCTGAATGCCTTCGGCAGAATTCAAATGAGCCATTTTAATCTAGATTAATCTAGATTAATTTCAAAATTAATCTAGATTAATCTAGATTAAAAAAATTAATCTATGCCCACCTCTAATATATATACATATATATGATATAGATATAGATATATAGAATAGTAAGTGTTAGTATTAATGGGTCAAATGTTGGAGAAAAGCTTGTGTTGAGTTGGGCAGGTCTTTCCACCAGCTTGGAACAGTCAAGGTAAAGGTCCGTGAAAGTGATTGTGAATATGTGTCTGTGAAATGAAAATTTTGGTAATTTACATTTATTAATTTTGAGTATTTAGTAATTTATTTGTGATAAACACTTTTGAAGTGGGCTATTAAAAAAGTGTTATTTAAATGTTGAATTATGTTCTTTAAAACATACATGCAGAAAGCAAGTTGTCTAAGGTAGACCGTTTTTTTGTGTGTTCATTTTTATGTCCTGTTGCCCTTCAGGCTCTTTTATTGTATATGACAGTGTAAACCGCTAATAACCCTTTTATTTAAAGGTTTAATTTATGTCACATAGACCTGTCCGTTGAATTACGATTGCAAGCAGCATCAATGATGTCAAAAATGAAGTCAAATGTTCCGGTTTGTATGCTGTTTAAACAAGTGCCCCCCCCCCCCCACACACACACACACACACAAAACAACAACAACACACAGCACCCCCAACCTAAAACATCTTCCTGTGTGCCCCTGTCTTCATCGGACCTGTATTAAATTTCAGAAGATTATTACAATATTACATATTACAACTTAACTGTACATGGAGACATTAAATATACATGTTTTGGTGTGTGTGTGTGTGTGTGTGTGTGTGTGTGTGTGTGTGTGTGTGTGTGTGTGTGTGTGTGTGTTTTTTTCTGTCTGCAGTTAGAGGTTAATTATCACTTTAACCTGCTGTCCTCAGAGCCCCTGGCAGGTATCACCCGCCCACTGATGAAGATCAATTAATCACACCTTTACTCTCACACTCACCATTGTATAATATTTTATTAATAATTACAACACCAGCTATTCTCATGCATTTGCAAAGGCTCTTATAGCTGAGATCCAGAGCATGATTTATAAATGAATCTATGAATCTTTATTCACTGATGCAGAATCAAAATCCTTTTTTTTTTTTCAGACAATGGGAGGTTTTGATGATAGAACATTTGTGTTGTTATGATAGAAATGAAAATAGAAATTATTTAAGAATTAATTAATTTCAAATTAAATGTGTGTAACAAAAAAAAAACTTATTATAACAAGGCATGCAATTAATTATTATTATTAATTCTTTATTGAACATTATTCATATTTTTTTTTAATAATTATTAATAGGCTTTATGCCCAGCTCCACTACTTCCTGAACTTCAGCCAGCTCCTTTGTTTCCTGTCTGCCATTATTGGACAAACTGATTAATCCAGGTGTGTCTGATTATTGTTACTGAGGTCAGGCACACCTGGATTAATCAGTTTGTCCAATAATGGCAGACAGGAAACAAAGGAGCTGGCTGAAGTTCAGGAAGTAGTGGAGCTGGGCATAAAGCCTATTGAATTTACTTAAAATCTCAGGATGTGTTTTGGGTTCAATAAGAACTCTCCCATGCTCAATACAGTAAAAAGAGAAGAAAAAAAAACAGAGGAAAAACAGTGATAATGTGAAATATTATTACAATTTTAAATAATTGTTTTCTATTTTTATATATATATATATAGAAAAGCATTTATTTGAAATCGAAATCTTTT
The DNA here is from genome assembly GCF_949319135.1 of Squalius cephalus. Classification (NCBI taxonomy): domain Eukaryota; kingdom Metazoa; phylum Chordata; class Actinopteri; order Cypriniformes; family Leuciscidae; genus Squalius; species Squalius cephalus. Next base: position 16,084,820 of record NC_137126.1, read on the forward strand.
GTAATAAAATGTTAAAGCTGCAGTCCGTAACTTTTGGCGCTCTAGCGGTTAAAGGAGAACTCCGGTCAATTTTAACATTGAGCTCATTTTTTTATACATTTGGAGTGCTGTCAATACAGAGAACAACGACAAAAATCGGTGTTGCCTACACCGAGTTATTCTATTTTTAAAATTTGCACCCTGTTGACTTCAATGGGGCAAGTACTAAACCTGCTTTTAGCCTCTTAACATCCCTGATGTGTCATTACAAGTGCACAGAAAATGTGAGTGATTCCTTCTGAGTGAACACGAGTGAGTCTGACTGCAGTAGATGTGAAAGAAATGTATAAAAATGATGTTATTTAAGCCAGCGCAAATACCTTTGTTTACATCCTGTTTTTCGGTTGAAGTCCAAAGTAGTCGATTGCAGAGTTCACACGCATAGGTTTAATACCTATGATCACGCGCGTGAACTCGGCAATCAACTACTTTGGACTTCAACCGAAAAACAGGATGTAAACAAAGGTATTTGCGCTGGCTTAAATAACATCATTTTTATACATATCTTTCACATCTACTGCAGTCAGACTCACTCGTGTTCACTCAGAAGGAATCACTCACATTTTCTGTGCACTTGTAATGACACATCAAGGATGTTAAGAGGCTAAAAGCAGGTTTAGTACTTGCCCCATTGAAGTCAACAGGGTGCAAATTTTAAAAATAGAATAACTCGGTGTAGGCAACACCGATTTTTGTCGTTGTTCTCTGTATTGACAGCACTCCAAATGTACAAAAAAATGAGCTCAATGTTAAAATTGACCGGAGTTCTCCTTTAACTGCATGCGTCTTGCGGAAGAACATTGTAGCCGGAGCTACTTCTCTCTGTTTATGTCTTTGACGAGTCACGCAGGTACTGTGCTACTCCACAGTGGTACAACCCAAACCCAATCTAAAATAGTCTGAATATAAACACTTATTATAGGTGTACCGTAGTGATTCAGGATAAGACAAAAACACAATGTACTCGCTTATTATATAAATTTTATACATTTTGAACAAAAAAAAAAAAAAAGTTACGGACTGCAGCTCTTTAACTGTCCCTTTTGATTAGATTAATGCAACCTTGCAGAGTAAGTATTGATTTATTTAAATAAAAAAATAAAAAAAACATTAATAAATCTTTACTGACCTGCTTTAGAGGTAAGGAATATGTGGGAGTAGGTGTGCAGTGTGTGTGTGTGTGTGTGTGTGTGTGAGAAATGTAGGTGTCTCCACATGGGGTATCTGCCCTGCCAGCACTTTGAGCAGTAATTTATGTGCATAGTTTTTCTGGCTGTAAAAACAAACCTTTTTAGCCTCTGCTGTACTTATGTGTATCTTTTGCCCAGTCGGGGTTAATCCTCTTCCTGCACTGACCCAGGACTGACAGTAGAGACAGACAGATTACAGACAAAGACCCCTTGGTTATGATCCTGTAGCTGTAACACATCATTTTCACTCTACACTCTTAAAAATAAAGGTTCTTTATTGGCACATATGGTTCCATGAAGAACCGTTAACATCCATGTAACCTTTCCTTTACACAAAAGGTTCTACAAATTAAAAAGTTTTTAAGAAAAAATGGTTCTTCTATGGCATCACTGCAAAAATTTTTTGTAGCCTTCATTTTTAAGAGTGTAGGATAGAGCAGGGGTTCCCAAACTTTTCCATGACAAGGCCCCCCAAATACCACTAGGTTCTGGCCAAGGCCCCCCTTTTGCAGGATGTGTTATTGAACCCATTGACAATACTACAGCAAATGTAAAATAAAAAAATAAAACTAGGTGAACATCAGATTATGTGATGGTGTTTGATACCAGCCAATCAGAAAGATTATAGAGATGCACCGATTACAATTTTCTAGGCCGATTCCGATTTGTCATTGAGTTTGACCTGCCGATACAGATTTTAGCCATTCCGATTTCATTTTTTCTAACCACTTTACAGCACACACAAATATTTATTTTCTATATATATTTTTTTTTATAAAACACCAGTTTTACCCAAACTGATTAATAAAAACAAGTTTAAATGGGTAAATTTTCTATAAATATTTTTGAGTCTTCATTTTCTTTTCTGACATCGCCTACTCCAGTTCTTGTTAAAACACACTATACATGCAAATTATGTGCATTTTAGGTACTTTTTGTGTGAAATTATATTTATTTTGTCCATCAAAAGTGTGCTTTCACTTTAATTGAGCGTGAGCAGTGCAGCAAAAATAGACTCGGCGCCGAAACCCTCAACTTCACTACTGCTCACGCGACGCTCCTGCTTGATTAGCGGTGTGAATGCACTCCTTGAACATGCACGCCGAAAAAAATTTGCGCTGCTCAAACGCCGCTCGCGCTTGCGGTCTGAAACGGCCATAATTCACAATTCCTACATGTGTGTTCCGTGTGCATGTGTGATGCTGTGTGTTGCGCGATGTTAATCATGCTGCGCCTCAGTGCATTTGACCGGCATAAAATCGGCATATGTCAGACTGAAAATCCCGTGAAAATCCCGTGAAAATCGGCCAATTCCGGTCACCAGCCGATCAATCAGTTCATCTCTAAAAGATTAGCATTCTATAATGTTCAGATAGGCTATGCAACAAATTATTATAATGCTATTTCATAACAATACTCATATTAACAAATATTTTTATGTTTTTTAACCTTTTTTTTTTCTTTTTTCCAACTTGCTGCGGCCCCCACTTTGAAAACCCCGGGGATAGAGAATCGCTTTTGGTAGTAATACACAACAAAGCAGGACACTTGTCTTTCCATGTGCTGAGCCCATGCTCTTTTGAAGTTTTCTACCTCTTTTCTTTTTTTTTCCCCTCCTGTCTGTCTTTCTCTGACTTCCTCTTCTTCTGTTGTTTCAACATCATTCTGTATTGTTTTGTTCTAGTTGCATATTATATAAAGGAATTCTGCCTGAAAAATCACATACAAGTACTGTAGGCACACCCTGCTTTTGTGTTCCCACAGGTACTGACACATAAAGACTGTGGGCCCTATCTTGCACCCAGCGCAATTGACTTTGTACACCGACGCATGTTTCATTCCTATTTTGCACCCGCGCAAAGCACGCTTTTCCCTCCACAGAAGCACGTGGCTAAACTAGGGAATGAACTTGCGCTCCCTGGGCGGTTCAGTGCAAAAAAGGAGGCGTGTTCCGGCGCAAACAATCCCTGGTGCTATTTTACTGTTCCATAAAACAATTGCGCCACTGGCCAGAAAAAACCTAGTCTAAAGTCAGTGGCGCGTTGCGCGTTGTTCATTATGCTATTTTAAGGGCGCATGCTTGACCATAATGTATAGCCTGCACAACGCGCATACACTTTGATTCTCTTATCTACACAGAAGCAGCAGTTTTCATTTTTGCAAATCATATTATTACGATAGATAGATAGATAGATAGATAGATAGATAGATAGATAGATAGATAGACAATTTATTATAAAAGCATACATCTAGCTTACACATTTGCCCACATTATTATATGCCTGTTTAACCGAAGCTAATTTGGGTGTTTCTCCATCCCCAATGTCAATTCTCTCTCTTTAACGGCCGTGACGAGAGCGTTGCTCTCCTCGGCTGTGAACCGCTCCTGGCGCGCGCCTGGCAAATCCGCCGTTATAATAGCAATATGCCAAGGAAAAAGCGCGTCTGCTCTTAAAGGGAATGTGAGATGATGCTCTGATTGGTTTATTTCACGTTACGCCCAAACCACACCTATGAATAATGAAGCTACTTCAGACCAACCCCTTTTAGATTTGAGTCATTAGAGTCATTTATCCCGCCGGGAAAATAGCAACAGCGCTGAGACCCGCCCACAAAGTTACTTGCGCTTTGCGCTTTGACACTTGAGTTTCAGATCGTTAAAATAGGGCCCTGTGTGTCAAAGGTAGACAAAGACATTTACTCATATATACTCATAATCAGACACAGGTGTAATAGATACACACATAATTGCCACTTACTGCCAATTACATTTATAATCAAACCTCATTTTTCAGCGCTTGGAAACACACTGTGAACTCTCTCACAGATGGCCAGTCTCATTGACTAAATATTGAATGAGTCTTTGTGGCCAAGAGAGTGTGTGTGTGTTTATCTGTGTGAGTGTGTTCCTTTGATATGGTCATGAAGGATCCTAGTGTTGTCTCATGACCTTCTCATAATGTCTGACCTCCAAAAATGCGCTTTTATTAGGTAAACATAAACCTTATCAGAACACGCTGCCATTAACCCCTCAGACCAGAAACAAGCTATGACTGAAAGCACCCCCATACCCTTATATAAGTGCACTATTTTGGGACAGCCATTTGTAGAGGTGTCCAAACCACAGTGGACATTATTGAGTGTGCTCATTCAATCCCATAATGCTCTACAATAACGAGTGTACAACATATACTCACAACCAGGGCCGTGCAGAGACCTCTGGAGGGGCAGGTGCTCAAAGTATAAAAGGGGGCACATGGAACAAGGCTTTAAATAGGGCTGTGATCAAAATACAGTAACAGGGTTTTTCCAGCCTCAAAATGAGGCAGAGGTGGTACAAATCCTAATAATGTATTTTAATAATAAGATAATTAAATTAGTATTTTTTTGTAGATCATCATATAGCCTATTGTGTTTCCCACATTATTTTTGTTGGAGGAGCTTGATATTTCTAAGGGGGGTCCGGGGGTATGCCCCCCCGTAAGAAAAATTTGTACATTTTAAAGATAAATTCATTAATTTGGTGCACTTTGAGTCACCCGAATCCACTGTTAAAAATAAATAATCAACCCGCAAAACCGCCCATATTCATCTGATCATCACATTACAATTATTCAAATTCTCAGTGTTAAGCATGATAATATGGTAACATATCACACTGAAGTAGGCTGATTTAAAACGAACATTTATTTAAAATAAAAGTTCTTCTTTTGGCAAAATTACATTTCCTTAATAGCCTAAACAGAGGCTTTACTCCCTTCAAACTTAAATTGTCAATGTTTCATTACATCACTTTGAAAACACTAATTTTTTGTACCTTTTATAAAGGGCATTTTTCTACTAATTTTATTAAATGTATGCTCCATCTTTCATTTCAAATTCTCAAATTTGATCAATATATTCAATTAAAATAATAAGACACTAGGCTGTTACCAATCAAATTAAATAATTAACATTGAAAAATTATAACTGTATTAATTTGGATTATTTTAAATATTTTTGAATATACAAATAAGGAATGTTGAAAAGAATGATACTTTATGAAACTAAACCGCCAGTAGGAGGCGGCAGGCGACCGTCTTAATGAGCGAGTCATTGAGTCATTCATTCAAACGATTCATTCAAACGGCTGATTTATTCAGAATGAGGCAGTTTATGAATGGGTAATTGAATCTTTGACTCAACCGATTCAACCGAATCATTCAGTAATGCAACAAGTGTTGCTGTGAGATGCGCTATGGTTCTGCGGTGATCTTTGTTTGGGACTATTTTCGCTGCTGAAACAGAACAAAAATAGTCATTGCGTCTAAAATGTAAGTGACTTAATTTTAACTATTTGTTTATTGACCTGCTATGAAATCAGTCTCGGTTTCAATCTTGATTGAAAACAGTTACTTCTATAGCCTAACGTTACACACAGCAATATAAACAACATCTCTGCATGCTCTCTTCACGTCGTCCTTGTAAAATAATAATAAGTAAACGAACATCAAAATCACTTCGCTGAGAATGAAAAGCCACTTACCAGCAGCCGCAGATTTGAAGACATCCTCTGGTAGTGCACATAGCCGCGCGAAAAAAAAAAAAAAAAAAGTGCGTGCAGCGTGAGGAATGAGTTAGTCAGGTGAAAGGTTTTCATGTGGGTCATTTTATTTACGGCTAAATTATTATTAATTAATTCAATAAATATATTTGTTTGACAGGGAAGCTGTGCTCAAACAGGAATATATATTAATTTTCAAAAATAGAAAAAAAGCACCCCAGAAAAAAGGGCACTTTCTCTCCAGGAATAAAAAGGGCAGGTGCTCAAGCCCCCTTTGATGTCTATGTGTGCACGTGCCTGCTCACAACTGCGCTGAATGAATTCCTACGTCTTGTCAGATGATGTCCACAGCACTTCTGACGCACTCAGTGTCTGAATTCGCTCACAATTTTTTATTCTCTACTTATGCAATGAAGTAATGTAGGGAATGGTGCATTTAAAGAGTGTATGGAGTGATTTCAGATTAAGCCATACTCAATACAGCAAAGGTTCTGAACTAAATGGATTGCAGGTTTGTGGGTCTGTTTGGGGCAGCATGGGTAAAAAAAGTGGTAAATGCTAATAATAAAATGAAAACAGTATAATCATATATAGTTAGGACAATAATATAAATATGCTCATCACCTTGCTCATGAATATTTGGTTGTCAATATGAAAGGTGACATGCTCTTCCATATTTTGGTGCAAATTCATCTGTCACTAGTCAAATTATGTAGATGATTGACTGAAAAGAACTTTTGTGTTACTGTTCATATTTTTGCTACTGTGTTGGGTCACCACTCGAGGTCCAATGTAAAATCTTAGTCCTGAAGCAAAACCAGTCGAGTATCACTGCTCTTTATTCAAGCACAGATGTGAATACTTTCCTAACCTAATGCTTGTTTGATTCATTAGTACAGTATTTTATGAGCACTTTTTTTCCTTACTGTGACATTAAAGGGATAGTCCACCCAGAATTAAACATTCAGTCATTTACTGTATGACTTTTTGTTTTGCAAAACAAAACAAAACTAGTGTGGGTCCAAACAACATTGGACCCTCATTGACTTCTTTTATATTCCACAGAAGAAAGTCTATACAGTTTTGGAACAAATTGTGGGTGAGTAAATTATGACAGAATTTTTGTTTTGGGGTGAACTCTCCCTTTAACAAACCTCAGTACTCAAGGAATGTGTGCTATTGTACTGAATTTGCTAAATTATTGCCACATGAAAGAGAAAACTGACTGTAGAAGAACACAGTTTACACAAATGCTTGTTATAGTGGCCCTTGTGGCAATTGTTCCTCTTTTGAAAAGAAAGAAAGAACAGAAGGAGGGGAGGGTCTGTGTGAAAGAGATGTATTATGCACGAGAAGAAGAATATGTCCCCAGAGATGAACCCATCCTCTGTAACGTCTCTCCAGCCTATACGGCCTCACAAATGGTGCTCCAGGTCTTAACATGCTAATGACTGAAGCACTGATGAACCTTGCTCCTCTTTAAATGCCAGCTATATGCTAATGGATGCTTTTATCACCCACATAAATCTCCTGCTGCCAATGTGAGGGCACCAGAAACCTTTGAGGGTCTACTGAACCCCCACAAGACCTTGCTTATTGGGCTAATGAAGTGGAGGAGGGTGATGGTGGTGTCTGAGACTGGACACAACAAATGTTGACCTGCTTGTATTTCTTTTTAGAATAAAGTGCTTTGGCAGTACTGTGGTTCAGTGATGAGCATGGTACTTTGATAAATATCATGGCACTGGATGAATTCGGTAACACTTTATTTTATTGTCCTTGTTACATTGTTTTTACATGTGCTTTCTATAGTAATAAGTAGACTTGTAATAAGTAATTACAAGCCTAAACCCTAACCCTATATTAAGTACATGTTGTTAATTAACACCTTACATTAAAGTTCTTATATTCCTATGCATTGGCATTTACTGTGCATGGTACATCAAAAATTTCCACTGTAGCATGTTAAAAATACATAGTAATGCTGGTAGAACACTTTATTTTATAGTTCTGTTCCCCATGTACATACTATGTACTTATTATAGTAATTACAATAACTGGGTAATAACTAGGTACTAACCCTGAACCTTGGGTAAATACCCTGTAAGTGCACGTAGAGCGACCGTGATGCTTTTTTGGAATTCTTTAACATTGGTATAATTTAAACCTTCTTTCATGTTTTGTCTTATGATTTGTGCATTTTACAGAATGGGTCCATGAGGAGTTATTAAAATTATTCATGGTTCTCTTTTAGCAGATGTTTAGCTTGATTTATGATGTTGTCCTCTTTTAGTTTAACTGGTTCGCATTTATCAGCAACAGAGACATTAGCATCTAATGGTAACTGCCTTAATAAACGTCTGTTTAAAATATATCTTATGCTCCATAACTATAAGGGTATTTATGATAATCGGGTTTCTCGACTCCTGGGGTTGTTGTTTTCAGTTACTTTAGTTCTATTTTTAGTAGTCACACAAACAAATCATGTTTCTTGGACTTCTATAATCATGTTCTTTGAAGAACCTTCCCATATAAAAACGTACTCTGGCAGTACCATGGTAAAACATGATACTTTGATATTCATGAACCATGGTACTTAAATGGTACTCCAAGGTAGTTCCAATAATACCATACGACGTTCAAAGAAATAAAAGTAACAGTGGTTTTTACCAATTTTTTTTATTTATTTTTACAGTTACTCATTCAATACCATGGTATATATCAGAGTTCTATAGTAATCTGATACTGTCACTGTACCATGGTACTACCAAAGTACATTTTTAAGTATGGTAAAGTGTTGTGTTTACCTTATATGGAAGAGCTTTAAATATGCTATACAATAAAATGTGTATGATGATGGTGAAAGATGTGAAGATGTCATTGATGACCATTGTTTGTGAGTCAGCAGATTATTGGCATTTCCTGTGTGATTAAGTTACGTTTACTGAAAGAGGCCCAGCAGGCCAAGTCTGTGACATCAGCCCAGTGAATCAGAACACTAAAGCAAACATCAGCCTGACCTCCACGTCAAACTCTGAATACCACAGTAATTACAGCTTTTTCCCACACCACACACTGAACAAACACAAACACACTCCCCTGCAAATGCCAAGATGTTTCCAAAGTGAGAGTTGTAACTACTGGTCTCATGCTACAGAGAGATGTGTGTAGGGTAACTTTGGGTGTCTGGCTTGAGCATGTCATCTGATATTGATGAATAGGATGGTCAGGACATTATGAAACAGTGTGATATTTTACTAAGAGCTTGTTGAACAAAGCTATTTGTGGTTTATTTTAGCATATTTGCTAATTTAGATTTACAATTTAGGTTATATATTTATTTAGCATTGAAAGGTTGCCTGCCTGCCTATATTTCATATTTCAACATGTTTCCGTCGACATATTTTAGTCCGGCACTAGTAAAATGTGTACAAGTTTATGTAACAATAACACGTTAACTAATGTAAGTGGAAATAAATTACTTGCCTCCAATGGATCAATCGAGTTCTTCTTCTTCTGAGGTAAATTCCAGGCTTATTCCTCACAGTGTGTCTTCCAAACTCGATAAAAAGCAGAAGAATGATGAAGCTTGATGCTTTGTTTTGAGGTGATGGGGACGTTTATTGGTTAGCGTGGTTCACATGGACGATTAGCATGTAAAAGGCTGTGCAGATTGTGGGTGTGGTCACATTAAAGATAATAAGCAGACCCTTTAGAAACTGTACCTCTCGTTGGTTTCATACGGACAGAGGTGGGTAGAGTATCCAAAAACTGTACTCAAGTAAAAGTACAAGTACTTATAGAAATATTTACTCAAAGTAAAAGTAAAAGTAATAATCTTAATAGTTACTTGAGTAAGAGTAAAAAAGTATCCAATGAAAAAACTACTCAAGTAGCGAGTAACTAGTTACTTCGGATCATATATATATATATATATATATATATATATATATATATATATATATATATATATATATATATATATATATATGCCTATATGATCCGAAGTAACTAGTATATATATATATATATGAAGACTTCTTGATGCAAAAGCCTCTGAGTGCCATCTGAAATTTTCTTCTAAAACAATCATTTTTATCAAGCTCGTATATTTAAGTTCAGTAATTTCACTTTAATAACAATTAATATATAGGCTACTTTTCATTGCCATTTAAGTGTGAACATAAACATACAAGCTTGATAAAAATGCTCTTTTAGAAAAAAAATTTCAGATGGTACTTTGAGGCTTTTGCCTCTGAAGTCGTCATATATATAAAATTATATTATTTAGATTTTGTTTATTTAAATTACTATTATTATCAGCTATCTTTGCAACAAAAACAGAAGAGAGACGTAAGCATTATTTCTGCCATCTGTATAGCTCGAAAATCATTGCCTGTCCTCTGGTTTGTATAATAGTAATTTATACAACTACATTTGGATTATTAGACAATGTCGAAATAAAGTGAATCTGCAGAGTGTTGCATTCAAAGGCATGTATTTGAGAGAGAAGAGTTAAAAACTCTTCACATGCTCGCGCTCATGACTGCTACTGAACATCTGAACACACACACAAAAAAAAAAGTACATCGACGGATCTTCTTCTGACTGTTCTCCAAAATATAATCAAATGTATATTTCTGCAAGCATGTTTAAACTGGTTAACTGTCTACGGCAGGCAAAGGCATCTGTTTCAAGTAAATGTTTAATGTAAATTAATGTATATGTCCAAAAAACGAGTAATGTCATACTTTCTAGTATCGTGGCGTAATAATCTGTTTGGTTGTAAAATGTATTACCTGAGTGAAATGAAATCGAATATATCGTCCTGACTCCTGTGGAATCATTCATTCACAGACAGCTTACGAAGATGTTCAACTAATACAGATCTTCATCGCTGGCAAAAATATGATGCATTTGAAGATTTGCTCTCACTTGACTGTACTGTAGGTCCACTGCCACTTCATCTAACGCTCTTGATGTGCTTAAATCTTCCTGTTCCGACTCCGAGTTCAGTGTGAATTGAAATCGCTTCAGATGATTCAGTGCGTGCAGGAACTGAACAGAATCAGGAACTGAATCATTCAAACTGATTCGCGAACCGATTTAGACAGATCTGCCAACTTGTTTGATGAAGTCTTTGAACAGAATCGACTCAAAAGAGTGATTCATTTGTGAACTGAGCATCGCTCAAGTCCAGAAAAAAAGATACAGCGCGCTTGGAATAAACTACGCATTTAACAACACATATTGCATTAAAATAAAGTAACGAGAGGAACGTCGCCCAATGTAACGAAGTAAAAGTACAGTTTTTTCATTAGAAATGTACTCGAGTTAAAGTAAAAAGTACCCACAATCAAATCTACTCTTAAAAGTAAAATTTTTCTAAAAAAATTACTCAAGTAAATGTAACGAAGTAAATGTACTTCGTTACTACCCACCTCTGCATACGGATTATATAAACAGAGAATATTTGTTTTCGATATGACTTCGTTTTAAAAGTGGCAAGTATTCTCTGAGTTTCAGTTAATTTTTAAAACGTGTTTCACAGAGACTGAGATGGCAGAAAGCGCACCCTGTTTGTTTGCTTTATTTTACAAAAGCACAAAGTTTTGTTGCTATTATGAATGTACACAAATAAAAGTAGACACTTAACAACAGTTTCGAATGATGTATAACATGTATCTGTATGACAAAAATTGACATACAGTATTTTGAGTCTCTTTAGCACTAAGAAAAAAAAGGTGTTAACGCTGGTCCTAAAGCTCTTGCCTGATCATAACCCTTCTTTTTCCAGTGATATTCCTCTGACCTTTTTTATGTTGTAATGTCTCTCAGCCATCTCTTTTTCTACAGTCTTTCTTCAAATCTCCCTCTAGCTCACTTTCTCTCCTTCCCCATCATAAGTGTAGATACGCCTCCTACTGCTTCAAGTGTGTTGTGATGCTCGGGCCGATCCACTTTGAACAGCGTTTCTCAGAAATTGCTTACTGCACCTTTAAATGTATTTTAATGTATATGTCTTGATAGTGTTGTCTGCACTGTTACTGAATCTACAGTACTATGACAAAATAAATAGTTTTATTAGTTGTGAGCTTGCCTTCCTGTTTCATTGTTTTATTTTATTGTCCGCACATACAGAATGAATTTGTGTGAAGTCGGGTACATGAATAACTGACTCAGTATGGATATATACTGTGTGAATGTGAATATGTATATATATATATATATATATATATATATTAGTGGTGGGCCGTTATCGGCGTTAACGTGCTGCGTTAACGCGAGACTCTTATCGCGCGATAAAAAAAATATCGCCGTTAATCTATTCTCAAAGTTGGGTTGGGAGCTGCCTCTATACTACACAAGCTATGATGACGCAACCTACCCGCGGCCGCGAGGTAAACCCGGCTGCAACGCATCATAATTCGTCGTCATCTTAAGTAAACTGCTGAAAGTGAAAGCTTTGGTTTTGAAAGTGAAAGAAAGGTTTGGATTTAAGCCGTCCAACGAGCAGCAGCAAACTATATAGACAGAGTGTGTGGGGTCACAGTTCGGTAAGTTAACACACGACTAATCCGTTCTACCACCTCAAATTCAAAACGAAACATATCACGAATACCAGCGCGCGCGTATTATTCCCAATATATCTTAGTGGTGTAGCACATAATCTCTGTCTGCGCCCGATTTTAAGAATCGTTGTTGTGTTTCTTTTTAACTGAAAAGACATCAGTTAGACAATATTCTAATTTTAAATTGGGGGTTTCATAAGCTCCAAGCCATAATAAACATTAGACCTACTTAAGTCTCTGCAGCTTATTCAAAACGAAATTCAAAATGAAACATATCACGAATACCAGCGCGCGCGTATTATTCCCAATATATCTTAGTGGTGTAGCACATAATCTCTGTCTGCGCCCGATTTTAAGAATCGTTGTTGTGTTTCTTTTTAACTGAAAAGACATCAGTTAGACAATATTCTAATTTTAAATTGGGGGTTTCATAAGCTCCAAGCCATAATAAACATTAGACCTACTTAAGTCTCTGCAGCTTAAAATTAAACATTTTAAAATTCTATGATTTAGTGGATTACAAGGTTACATTGACAATGTATAAAGCATATTATAAAATGCTGCCTGATAAAATTTTGAGTATGTTTGAGAAACGTTATTGTAAGTATGAGTTAAAAGGAACATGTTTGTTTAAAAAACTGAAGGTACGAACAAATATTAGATGCAGAACTATCTCTGTAAAAGGAGTGAATTTATGGAATTGTTTGCATATAGACCTTAAATTAACACAAACAATAAGTGGATTTAAAAGGCTCCTAAGAAAGAAGATGATACTTTCATATAGATAAGTTTCGGGTAATCAATTTCTATGACTTTGTTGATTCAAATGTTTGCAAGAAGAGAATTGAACACTGTTTGACTGTTTGTGAAAATTGAGAGGGATAGGCGTTAATAAGCCTTGAGCTTCAGCCTATACCCTTTGGTTTAATCAAAAGTTATGTATATGATGAGTTGAATATTTGTTATTGTATATTTGTTAGTGATAAACCAAATAAACGAAATTAAATGAAAAATTATAATATATATCGTTATCACAAGAGGCTGCAATGTATATCACAATATGGATTTTAGGCCATATCGCCCATCGCCCAGAAACCCGTTCTCAAAGACTTACTTTTATAGTCATTATTTGGGTAGCACACATATTCTGAATGCCTTCGGCAGAATTCAAATGAGCCATTTTAATCTAGATTAATCTAGATTAATTTCAAAATTAATCTAGATTAATCTAGATTAAAAAAAATAATCTATGCCCACTAGGGTTGCAAAATTATGGGAATTTTCAAAGATGGAAACTTTCCATGGGAATTAATGGGAATTTAAGGGAATTAATAGGAATTTATGGGAATAAACGGGAATAAACAGGGAATTTTCAAAGTTGAGGGTTGGCTCTTCATAGGGAACCTAAATATAGTTGAGGAAAGTATATTTTAGCATAATCTTGACTAAAACAAACAGATGCCATTCAAATACACTTGAATATCCATGCCATTCCTCAATCACATGCACATAGCACACTGCTTACTGCATGGCTATTGAGACCACACCCCCTACTGGCACTGTGCATGCCTCCATCACATGTACAGAAGCCCAAAGCACAAGACTATTGAAGGCACACATTTGACTACAGACTATTGAGCCTGTGGACTAAACAAAGTGAAGTAAGTTTTGATGATATTATGGGGAAATATATTTATTAAATATTTAAATTGCAAATATCACATACAAATGTATTCATCTAGTAGATAGCAAGCTGATAAGTTAGATGCTAAATAAGATAGCATAACTTTATTTACCACATAAGTAGGGCTGGGCGGTATGATGGTATATATCATTACCGCAGAAGAAAATGTCAACCATAACAGATTTTTTTTCCGTGTATACCGTAACATGTAAATAAGTAGGCGTGGTTAACTCGCGTGCAGCGTGCGTGAGACTGAGACACTGATATTTGTCAAAGAAACATGAAGAATGACCAAGAGGATCCACAAAAGGAATTACGTTTTCGAAATTAAGGTGATATTTTCGGGGGGGGGGGGGAAGGCGCAGAAGTCAACTAGAGCAGTGCAGCACACTGAAAGTTTAGAGAGCTCGCAATGGGGCTTACTTGACAACAAGTTCATATATCAATATTCTAACGAATAGAAATAACCTTAAATAATGTATCTATCCGTCTCTTATGTGTACAGTTACTTTCAGAGTGGACGCGCAAGCGGTTGCCGTGGTAATGAATATTTCCAAAATTCCCCAGCTTAACTTCCCATGGAAATTTACCGGAAACTTTCCGGAAATTTACCGGAAATTTTCCGCCCCTTTGCAACCCTAATGCCCACCTCTAATATATATATATATATACAGTGAGGAAAATAAGTATTTGAACACCCTGCTATTTTGCAAGTTCTCCCACTTGGAAATCATGGAGGGGTCTGAAATTGTCATCGTAGGTGCATGTCCACTGTGAGAGACATAATCTACAAAAAAAAAATCCAGAAATCACAATATATGATTTTTTAACTATTTATTTGTATGATACAGCTGCAAATAAGTATTTGAACACCTGTCTATCAGCTAGAATTCTGACCCTCAAAGACCTGTTAGTCTGCCTTTAAAATGTCCACCTCCACTCCATTTATTATCCTAAATTAGATGCACCTGTTTGAGGTCGTTAGCTGCATAAAGACACCTGTCCACCCCATACAATCAGTAAGAATCCAACTACTAACATGGCCAAGACCAAAGAGCTGTCCAAAGACACTAGAGACAAAATTGTACACCTCCACAAGGCTGGAAAGGGCTACGGGGAAATTGCCAAGCAGCTTGGTGAAAAAAGGTCCACTGTTGGAGCAATCATTAGAAAATGGAAGAAGCTAAACATGACTGTCAATCTCCCTCGGACTGGGGCTCCATGCAAGATCTCACTTCGTGGGGTCTCAATGATCCTAAGAAAGGTGAGAAATCAGCCCAGAACTACACGGGAGGAGCTGGTCAATGACCTGAAAAGAGCTGGGACCACCGTTTCCAAGGTTACTGTTGGTAATACACTAAGACGTCATGGTTTGAAATCATGCATGGCACGGAAGGTTCCCCTGCTTAAACCAGCACATGTCAAGGCCTGTCTTAAGTTTGCCAATGACCATTTGGATGATCCAGAGGAGTCATGGGAGAAAGTCATGTGGTCAGATGAGACCAAAATAGAACTTTTTGGTCATAATTCCACTAAACGTGTTTGGAGGAAGAAGAATGATGAGTACCATCCCAAGAACACCATCCCTACTGTGAAGCATGGGGGTGGTAGCATCATACTTTGGGGGTGTTTTTCTGCACATGGGACAGGGCGACTGCACTGTATTAAGGAGAGGATGACCGGGGCCATGTATTGCGAGATTTTGGGGAACAACCTCCTTCCCTCAGTTAGAGCATTGAAGATGGGTCGAGGCTGGGTCTTCCAACATGACAATGACCCGAAGCACACAGCCAGGATAACCAAGGAGTGGCTCTGTAAGAAGCATATCAAGGTTCTGGCGTGGCCTAGCCAGTCTCCAGACCTAAACCCAATAGAGAATCTTTGGAGGGAGCTCAAACTCCGTGTTTCTCAGCGACAGCCCAGAAACCTGACTGATCTAGAGAAGATCTGTGTGGAGGAGTGGGCCAAAATCCCTCCTGCAGTGTGTGCAAACCTGGTGAAAAACTACAGGAAACGTTTGACCTCTGTAATTGCAAACAAAGGCTACTGTACCAAATATTAACATTGATTTTCTCAGGTGTTCAAATACTTATTTGCAGCTGTATCATACAAATAAATAGTTAAAAAATCATACATTGTGATTTCTGGATTTTTTTTTTTTAGATTATGTCTCTCACAGTGGACATGCACCTACGATGACAATTTCAGACCCCTCCATGATTTCTAAGTGAGAGAACTTGCAAAATAGCAGGGTGTTCAAATACTTATTTTCCTCACTGTATCAGTGAGAGACATAATCTAAAAAAAAAAATCCAGAAATCACAATGTATGATTTTTTAACTATTTGGCTTTCTGACCCCTAAGACTCAACTAATCTCTGCAATTCTCCATCTGTGATCCTTGAAGACTCTTTGGCCACTCAAACTTTCATCCTTGCCATGCATTAAGACAGTATAGACACACTTCCTGGCAGATTCGTAACATCTTTAGTTGATTGGAACTTCTTAATTATTGCCCTGATGGTCAAAATGGGGATTTTCAATTCTTTAGCTATTGTCTTACAGCCACTTTCTATTTTGTGATGGTCAACAATCTTTTGCTGCGCATCAGAACTATATTCTGTGGTTTTACTCATTGTGATGGATGATTAAGGGGATTTGGCCTTTGTGTTTCCTCATATTTAAACTCCTGTGAAACACAAAGTCATAGCTGGACAGTTTCATGTTCCTAGTCACCCTGGTGTGCTAAAAAAGGTAAATAGTAATGGGAATATACTTCAGAGATATTTTACTCGTAAAAAATTCTAGGGGTGCCAATAATTGTGGCCAACGTGTTTTGGAGAAAAACATTTATTTCATAATGTGATTTTCCCCCCACTTTCAATTCTTTTACTTCAATGAAAGGTTAGAATTTTGCACATTTTTTGAATGAAAGATCAAAAGGATAAACGATGCAGATTTAATTTTTACAGCCAGTTTTGATCATATTTACCAGGGGTGCCATTAATTGTGGAGGGCACTGTATGTATGTATATATATATATATATATATATATATATATATATATATATATATATATATATATATATATATGTGTATATATAATATATATGCGTGTATATATATATATATATATATATATATATATATATATATATATATATATATATATATATATATATATAGTGTATAAAGTTTTTAAAAGAAGTCTCCTATGCTCACCAAGGCTGCATTTCTTTGATAAACAAATACAGTAAAAATGGTAATATTGTGATATTTATTACATTTTAAAATAACTGTTTTCTGTTTTAATATATGTGACTGGACCACAAAACCAGTCACATGGGTGCATTTTATACATCATCTGAAGGCTGAATGAATAAGCTTTCCATTGATGTATGGTTTGTTAGGATATGACAATATTTGGCCGAGATACAACTATTAGAAAATCTGGAATCTGAGGGTGCCAAAAAATCTAAACATTGAGAAAATCGCCTTTAAAGTTGTCCATTTATGTTCGCGATTGTGCAGCATTCACTCACAAAAATAAATGTTTTATGTGTTTACGGTGGGAAATTTACAAAATATCTTCATGGAACATGATCTTTACTTAAAGGCACACTATGCAGCTTTCCGTTTTTGTCAAATATCGACCCCTAGAGTCGCTGTGGAGTACTTGTATTTAACATTACTGTCGTAAATTCCACTCGCGCAGAGCCGTCTCTGCACTCACGGCCTGATCTCTTCCGCCCTCTATACCGGTACCTGTTCAGTAGGATGGAAGCTGTAATGAGTGGAAATAAGGTGTGGCCCCTTTAAGAGCTGCGCGCGCCCTGTTGAACTGTCGGCAGTCTGTATTGTATGTGCACCTCGAACACCCCAAAGTTTGGCGCTGTAACTCGCCCTGCACCGTTTGTCACAGACCCCTGAGTGAGGTGTCAAATCGACCAGCTCATTGAGGAGAGGTGTGCTATGACTTTTCTAAGCGATCGGGTGTACGATGTTCGTACAGCGGACGAAAAAGCGGCCAAAAAAGTCCCATTGACTTAACATTGGGAGTTCTAAAAAATTTAAATCCCAACTGCCGTTTTCACACACACAGACTCCAAAGGGCCTGACACCCCTGCATCTCTCCCTCTCTCTCTCCCTCAGAGGATTTATATTATCAAGCAACCAATAAGTAATGGCCTAAAATATTCATAGCCACACCCTAGCAACCAGTTACAGCACCCTAGCAACCACTAAGAGCTCCCTAGCAACCACTCTAAACCAATAAATACTTTTTTTTTTTTTTTTTTTTTTTTTTAAAGCAATATCACACTCGTAGCCTTGCGATATCGCTCCATGCTTGTGCCTATTCGGCCATTAGCACAAGGCCGCAGGCCGAGTGCCGTACTGAAGGCACTCATTATTAAAGATTTTAAGAACTCTATAAAAACTCCATAGTAACCATCTTTGACAACTACCAACCACCTAGTAACACCATAGCAACTACCAAAAATACCTTAGCAACCACCCTGAACACCCTAGCAATGTCTAGAAACGCTCTAGTAACCACCAAAATACCCTAGCAACCACCCAGAACACCCTAGCAACTACCCAGAACACCCTAGCAACTGCCTAGCAACCACCCTGAACCCCCTAACAACCACCTAGCAACCACCCAGAACACCCTAGCAACTGCCTAGCAACGTCCTAGCATCCACCCAGAACACCCTAGCAACCGCCTAGCAACCACCAAGAATACCCTAGCAACTGCCTAGCAACCACCCAGAACACCTTAGCAACCACCCAGAACACCCTAGCAACGCCCTAGCAACCACCCACAATACCATAGCAACTGCCTAGCAACGCCCTAGCAACCACCCAGAATATCTTGGAAAAATGCCCAGAACACCATAGCAACCGCCTAGTAAAACCCTAGCAACCGTGCCGAATTTTGCCACTGCAAGCACCACTCACATTTTCTTCAGGAAATGTACATTCTAGTTAAGTTGGCTTGAGAGAGCCAACTTACTGAAATCCTATTTAAACTTATTATTATTCTTCTGTGAAAAACTGTTGACTCTATCTCCTCCTAGAGCTTTAACTCTACATACTCCAAACTCGGCTCAGACCTTCAAACTGTTCTGAAGTTAGTTTTCCTAAAAATGATGATCAAAACTCGGAAAAACTCCCATTGACTTAACATTGGCGGAATGTTTTCATTTTTAAACTCACCAACCGACAGATTTTTATATCTAAACACCTTGAAGACTAAACCAAACTGCCGTTCTATATACTATATTGATACTTTGCAGTCACGTGACTACCACGGATACCTGGCGGGCAACAAACGGGTATTTTCAACGTTGAGTCCTGTAGTTCCAGGACTTTCTAGTAGCTATCAAGTCTGTTAGCGAGCTAGCTGCATAACTATGGACTAGGATTAACTCCAAGGTATAAATTGTGTAAAGCAGACAAGTTTTTTTAAGATAATCGAGCAGTAATAATTCCTCCATAAATAATCTAGCTCTACTGTTGGGTCATCTCTGGTTCTCATTGAAAATCATAGATATCGCAAACCTCAAAACAACCTATCACACACTTCTGTTATTGTTAGCAAAAGACGACAGCTGTTACTGTCTACTGTCTATGGTTACTGTGCGTTCACACCGCCACCGGCGAGAGCGTCAAAGTGCCCGGAAATCATTCATTTTCAATGAATTTTGCCGCTCTCGCCGGCGGCGGTGTGAACGTACAGTTAAGCGGGTCGCACACCGGACGCGCAGCTCAGCGCCGCGCCGCGCCACGTCTAGGACAACTGTCAACTGAAAATCCGATAACATCAGCAATTTTCCGATTTCTGTAAATAAATATAAAACTAAATGTATATTGCAGCACAGGGTTAAGTCCATATGTACATTAACTACGATTTGAGACACATAAATGTAAATTTAATATAAAACTATTTAAATGGCGCTCTGTGGCGCGGCAGGATTTTGAACACGGTCCTGAGCCGTTGCTGGGCGCCGCGGACAGACGGCGAAAGGCGCCGCCGGTGTGTGTACTCTCATAGAGAATAATGTGTTCGAATTTAAAAAACGTGGCGCTGCGTGGCGCGGCGCTGAGCTGCGCGTCCGGTGTGCGACCCGCTTTAGCCTAGCTTAGACTCATAACACAAGCAGCTGACTCGCCGAACCAGCTGGTGAATACTGGTGGTGTTGATTGACAAAACTACAGTAACTTAAATGACACGATTAATTACATGATCATACACCCATTGTATTCAAACAAATGTTGAAATTACCTTTGATGATAATTTGCACAGACGTGTATACTGTGAAGGTTGCTTATCTCATCTGCGGTTAGTGCATCCAATTGCACAACTATCTGGCATGTCGTTTACACCTCAAAACACCAACTTTTGTATAGTAAAACTGGCGACCCTTGATTAGTTTACTGGGTTTCATTGCTGGAGAACGACGTTCTTGCCCGCCAGCCAGTACTTGTGACGTCACGTGCAAAGTATCAATAAGCCACTGAGACTCATTTAAACTAATAAACTCTAAACTCATACACTTATAAACTAATTAACTAAAATTTAATAACTATTTAACTAATAAACTCATGAATTAATAGACTTATGAACTATTAAACTCATAAATTAATAAACTCTGAACTCTAAACTCATTTAAACTTATAAACTCTAAACTCAAAAACTTGTATACTTATAAACTCAATTTATACACTTATAAACTCTAAACTCATAAACTCTGAGTGTGTGTGTCTTAATGAGTGTGTGAGTGAGTTTGTGTGCGTGTGTGTGTGTCTGTGTCTGTGTCTCTATCTTTCTAACTTATTTATCTATCTATCTGTCATAAACTTCAAACTACTGTAAATTACTTTAAACTTCAAACCACTTTAAACTTCTTAAGTTTAAATCTTCCAGCTCCCAAGCAACTCCATAGCAACCAAACTTGAGTACCCTAGCAAGCGTTTTGCAAGACCTATATCTCTGTATCAGAACATCGTATAGAGATGAGGTTTGGCTCTTTTGACTCATGCTAGCAAACAGCACTTCCAACATGCTACACATGCTAGCAGTGAATAGCTACATGCTAATAGCGATTAGTTAAGTGTTAAATCATGCCAAGATCATGCTAAGAACTCTATAAAAACTCCATAGTAACCATTTGTGACAACTACCAACCACCTAGTAACACCATATCAACCGCCCTGAATACCTTAGCAACCGACTAGCAACACCATAGCAACCACCCAGAACACCCTAGCAACCGCCTAGCAACCACTCAGAGCATCCTAGCAACCGCCTAGCAACCACCCAAAACACCCTAGCAACCGCCTAGCAACCACCCAGAACACCCTAGCAACTGCCTAGAAACACCCTAGCAACCACCCAAAATACCTTAGCAACCGCCTAGCAACACCATAGCAACCACCCAAAACACCCTAACAACCACCTAGTAATCACCCAGAACATCCTAGCAACCGCCTAGCAACACCATAGCAACCACCCAGAACACCCTAGCAACCGCCTAGCAACCACCCAGAACATCCTAGCAACCAACCAGAATACCCTAGCAACCACCTAGCAACACCCTAGCAACCAACCAGAACACCCTAGCAACCGGCTAGCAACACCCTAGCAACCACCCAAAATACCATAGCAACCACTTAGCAACACCCTAGCAACCAACCAGAACACCCTAGCAACCGGTTAGCAACACCCTAGCAACCACCCAGAACACCCTAGCAACCGCCTAGCAACCACCCAAAACACCCTAGCAACCAACCAGAATACCCTAGCAACCACCTAGCAACAGCATATCAACCACCCAGAACACCCTAGCAACCGCCTAGCAACCACCTAAAATACCTTAGCAACCGCCTAGCAACACCATAGCAACCACCCAGAACACCCTAGCAACCGCCTAGCAACCACCCAGAACACCCTAGCAACCAACCAGAATACGCTAGCAACCACCTAGCAACAGCATAGCAACCACCCAGAAAACCCTAGCAACCACCCAGAACACCCTAGCAACCACCCAAAATACCTTAGCAACACCATAGCAACCACCCAGAACACCCTAGCAACACCCTAGCAACCACCCAGAACACCCTAGCAAACGCCTAGCAACCACCCAGAACACCCTAGCAACCAACCAGAATACGCCAGCAACCACCTAGCAACAGCATAGCAACCACCTAACAACACCCTAGCAACCGCCTAGCAACACCCTAGCAACCACCCAGAACACCCTAGCAACCGCCTAGCAACCGCCCAGAACACCTTAGCAACCCACTAGAAAACCCCCAACAACTTTTTAACTTTAAACTACTTTAAACTTTAAACTAATTTAAACTTTAAGCTAATTTAAACTTCAAACTAATTTAAACTTTAAACTACTTTAAACTAATTTAAATTTCAAACTACTTTAAACTCCAAACTATTTTAAACTTCTTCAAACTTTCTGTTCCGACTTTCTCAAGCCAACTTAAAGTTTGTCTCGACAAACTTTTTAATCTAGTTTCAGTTTGATGCTCATTCTTATCCTACTTTTGTTTATCAAGTAAAGCTTTGGATGGTAGAACGGATGACAAACAGTTACACAAGTTTGATTGGGGAATAAAGTGCAAGTTGTGAGATGCCAATCACCTCCGTGAGTCTGTCTGGCCTCTGTAATAACTTCATCTGTGAGCTATCCCTATTTCTCCTCCTGACACAACGCGTTACAAAGCGTCGGACATCGAACAGGCACAGATAACCTCTGAAGATGTCTACTAGTCCATCAACAAGAACGATATTTTCCACTTTCTTTGGTCCTCCGACAAAGCTTTCCTAGCTTTCTGCTTCTTTTGTACTGGTTCAGCCATGAAGAAAGTGTCAAGAACTCAATATCTAACGTTAGCCTACCTTTTTCTACGTGTACGTGTGCAGTGCCGTAAGCAATTCGTTACATCGCGAGACCTGATATCACGCGATATTTCCTGACGCTGAGGCCTGCGGCCCGCCGGCCCAAAGCTGCAAGGGTGGTTTTCGGCTCACAGGCGCTTCGGGGGTGCGAGACGACCACCATTCAACCTGAAAAAAGTCATATAACTATTCCAATGACTCCGAAGCTGTTCGGTTAAGGTAAAAAAGTTACTTAGTTCACCTTTAATATCCTAATGATTTTTGGCATAAAAGAAAAATCGATCATTTTGACCCACACAATGTATTGTTGGCTATTGCCACAAATATACCCATGCGACTTGTGATTGGTTTTGTGACCCAGGGTCACATATTTTACATTTGTAATGTATTCCTTTGATGGCAAAGCTGGATTTTCAGCAGCCATTACTGTCACATGATCTTTCAGAAATCATTCTAATATGCTGATTTGGTGTAAAAAAAAATTGCTCTGTGCAGTTCATTGTGAATAGAAGTAGGGAATGGAAGAGAAGAATGGGATGGTGACAGGGTTTTAAACTCTACTTAAGGAATGTGAATTAAATATTTGATTTTACTTTGATCAAACAGAGTTGTGTTATTGCAACTGAGAAGGTAGACTGAGTGTGTTTCTGCAGATATTACCTAAACCAGTGATTCCCAACCCCCGGTCCCCGGACCGGTGCCGGTCCGTGGACCCGTTAGTACCGGGCCTTGAAATATTCCCAGAATAATGTTTCTTTTTTTTTCTTTTTTCTTTTTTTATAATAATAATAATTGTCTTTTTTAAATGCTTTTTAAGTGCTATGACGTCATGTTATTTAATCCAAAACCTAAACAATAAATAGATTAAAATGTGTTTCTTTGAGCGCCTTGCGATTGCTTAGCAACGCGTCCATAGAGAACGCGTCATATCTGAACGGACTGCAAAAAAGCGCGCTGCACCTGAAGTGACAGGGAAGTGGAGAGATGAGCGGGCCGCCATATATTTTTTTCAATGGCTAATTTCATTGTTCAGTTCTGTTAAAAGGAAAGGCGATGACCAACTCGAAAATAGAGAGAGAGAGAGAGAGAGAGAGAGAGAGAGAGAGAGAGAGAGAGAGAGAGAGAGAGAAAAGTCACGCTTCATAAATAAAATACCTCATACATTAGGTATGGATTTACGACAACAGACGATTCCGTGGCGCCAAATCCGTTGTGTGTTATTTGTGGTGAAAAACTGTAAGCTGGTTTTCGTTCATATTTGTGAAGCAGACCTATCAATAAGCAGTTCATGCTCACATTAAAATAGTTTTGTTCTCATTGGTCTGATCTGGTATTTTTTGTTAAAGGTTAAAGCTTAATCTCTAATTTTATACTTTTAAAAATGATTGGCTGAAATCACTAAGTTATGTGTTTGCTATTGTATTCTGAAACTGTCTGACTGTTGAAACTGGCTCTTATTTTCATACAATTAGCCTTTGTTGTCACCTGTTGGTGTGTGAAAACACTAAGTTGCTGTAGAAGTGATTGTCTTTAGTGGTTCTGGAGAGATTTGTCAGGTGAAATGGACTGGTATTTTCATACAATTTGCCATTACTGCCACCTGCTAGTGAGTGAGTGCTGTGTGAGTTGCTTTTGAAGTAGACCTAATTGTATGGCAGAAAAGGGAAACATTTTGTGAACTGGTCTGAAAGTTTAAAAAGATTGGTATATTCATACAAGTAGCCTTTGTTGCCACCTAGTTCATTATATGCAAATAAATGATAGGCTCTTACTGTTTTACACAGTGATATGTTCCAAACGATGCATCTTAAAATTGACAACTGGTCCCTGGAATTTTTTTTATGAATATGCTGGTCCCTGGCACAAAAAAGGTTGGGAACCCCTGACCTAAACTATCTGGTTGATGTATTTAAAGAATTCTCTTTCTATTCTAGAGAGAGCAGCATAATTGGCCAGTGAGGTCAGTAGTTTGCTAAACCATGTGCAGTCTGTCAGTCAAGCAGCCCTTCTCAAAGCTAAAACCAGTGTGTGTGTGTGTGGCTCTACACTGAGGAATAGTATATATACACGTATGTAATCAGAGTAGTGAGGCTTTATTGCAATCTTAACAAGACCTTGTGTGTGCAGCATGCACCTGCTGTATTTGTAACAAATGAACTGATAACATGATCTTCCTCCCTTTGTTCTCTGTAAGGATCCTCCATGCAGAGTCTAGAGAGAGCAGAGAGGAGCCGCTCAGAGAACACTGTGTTCCTGCTCTGTACAGCAGCAGGCTGGCAGTACAGAGGGACAAGGGGTGGGCAGGGGGAGGGACACGCTGAATGAGAAAGAACGAGAGGAAAGAAGAGAACAGAATGGGGATCTGTATCTCCAAAGTTCAGTCTATGCGCTCTATACTAGTTGTTATAATGTTGTTTTTATATTTATTTTTGGTAATACTATGGTTGCTGGATATTCACTACAGTAATATTATGTTTTTGGACATGTACTATGGTATTATGTTCTTTTTATATTTATCTTGATGATACTATGCTTCCTGGACATTTACCATGGTAATGCCATGTTGTTTTGCACATGGATCATGTTGGTACCTTGGATGTTTGCACCTTTGCCATTACCATCATCATTTTAAATAATGTAAATACCATGGTGTTCTCTTCTGATACCATCACTGTACCTACCACAGTACTTTTTTGGGTTACACTTTATTTGAATGTGTTCTTGTTACAGTGTAATTACATAAATAAAAAGTAATATTAATTCAAAACATGTACTTACTGTAGGATTAGGTTTAGGCTTTGGTTTATAGAGAGTTGCTTGTAATTATGCATACTTTAATATTAGTACTATAATAAGTATGTGTAACGTAACAAGAACACTGTTAAATAATGTTTTACCTTTTTTTCTTACCGTAAATTTCTGTAATCACTCCCATATTCAAGATAAATCTCCATGTGGCTGATATTAGAGGGATTGTTCGAGGTTGTGATGGACCAGAACTCCTCAGAAACTCATTGATCAGGAAACATAAACCTCATGTTCATGTCAGCACAGGTCTGTCTTAAATTTAAACCAATTCGGAGCAGAGAAGCTCCCATCTTTGTTTTGTATGTATAATCCCTGAATGATTAAATGAGGACATTGAAGAGACTACTGTCTGGTGTATTATCTTGAAGGTAGTTGCTCCATGCAGAGAGTGATGAGAACAAAAGTTTCCACTCTGACCTTCACCCCACCTCCATCTTGGTATCCAGGCTGGCTTATAGGGAATCAATTGTGTATGCTGTTGAAATAATCCCATAGCATAGATATTCAGCTTGGACTCTTTCATCCAAAAATTTTCCAGAGGAAAGTGAAAAGTGGTGTTGGTGTGGTGATCCCCCGGGACCTTTAGTAAGAGTTTGGAGGAAAGCACTTGGGAAGATAAGGGTAAGCCGTTTAGCTGTATTTAGCTGAAGTTTTTTCTAGACATATCATGGAAAATTTTATTCCATATATGTTTAATAAAGTACTGTAGGAGATGCCAGAAGGTTAGAGAAAGGCTCAAATAAGGTCATGTGTAGCATGTGAATTTGGGTGCTAAGAGGCTACATTCACAGAAGAATACGGCTTTCAGAAATGTTTGGAGTGATAAATATGGTTATGTTCATTAACAGTTCATGAAGCAGAGTGACATCCGCATGTAAGTGAAGTGTTTATCAGTGGGTCAGTGAGATGACTCTCACCTTTTTGTCCTGATATATTAAGTTATTACAAAAATATACTTAAAATGCAGTTCATACAGGGTTTTGAATACACCTCCTCTATGATGAACATGTTTAAATGAAAAAAAAAAAAACATTTTGACATTCTATTGAGGCATACAGTCAAAAAAATGAACTGAAAAAAAAAACCCGCATTCAAATAATGACTTTTTTGAGAATTTTCAAACTTTTGTCCATCAAATCAAACGGATGTAGTGCAGAAATTTACTGAGTAAAATAAATAAATGAGTAACAGGGAATGATATCAGAGAGGATCCATGCAGACCATCATGATTGCGTGTCATGGTCAATATGTCTGAGATAATATGAGATAATTTGAGCTAGCTGTGTCCTCCCTATGTTGCCACTGTTGGTCTCAAGCTATCCATTTATTACCCTGCTAATTTAATTGGTGTATACATGTCATTTTGGTTTAGTAGGATAATAACAAGGCTCCAACATTCCATAAATATCCCATAAGAATCTCATTAAAGCCCTAATATCTGTATATAAACAGCATCAGTAATGATAATTGCCCACTAATTGCATTGAGAGAATTGATTTTAGTGATACAAGCTAATGCAGTTTTATGTGCTTGACAGACTTTATTAGACATTCTCATAAAAAGCTATTCAACCTAAGGCATGTTTTCCTGAAAATTTTGATTTATGGGAGTTTTGTCAGCATTTGTGCTATTTGTGTTCCCTTATGTTCTTACTTCATGTTGGTTGTTAGTGAAGTTTAATTAAATGTAATACGATTTATAACAGTGATCAGTGGTAGAGAACTGGTTTGAGACATGGTCATGACTGTCAGGTTGTTTATTATTGTGACTTTCACTTTTGTGCTTGATTGACAGGTTAGTTTAAGAGTTGGGAGGTTCTTCCCTAAAGAGCTCTTCCCATCATCCATCTTGTCTGTGGCATGTAGCTTGGGAAACGTGTGTGGAAGAGCTGTGTGTGTGTGTGTGTGTGTGTGTGTGTGTGTGTGTGTGTGTGTGTGTGTGTGTGTGTGTGTGTGTGTGTGTGTGTGTGTGTGTGTGTGTGTGTGTGTGTGTGTGTGTGTGAGAGAGAGAGAGAGAGAGAGAGAGAGAGAGAGAGTGTGAGAGTGTGACTAAGTTTCTTCTCAGAGAATTGTTTGTTAATGGAAACAGCACAGATTTTGCCCAGAGTAGTTCTCCTTATAATAATTCACAGGACAATAAAGCACCTAAATATCGTAGTGTGAGTTCTTGTGCATTATGCGTAATAGTAAACACACTCTGGAATATGACATTAATGGCTTAATCTCGTAATATAACCTTTTTTTACTGTTACAAGTTTATTGCGGTATTGACTCTTATTTCTTGCTTTGTTGATTCATATTGTGTTTATAGTGCTGTGTTACTGTGAAGACCGTGTTCATTATAGAGTGTTCAGGTTTGTTTCATCCATGCTGGACTCTTATTCAGCAGTGTAGTAGAGTTAACTTTATCACATTTACGGTCTGGATATATTATAACTAGGGGAAAAACTACTGTCCAGGTTTTTTTTATATAGTAAGGACTGCCTGGGAATTTTTAGATGATTTTTCTTTATCAAAAAAACAAACAAAAAAAACCTTAAAGAAAGAGAGAGAGGAAATAGATTAGGAAAAAGTAAGGCTCTGTTGTAGGTTTAAAATGGTTGCCTGAAGAGTATGGGTATAGAAACAGACTACTTCTAAATGCAACTACAAGGCATGAAGATACTAAGTTATTATAAACATTAACATCATGATTTTCTGGAAAGCTGCTTTGAAACAATGTGTATTGTGTAAAGTGCTATACAAATAAATACATTTTAAATTTGACAGTGCAGATGTTTACTGATATATCGCTTAAAAATGTGTAAACCTGAAATACCCTCATTCCCTGATAAACCACATTTGTCCTGAAAGACTAAAAACTGGGGCTGTCTGAGCCTTGGGACAGTTTCCCTTAGGAGGCGATTTATTGGTATTCATTGTTAAAATATTTTTCTGATTTCTTTCACCGACCTTAAAGGGATAGTCCACCAAAAAATGAAAACACTTTCATCATTTACTCACCTTCACCTTACTCATGTCATTCAAAACCTGAATGGATTTCTTTCTTATGATGAACACAAAAGAAGACCGTCCTTCGGATGAGACGTTAAACTGAGGTCCTGACTCTCTGTGGTCACAAAAAATCCCAGGATGTCTTTCGAAAGAGTAGGGGTGTAACCCCGGCATCCTGGCCAAATTTGCCCAGTGGCCTCTGTCCAATCATGGCCTACTAATCATCCCCATATATATATATATATATATATATATATATATATATATATATATATATATATATATATATATATACTCATTGGCTTCATCACTCTGTCTGCTCTCCACCAATAAGCTGGTGTGTGGTGGGCGTTCTGGCGCAGTATGGCTGCCGTCGCTATGGTGCAGGTGGATGCTGCACATTGGTGGTTCAGGATATTCCCCCTTCTATGTAAAGTGCTTTGAGTGCCGAGAAAAGCACTATATAATGTAATGAATTATTATTATTATTATTATTATTATTATTAATATTATTATTATTATTATTATTATTATTATTAATGAGAACCAAAACTGTTTGGTTACCAACAATCTTCAAAAATAACTTATTTTTCTCTTTTTCTTTTTTTAATGACAAAGTCATACAGGTGTGGAACAACATGAGGGTGAATAAATGATGAAAATATTTTCATTTTTGGGTGGACTATGCATTTAATTTAATAATCCATCAGCACTCATGGTCCGCTCTGGTCTCTTACAAAATTGCATCATACATTTTTGGTGCTTAATGATGAAGCAATCCTCACTCTCATTTCTCTTTGTCTCTTTACAGCTGGACCCACAGACCGTGCAGTCCAAAAACTGGCATATGGACGTCATAGAAATGAATGGGGTACTAATATATTTCTCATTAAACATACAGTATTGATACTTTTTGCATTATTGCATTACACATAGTTTCCTGTGACTTATGTGGGATTTATCTCATTACTCATTCATTCTTAGATTAAAGTGGAGTTTTCCATGAAGTTTACAAGTCGGGACTTAAGTTTGAAGCGGACACCATCAAAGAAACAGAGTGGTGTGTTTGGGGTCAAAATCAGCGTGGTAACAAAGTGAGTGAAATGCCAAGCCTTAAGGTGATGATACATGTTGTCAATGGCAATGTTGCCGTCAACAGGTAACCAGGTGAGACAACAGGGCCCATGACCGAGCTAAAGTATCCAGATAGAAAATGTATTGCCCAAACTCAATGGGAAAGTGCCAAAGTAACAATTTTCCTGGCAACATTGCTCAAAAAAGCTGTATCATCACCTTTAAAGTTGGAATGAAATGAAAATTCACTGTTTTATAGATGAATAGTGTTGATCTCATTGTGAATGATTTGTCTGTACATTTGTTTTATTTTTTTACCTCATAATGGACCTTTCTATGAAAATGACAGACTTCTCTTTGGTGACGTAAGCAGGACTTCTCCAATTATTAGTGCACTTAAACTTCAACCCTGCGAGATCTGACTTCATTTTTGTAGAGACCCGTATTTCAAAATACAATCAACAACAGATAGATAGAACCAAGACCCACCCTGCCGGGGTTTTTTTTGTTGTTGTTTTTGTTTTTTTGATAATCCGTAACGCTCGGATGCATGTCACAATTTGGACAAAAAAAGATTTGTTTTTACTTCAGTTTAATCGCAACTTTAAACATATACTACATAAAAGTAAAAAATGACATAAAAAAGGCAGAAGTGGCTTTTTATGATACAGTAGTTTAGCCTTACTGAACTGCAGGCATACTGGCCATCGGGAGCACCAAAACTTTCCCGGTGGGCCGGTCGAGTAGTGGGCCCATCGCCAAAGCGAGGGAGATATCCTCCATATTAGGTGCTGTTTGTAAAGTGCCCCTATTATGCTATTTTAGAGGCTCCTAATTTTGTTTTGGAGGTCTCCTACACCAGTTTTACATGCATCAAAGGTCAAAAAAACATTTTCTTTTACTCATAATATACATTGCATATCACCACATTTTTCAGTGATTCTCAGACGACACGATGGATGAATCAATCTCTCTAATCCCTCCTTTTCACAAGCTGCTCTGATTGGCCAGATGGCCCAGTCTGTAGTGATTGGTCTACTGCATACAGCATATTTCGGAAGCTAAAACGTCCATTACCATAATTAAACTTAAGCTCCGTCCTGAGGCTTCCTAAAGCTCACTGATTGTACACACTGTAAAGACAATAACGATGACGTTGATTTTATCATATCAATCTAAGCATAAGTCTAATGATGAAACATTTGTTTATGTTAGTTATTTAACTCGAACCTCACCATCGCAAGGACGACTTCCTCAACTGTAATTCCTCATTATCAGCATTAACAAGTGCATGTCTATCAACAAACCGACGTGTATATTTCTAATTTATTGAGGTGCACATGCAGGAACTGTATCAATAACAGTGCATACGTTAGCCGAGCACTAACGTGAATGACTGATGTAATAAACGTTTGTAAAATTAATTTTATCTTTATCTTTACTCAAAGTTGTAAGAACGACAGACAATCTGCATTAATCTGCACATTTTTAGGTAATAGTGGCCCACAGCTGATTAGCAGAAGTATTTCAGTAAGACAGTAATAACGTGAGTTAGCTGGTTAGTCGGAAACTTACACAATATAAAACACAAAACTACGTATCAAGAACACCCGGTAGAAAATATATAAATCAATAATTATTCATACTTACAGGTTGTGATTCTGAGGAGCAAGCTGGTCCGAATAAACTGGGTACTGTTGAGCTACTGTTTTGAACTCTGAGATTTGAGAAGTCGTCGTCAGTAAAATGACGTTTGAGGGCTGGTCAAGTTGTTCGTGGGCAGACAACACATGTGGGCATTATGCAAATGTATTTTCTAGTGACGTAGAACTGTCACGCATTGGGATTCTAAATATAAATGACTCATTAAGGTGGTTCAGAGTCAATACTTTCTTTTGGGAGACAATGGGCCCTATCATACACCCGGCGCAATGCAGCGCGAGGTGTGATGCAAGTGTGCTTTGCTAGTTTCAGCCTGACGCAGTTATCATTTTCACGTCCTGCGCCACTTGACAGTGCCGTCCTGGTCTGAAAATGAGGTGTGTTCAGGCGCATTGTTGGCTCGTTGCTACTTTGAGGCAACTGAAATAGACTGTGCAAAAAAATATTTTTTTGTTATTTAAAGAGCGCGTTAGTAATGTGCGCCTATAGGCGGGTCCACAACGTGCGTACACTCTGCTTATTACACACACACAGGGACAGCAGCACACAAACATGCCAAATATTAAA
Source organism: Squalius cephalus (assembly GCF_949319135.1). Classification (NCBI taxonomy): domain Eukaryota; kingdom Metazoa; phylum Chordata; class Actinopteri; order Cypriniformes; family Leuciscidae; genus Squalius; species Squalius cephalus. The sequence continues at coordinate 16,116,871 of NC_137126.1, forward strand.
AGGATTACAATGGAAAAGATTAATATTGTGTACATAAAGATATGGTGGAATCCGGCTTGTCCCGTAGATGGTTTGCTTACACGCTTTAACCTTGCGCACGAGCAGATCCATTTGCGCTCTGGAGACACGTTCAGTCTTTCCGCTTGCAAATTCAGTCATGTAAATAGCAATCCACCATGGCGCGAGCGCAACTGGCTTTTAAAGGGAATGGGAGATGAGACTCTGGTTGGTTTATTTCATGTTACACCCAAAACACACACCTTACTCATTTAGAGAATAGAGACAACCCTTTTAGACCATGTGCAGCGCGCAGACAGTTTTTCCCGTCATTAAACTAGCAAAAGTGGATTTGGACATGCCCTAAGTGCACTTGTGCCCTGCGCTTTAGACCATGCGCTTAGATCGTTAAAATAGGGCCCAATAACTTCATTTGTCGTGCACTTTCGACTTTACAACTTTGCAGAACGTTTACATTCACAGACAGCTATATTACACACTGCATGAAAGGGAGTATTCAAAAAAACATAATGGGGCACTTTAAATTACAGTGCATACGAAACTGTAAAAAGCAAATATTCCAATAGTGTGACGAAGTGGCACTACCTGATGCAAAAGTGTGACGAATCGGCGCTTCAAACCTGAATGAATTCCTTTCTTCTGTGAAGCATAAATGAAGATAATTTGAGGATTGTTTGTTTGTTTGTTTGTTTGTTTGTTTGTTTACAACATTCTTCAAAATATTTTCTTTTGTGTTTCACAGAAGAAAGTAAGTCATACAGGTTTGGAATGACATGAGGGAGAGTAAATGATGACAGAATTTAATAGCAGTAAATTAGCTTCATCGTAGCTCAAAATCAATGTTTTACAGTCAAGTTAATTTCTCTGTGACAAAAATGCAATATTAAGTTTGTTAACTGCATTTACCATGTATTCAATAATATATATCATTATTTGTTTCTGTTCTTTTTTATTTATTCATTTACAGTGTTGTGCAAGTTACTTCCAAACTGTAATACATTATACATTACTTGTTACTGTTATTTAAAATTAATTATTTACCTTACAATATTACTGTCTCAGAATTGCAATGCGTTACATTACTCCTGTATTACTTTTGAGTTACTTTCACCAAAATAACTACAGAAGTAGAACTTAACATTCTAAAATGACTAGGGCTGTAACGATATGCGATATAAAAACCGTAATCGCGACACTCAGATCCACAAACCTGTGTCGCGGTGTGAGAAGGTAGAATCATGACACGTCCCTTCCAACCCCCAGAGTTATCCTTCCCATCCAGATCCAATGCTACCACATCTTTAAATTACTATTAGTATTATTTGAAGTTAACATTTTAAAATACGTAGACCTACACCACAAAACTAGTTGAAGATACATTATTTCAAATTGGGCAATTCCAGCGTTATGGACGTGACATTTGCAGTAAAAACTTGAAGTATAAATTCTCAGAAAATGCATTTAATACCAATAGGTCTATATTGAAACGTCTGTTTACCATAGGCTACTCCCTTAATAAAGGAGTCCAGACATATCTTCCAAAAATATCAGTCTACACATGCGTTTTATATTTAATATGAGGGAAATAGACATGCATGCATGCATGACACAAAAAAAACTTTAACTTTTAGGTAGCAAAATATTTTTTAGTAATTCTGTGAATTACACAAAGCAAACCAAAAGTAATACTACCCACCGGATGAAGAAGGGTTGGCTCTCCACAGAACATAATATATTCATTTTATTTTATTTTTCGCGTTCGCATTTATGAGGAAAAAACAATGTTACTGACGTGACAGTTCTCCATTACGGACGTGAGTGCTATGAAAGCGACACTAAAAGACTGCTTTAAAACTTTCACAGAGAACTCAAACAGAAAGCACAAAGCCTTTCTTTAAAGTGAATTTCGTTTTGTATTAATTGTATCTTAATTTTAATCAATGTTTTATCAACCATTTGCCTGGATTTAATAAATAAGAAGTAAATATATTAGACAAGAGATAATCAGGGCACGGAGGTGCCGGCGCATGAACTGGAGCTTGTCTCATAAATGAACCAAAACTCAGAGCCTACTTGCCTCACAGACATGTCTACTTTTAAACAGAACAATTCAAAACGAAAGAAAACAGACTGCTCTCTGCTTATGTAATCCGTATGAAATGTGCATTTCTCTCTGGCGCATTCACTACTGCGAAGATCGTGAGTCAGCATCGTCAACTTCATCTTTGCAGCCGACACTGACACAGAAAACACTTGTTTATTAATAAACAATTACAATGTCTCCTTGTTATATTTGACATATTCATAATCATAACTTTTGCCGGTTCTTTGTGACAGCTTTTAGGTGCTTTTATTGGCAGCGCCACCCTTACATTTTACATGAACGCATCACCACCGCATCAAAAACATGATTGCGTGATGAAAACATGATGAAAAACACCACCTAAACATAGACTAACTGGTTAGAAAGAAAACACAGAACAAACAGAGTAATGCGCATACGTCCATCTCGCAAATGGTTTTCTTCTACCATATTCTCCCATTAGCCGCTTTTCCACTGGCCAGCGCGAGCACAGAGACCGAAATCATGCCTCACAGCACTCCTGCAAAACCTGCCCTAAACACACCTTTACTGGACTATGTCACACAATACAAAGGTACACCAGCAAGAGGGAGATGAATGAAATAAATCGCCATACAAATATATCAGAAGCTGTCATTTAGTCTTTATTTACAAACTTGGACACCACACACGGCTATTGACTGACCACGAACAGGTAGCCTAATAACTTACTTGCATTTTTCATTCGTTAATGTCTCGCGGTCTTGCTGTTTTTTTCCCCCGGTTTTTTTTTTTTAACAATTACATTTTGGGCTAAAAGTGTGTTGTAACGCAAGCGTTACTGAACATGTACCGAGTAAAATATTACTGAAAATTGATTAGTAATACCTTACACTACTGTGTTACAGCAAAAAGTAATATGTTACTGTAATGCATTACTTTTGTAACGCGTTACTCCCAACACTGTTCATTTATTTACTCCAATTTAAGGCCCTATAACCCAGCAAAACATTCACATGGTAAATTGTGGGCCAGATGGGCTGGATTTTTCCAGGGCTGAATTTTATCCCCAGTCCAGCCCTGCTGAACAGCAATATTTGGCATATGGATGTCATTCATAAAAAAGCCTGCACAGTTGTTCTCTGTATGTTTAGATTGTTTACATCATGTACATTGATTTTGCCTGTTGTTGTTCCACAGGCGCGAACGATCCAAGGTGCCTTACATTGTGCGGCAGTGCATTGAGGAGGTGGAGAAGAGAGGTATTGATGAAGTTGGCATTTACAGGATCTCTGGAGTGGCCACAGACATCCAGGCACTCAAAGCTGCATTTGATGCCAGTAAGAGACTCTTAGCCAATCACACTTCACACGTTCAAACTAGGATATGACAACTACTATATATGCAGAAGTACAAAATGATCTAGTTTTTAATGTTGTTTATATGTCTATGGGGTGTTTTCAAGGTACATATTTTACATTCTTATCAGTTCTCAGTTCTTGCTTTCCCTGGGAATCGAACCCATGACTTTGGAGTTGCAAGCGCCTGTTTGAGCTACAGGAAAGCAGCATGTGTAAGCACAAACCACGTGCAAATTAATCAGTCAACACCATTGCTGTGTACTTTCTTCTTAAGACTGCAGTTTACCAAAGACAGTCTCAAAGACAGCCTCATACCGTCACAAACGTTACCAATCCCGTCAACATGCGGGGCGGGCTTTAGCATCATTAACTATGCTGCGAAGCAGGGTGGTCTCAAGAGAAGCCAGATTCTCCAGGTACATTTGACAATATAGCGGGTGAATTGTATGTATATAATCTATATTACGATGTTATGATGAACTATATATTTAAAGTTGTTCAAAGCGTTTCTTAGGATGTTGATTTTTAGAATGCAGCTGTCTGACACTGAGATGGCGAATGGGAATATGGTTTGTGTAAAATTAGCAACACATTATTAACTGTTTGTTAATGTAGTCAAGCCAAATGCTAATCATATCAATTAACGTTATGTGTCCGACGTTATAGAGAGCGATACATAAAATGCAATAATTCTTCCACTTCTTCTGAATCAGTTTCTGGTTCAAACATATATGGCTGAATTAAACCAGTATTTCCACTTGCTATTGTGTAGAGTTTACTACAGTAAATATGACCGAGTGAATCAGGTATTCTGAGCTTGTGTGATTAAGTGAAGGCGGGGACTAATATGCATATTCGTGGATCCATGTATACTAAATGAATCAAGGGTGTAGAGTTACATTCAAGTTATTTTAAGGCATGAAGAAATTCTTTTCATATGAATTTTTGACAAAAACTATTGACTACAGGAGGACCTTAATGTTTTATTTTGTAATATGGATATGGTGGTATCTTGCAATCTGATTGGTTCTGGGTGGGGATGGCATGGCAGTTTTCATCAGCATCGCACAGAGTGGCTTTTAGTCTGGTGCAAAAAATAGATCCCTTCCCTTATTTTTCTCCATTTGCTTTTGCTTTGACTTTTCTTGATGATTTCCCATCAGTCTCTTTTTGGTTTCTGTTTACTCTCTCTTTGGTTTTGTGAGGTCTGTGTATTTAGTCTAAAAGCAGCAACAGTGTTGTGGGAAAGGCCATGCAGAGGTCTGACCCTCTCCAGCTGTCAGCTGGCTCAATAAACACACACAGAGTCTGCAGGAAGTATCCAGAGCTGTACCTTCAGCTAACATAAATGTTACTCACTATTATGTCATATGTCATGCCAGGAGCTTATTACTCAGCCTGCATTTGTTATGGTGGCAAATCATTTACATCTCTCTCTCTCTCTCTCTCTCTCTCTCTCTCTCTCTCTCTCTCTCTCTCTCTCTCTCTCTCTCTCTCTCTCTCTCTCAGATACCAAAGATATCCTGATGATGTTAAGTGATATGGACATTAATGCTATAGCAGGGACACTGAAATTGTATTTCAGAGAGTTGCCAGAACCTCTTCTCACAGACCGGCTGTACCCGGCCTTCATGGAGGGCATTGGTATGACTTTTCATCTTTGATCTTTCACATTTATTATTTCAACATCTTAAGAGTATTAAAACATAATTACAGTGTGATATGTAGCAAATAGGGTCATTTCGAATGCATATGATTGAGGTGTAATAACATCATCACACTCCTCTTCTTCACAGCTCTATCAGATCCTGCAGCAAAAGAAAACTGCATGATGCATCTGCTGCGGTCACTACCAGACCCAAATCTCATCACTTTCCTCTCCCTACTGGAACACCTGAAGAGGTAAGAGTGCACATACAGTGTTTCTTGAGCAGCAAATAAGCATATTAGAATGATTTCTGAAGTGACACTGAATTACAGCTTTGGTACCACAAAATATAGTAAAATAGAGAAACAGGTTTTTTTTTTTTTTTATTGTAATAATATTTGTGACCCTGGATCACAAGTAGCATGGGTATATTTGTGGCAATAGCCAACAATATATTGTATGGGTCAAAATTATAGATTTTTCTTTTATGCCAAAAATCATTAGGATATTAAGTAAAGATCATGTTCCATGAAGATGTTTAGTAAATTTTCTACCGTAAATATATAAAACTTTCATTTTTGTGAGCGAATGCAGCACATTGCGAACATGAATGTAGAAATTTAAAGGCGATATTCTCAATGTTTCGAATTTTTTGCACCCTCAGAATCCAGATTTTCGAACAGATTTTCAAATCCTATCCTAAAAAAGCTTATTTATTCAGCTTTCAGATGATGTATAAATCTGAATTTTAAAAAATTTACCCATGTGACTGGTTTTGTGGTTTAGGTCATATTTCACAATATTACTGTTTTTAACAAATACAGATGATACTCAACCAGAATGCTTTTTTGGCCACCACGGGTACTGCCGTGGTTGCGGCGGGAAATGCATTTCTGCTCTTGACCACTAAGAGGCACTATTACCATAAATTTTCACATGTTATGGAGTGGACGTTTCACAGTTCGTTTTTGCGAGTAGCAGTCAACTGCGCCATTTGGAGATTACAAAAAATAAATACTAAAAATAGATTTTTTTTAAATTACATACACATAACCAAATGTAGTAATCAAAAAACAATGTACGCATTTGCTGTTTAGAATTAATTGAAACAGAACAGTAGCCTAAATGTCAAAATTGTGTTTACTTTTTCATAGACTAAGTACTAATGGCGGGGTACTAATAGCCCATTTTATAAAAATTCTTAATATTCTTTAAAAATTCAAAAATTCTTAATAAATTCTTTATTCTTAATATGTATTATGTTATTTTCTCCTTGTAATAAAATAAAAAAACTATAGAAATGTGAATTATATGGGCTACACATTTGGAGTATTAAGAGTGATAGCGTAGTTTTCAAATAGGCTACATGATTAGTCTGCATGGAAGTATTAACAGTAATAAGGCACTAGCCTTGTGGGCAGCGCTATATATCATGTGCCACAGCCATGCCACAGGCGATCTGAGTTCGAGTCCCAGGCTCAGGCTCTTGGAAATACATCATTATTTTGTCTCAAGTTTAATAATTGTCACAAATAAAAATATATTCATTTATTGATTCGAAACACTTTCCGAAGCTTTATTCATTGTATGTCATTTTTTAGTAAGCTCTGTTTATTTTTAATTGATTCTTAATGACAACAACATTTTAAATATTTCCCCTTCAACGATGTTTGCCGACAGCAATAGATTAATAAAATTGTCTGACAGCATTAATTAAGAGCAGAAGTTTTTCTTTGCCTCTCTCGGACGTGCTGAATCTCTTTCAGCACATTTCTTTGTCTCCTTCGCTGACGTGCTCCCTCTCTCGTGTAGGTACTGAAATTAAATGTTTCAGGGAACAAAGAAACACTTCATATTATATTGTATATAATTATACTGTATATGCCGCTGCGCATCATCCACACCAATTACAAAAACAAACTGTAGCAAATTATTTAGCCTTTGTTCCTTAAAAGCCCACGTTCCTCAACAGTTCATGTTAGGTAATGCCAGATTGTTGACAATCATAACACACGGCTGAAACATTCTAAGCCCTACAAAACCAATTGAAACGCTTAATAAGATTGGATACAATGAGGCATTTATCCTGAAACGAACTTTGCCTTTGCCTGCTCTGTAAGTTAAAACACATCATCAGGCTGGCTATCCGACACTTTTTTACACCTTTGGATTGTCCTACACCATCCCTCCCAATCCCCCATATCTATTAGGAGCGTCTGAGGCTGACTAAAAACAAAGAGAAGTCACGCAAGAACATTTCAGGGTGTCCTGAACCATGCCCAAGCATGTTTGACCCCCAAATTCTGGTTCGTTTGACTAGTGTGATCACTCTGTACTGTGCACAGGCGCGGTTCGCGATTCAGTTGGGCTTGGGTGCGGTACGCTTGTAGTGTGGCCCAACTCTACTCTCCTCAGAGTCAGAGAGCAGTAAGGCCCACATCACGCTGACCTCCAACATCTGGTCACATGATGTCATTGCACAGATCAGTCCTGACTTACACAGTGAATCCTCATGTCAAGAGTTTTACAGTGTATGGAAAGGACTCGTGGAGTCTTGCTCAGCATGGATATATTGTATATCGCTATAATGTGTTGTGGTTTGGTGTGTTTAACAGTTTGAAGATGCACATCAGTGCTCTGCTTATAGCTTTCAGTGTATCATTATTACAGTGAAACTGATGTGGTCTGTGTGCATGCGTGACCTGTTGAAATTCATCAATGAATTAGGCTTAATTAGCCTAAATGTAGTTTCGAACGTTTTATATTTAAATAATTTAGTCACACTAATTTGGTCACAATATTGACAAAGTAAATAAATCCACGTGTTAGAAAACTATAGCTCTGTTCCACCTAAAAATCCACCTTTTCTGTCGTTTTACCGTCCCTTTGTGCCACCTTGGTGGTGATTTCGCGAACAAGTGTCACATGTGACTGGGTTGTATTTAACGCCGTGAATAGGCATTATGGTTGACTACCTACTGTAAATGCAGTCTGTGTGAGTATAAGAGAATTATTTCAAAAACATTAAAGAATCTTACCGACCCCAAACTTCTTATCACAGTGCATTAAACACAGCAATATTCAACAAATTTACTACATGAGGTCAAACCTAAGAGAGGTCTGGATTAAATGTTGTTTACATTGACTCTTTAAAGCCAGACACCTTATATCAACATCAGTTCAGTCACCATAATAAATTCACAGGGTTCTGTTTTATTTTAGTACGTGTGAAACTGCTGTTGCAATTCACACAAATCTCTCTGAAACGTCGGGAATTAGCAAGCAAGGCCTCGGGTTTATAAACACTGTCACAAATAATCTCTTTAGAGATGTTATTGCCAACTGTAACTGCCGCCAATTAACACATCACAATCACTGAACATTATGAACACTGCTCATTGTAGACACCTGCTGGCCAACTCTGTACATCACACTTGAGCTATAGTGCAAGTGTTGAGTCATCATAAACTGTGAAACATTCAACTTAATGATTGTTTAATGAGATGTGACAGTATTGATGTTTGGTTTCCTCTCATTTTAGGGTGGCAGAGAAGGAGCCGGTTAATAAGATGTCTCTGCATAATTTGGCCACAGTGTTTGGCCCAACTCTGCTGAGACCCTCAGAGTCAGAGAGCAGTAAAGCCCACATCACGCTGGCCTCCGACATCTGGTCACATGATGTCATGGCACAGGTCAGTCCTGACTTACACAGTGAATCCTCATGTCAAGAGTTTTACAGTGTATGGAAAGGACGTGGATGCCCAGCATGGATAGATTGTATATCACTATAATGGGTTGTGGTTTGGTGTGTTTAACAGTTTGAAGAATAACTCTGCTTATAGCTTTCAGTGTGTCATTATTACAGTGAAACTGATGTGGTCTGTGATTAATCCATTATCCTGATTTCCATATTGTCATAACAAACTGACCCCAGGCCATCTTCAGTTCACTCGTTTATTCATGCGGTCACGTGTCATTTAAACCAGCGTGTTTACTGTGTCAGTGGAACTGAAGAGGCACTTTGACTGTTTTGCCCTTTGGTTTGTGCATGACATATTTTAAACTGAACAATCTGCATGAGCCAAAGTCTTAACCAGCCGTGACAGGAGAAGTTTCCATCCTGCAAAAACCTATTTTTTTTGTTATATTATCCTCAAACTTTAAACATAACTTCTTAAGACTTGTCGCTTTGTGCCCATCATATTTCTAGTGGTCGCAAGCATCCTTATTATTAACATATTTTAATGATAAAAAGAAGTTATGCAAAAAAAAATTATCATTCCATTATACTTCAGCTTGTCTAACTTTTATTTATACCACAACTATGCTCATACTCCAAAGGATATAGAAAAGACAACCATTTGAGTTCAAGCATGTCATTTTCCTGTTTTGGGCTCAAAGGGGGGTGTGCATCAAGAGGTTAATTAGAAACGTATAAGAAGTTTATGCCCTTTTTCTATTTGCTCTTTAATGCACTGAAAGTTCTAGGGCTTTGTTAATGTTCCCATGTGCTGCACTTTATTTTTACCATTTTGTTTTATTCATATATTTTTATTTATCTATTTACTTTTTTATTTTATTTAAAAGATAATAAAGATATTGTTTGACAAGTGAGATCTCTGATTGTAGTCCTTGAAAACCATTATTGTTATTACTATAAATATTGTGGCCTCTTTTGTTGTGCCTGGTTGGAACATATTATTGTGCTCATTCCCTCTTCTTCAGTCAGTACTGGTTCTGAATTGATTCTAAATAGATCTAGCATGTCTTTTCCTAAAAAGTAGTAGTTTCCAGTTTTATCAGTTTATTTAGAATAAACTCACAGTGGTGTTCATGCAGGAGTTGGAGTACCATCTAGTGGTACAGGTGAATAATGCTGACAGTTTTACATATGGTTGAGATTGTTAGAGTCAGGATTGTATAATCATTGCATCACTGTAGTCATCCTCTCTCTTCCTCCTCTGTCACAGGTTCAGGTATTGCTGTACTACCTGCAGCATCCACCAATATCCTTCGCTGAGCTGAAGAAGAATACACTCTATTTCTCAACTGACGTCTAACCCACAACTTCTGTGCAAAGCCAATGGTCCAGCGGGGGGACACTGAGAGACTGTGCCCGCTCTCCCCTGCATTTGTTGTCTCCAGTCATGTTCATGTGTAAAGGGGGCTTAAGCTTCACTCCAGCACGGAGAAGAACTGCAGCGAGAGGAGGGTGGTCTGGAGCGAGTCCAGGATTCGGTATCACCTTATAGAAATGTACTTATCACACAGGAGTCCTGACAAATACAAACACAAACACAAACACAAACACACTTCCTACCACATTAAACACCCTGTTTACCATCCCTTCTGAAGATTAGTGTCCTGGGATGTTGGTTAGTCAGAGTTGCAGATGCATGCTAGGATGTTGCATCTGTTGTGACGGCTCCTCTAAAGCCCAGTTCAGTGATCCCAAGGCTGGAAGTGAACTGCAATTGCTCTCTTCCCCAAGAGACATTCCAATAAACATCAGCATTTCCATGTTTTATAAATATTATTTGTTTTTGTTTTGTTTCATAAGCTTTTGTGCATGTGATACAAGGGCAGTGAACTGTGTGTGTGTGAGAGAGAGAGAGCAAATGCATTTGTTCAAAATAAAACCTGCTGCAAGTTTTTCCTTATGGGCAAAACACTGAAAATCCCAGACCTTCCTTGTCCAAGTACATCCAGGCCAAAAAATGCCATATTTATTATGAATATGTATAGTTACTTGTGCCTGTACAGTCTAGTACACTTTGAGACTCTATAGAGTCCTTCATTTTTGGCCAATTTTTGTTTAATTTTAACTGTCGGTATAGACTTGATTATACTTTAGAAGAGAGAAAATAACAGTTAAATGAGCCAGCTTTTGGGACAAGTCATGATATGCAATGTAGTAAGATTATACTTGGAAAATTCTAAACTTTATGTCTTGATTTGAGGAAACATTGTCAGGTAACAATGTTAATGTCACCTTTGCAATTTGAAGTGTCTGGTGATGCTTCAGTGTATTCTGTAGAAAGATCTGTGTTAATGCCCTTTATTTGCATGTTTAGCTTGTCAGATAAAAACTGGGCAGGAAAACACAAAGGTTCATTTTTGTATTATGATTTTATTTAATTATTATTATTATTATTATTTTACTCCACTGCTGAAAGCCACTGGCAGACCAGAGGGAAAAACAAAAAATCTGGTGACGTACTTCATAAGCACTGTTAGATTGCAAACTATCTGATATTTTAATATAAGATTAAAAGGAAATTAAAAACTGGTGTATTGTATTTCTGTTGGAAAGATATTGAGTATACTGTATTAACAAGGGTAAATGTTGATGTGACTTTTTTCCCCCCGTTTTTAGTAAAATAAATAAAATTGTACCTTGAGCACAGCATGTCTTTTGTTGTATTAAAATGCTTGAAAACAGAAATTAAAATTTTGATATTTTCTGAACTTAAATATGAATACTTTAGTACCAGGTGCGCATTTTTTGTGGTTGTTTGCACTTTTTGAGGAAAGTGAGTTGAACGGTTGTACTCTTTTGGTTCATTCAGTTACTTAGTTTTTTTTTTGTTTGTTTTTTCTTTCATTATATTGTTCGTTGTTTATATCATTGTCATTAATATCTTTTGACGCCAGAGGGCTCAGGGATAGTGTCAAATGGAAAGCTCTTTTTTTTGTTTGCTAAAAAACATAAGTCAGATTTTTGTTTCCTTCAAGAGTGTCATTCTACTAAAGATGATTACAAATGGTGGAAATCTCAGTGGGGTAATGCTATTTGGAGTTCACATGGCACTGAACACTCTGCTGGGGTAAGCATTTTGAGAAATACATTTGATGTGGATATATTAGAATCAGATTCAGATAGTTTGGACCACTTTCATTTATTAGTGATTTCACTTAACCAACAAACAATAATTCTGGGAAATATACTGTATATGGGTACTTCTCCGGATAATAACAATTTCTTTGAAGTTAAATGAGAAACTCACACATTGGTCGAATAAATTCCCTAATGCTTTTTTCATACTAGGGGAGGAGACTTTAATGTATCAAGTCATAATTATTTGGATAGATATCCGCCAAAGGGGACTGCATGTCTTAGCCCTGCACTGTTAGGACTAATAAATAAGTTTGAATTGGTGGACATTTGGAGAGAAAGATACCCTAACAATTTGGAGTTTACCTGGGCCAACAAAAATGGATCAAGGCAATCTCAAATTGATATCAAAGTGTATGTCCAATTTTGATTTAAATGTTGGCATTCAATATACCCCTTTGACTGACCATAAAAATCTTTATTGATACCCCTTTAACAGCAGATTATGCTCCAGGCCATAGCAAAGCCTCTTTGTGGAAACCTAACAGTTCACGCTTAGAATTACCAGATGTAAATTATAAAATTAAAGAATTAATTGCTAACTATTGGAAAGCAGCCACAATTCAAAATTCTTTTTGTACCAATTGGGAGCTTCTAAAATTTGAGATTGGTGTTTATTTAAGGAAAGTTGGAGCACACTTATCCAAAAAGAGAAGAGTTCCTGAGGACAGCCTGATCATGAAATTATCTCAAACCCGTAACTTTAGTTGTCTGTCTTTGGAGGAGAAATTTGAACTTGCAGCTTTGCAAACTAATTTAGATGATTTATACTTATCGAAGGCTAGGGGTGCTTATCCAGGAAAAGATGGCTTGAAGGAGAACTCAATTCTGCATATGTCTTTAAGCTTGAAAAACGAAATTTTACCCTTTCAACAATTGAGAAATTATGTGTTGATGGCAAAATTGTATGATCCAAAGGATATAGGCAATTTCAGTGCCTATTTTTATAAAAAAAATCTTTATAGTTCAAAATGTACAGAGCAGATATCGACTTTGTTTCTGGATTCAGTAATTAATGTAAAGTGATAGAATGTGTTGTGATGGAGTTGTTACTCATGAGGAAGTACAAAGCGCAGTTAAGAGCTTGAAAACAATAAATCCCCAGGATGTGATGGACTTATAGCTGAGCTGTAAAAATTATTTGCTGATGAACTTTCTCCTTTTTTAACAAATGTTTTTAAAGAGAGTATTGATAAAGAAGCTTTACCTCCTACGTCAATGCAGGGTATCATCACACTAATTCCTAAACCAAAGAAAGATCTTACCAATTTGGACAATTGGCGACCCATTACACTCCTTAACAATTATAAAATTTTGCCATAATATTTGCTAAAAGACTTAAAGAATGTTTGGATAGCGTTATAGATGAGACTCAGTCTGGATTTATGAGAGACCGACACATAATGAATATCATTAGATTAGTTTTAGATTTATTTGATTATAGCAATTTGGTGGAACATAAGTTTTATTCTTTTCCTGGATTTTTATAAAGCTTTTGATTCAGTAGAATTTTTTTTTTAAATCGGTGCAAAAGTTTGGTGAATATTTTTGTAAGTCAGTAAGAACTCTATTACAATTGTAATAGTACAATCAAATTAAAATATGGTACTTCTCCTAGGTTTTACTGGTCACATGGTATTAGACAAGGATGTCCAATATCCCCTTATTTGTTTTTACTAGTTTCCCAGATATTTGCTTCTTATGTTTCTAATAGTGGTCTACGTGGTATCTCTATTGCTTACAAACAGATACTCATCAGTCAGTTGGCTGATGATACCACACTTTTTTTGCATGATGCTAACCAAGTTCCGTTAGCACTAGAGTATATACAGTAATTCTCCAAAGCTTCGGAATGTGAATTGATGTCCATCAAAGAGTGTAATTTGTCACAAATTTGTAATATTTAAATTAGAGATCGGGTATCCTATTTAGGTATTATAAAAAAATAAAAAAAAGTTATGTGATTTTAATCCACTAAATGAAAGTACACAGAAAAAACTTTATATATGGCTCCAGCGAGATCTGTCTTTCACACTACGGAAGAGAACAGACTGGTGATAGTAGGAACAAAGTTTATTAATATGGATGCAGGGAACAAACACTGGTCGATGGAAGGGTGACTGAGAAGCAGTTGCACTGTGACTAGCTGGGTGGAATATGATGATCACAGGTGCAGGCGGTTGAAGAATGGGTGAACAGGCTGAACACACACAACGGCTCGGGATTAGACGACAGAAGACTAAAGACAGGTAGCCTATCCGAAGACTGTTAGTCAGGTAGGCAAGTCTTAGGCTGGTAACGGGAGTTGCAGCAAGAGATGAGTCTGTACATGGTTAGACGAGACCACACAAGGGAGTGCAAAGAGAAATGTCTCTTTATAGGGAGTGCTGATGAAGAGGTGCAGGTGCTGATGTAATTAGGTGATGGCTGATGGTGTGCAGGTGGGAAACATGAGGGATGCTGGGTAGTGAAGTGCGGTTGAGGTGACAGAGCTGGTGACCGTGACACTCATTAAAGGGAAGAATTTTACTAGCCAAAGCTGAGGGCTTGTCAACATACGCTGCTTTTTCTTTGGTGTCGACACCGCCATTCTTAAAAAAATGTATACAATGCTCCTCAACTTTGTTTGGAAGAATAAAACTCATTTTGTCAGAAAATCTGTACATGAACACCATTGAGAAGGGGGATTTAATCTTTCTTGATTTTCCCACTTTAAACAACACCTTTAAAATAAATTGGATAAAGAACTTTATTAATAAGCCCACATCTATCTGGAATCTGATCCCTAATGTTATTTTTTCCAAACTAGGGAGTTTAAAATTCTTATTAACCCTATCAAATTATCCCTTTTTTATAGGCAAATGTTATCAGCTTGGTCCCTCATCTTTAAACACAATTTTATATCTCACTCTTATATAATTTGGAATAATAAGGACCCTACTGTATAAACATAAATCTCTTTTCTTTGATAGTTGGTTTAAAAATGGAATTATTTTTGTATCTCAACTTTTCAATCAAAATGGTTCAATTTGTAATTATTCTAAATTCTTGGTAAAGCATGGAATTCCTGTTACTCCAAAAGAGTTTGCAAATGTGGCTGAGGAAGTGCCACAAGTAGTTCTCATGGTTTTTAAAGGATTTTCTTTTTCATCTCTTTGTCGCTCAGTGGATCTGTGTAAGACATTTGTAGGTGAACAGTGCCTTTCTTCATCTAAATAAAAAAACAATAAGAAAATTTGAGTCTTGTTTCAGGAGGAGTCTGTTTCTATGCCATATGTAATTTCTTATGAGAATGGTTTTGTAAGTGACATTCCCTGGAAAAAAAGTTTGGACATTACCTCACAAATACCTGATAACTAACAAAATGAGAGAAATTACCTTTAAGTTAATTCCTAGGTTTTACCCAGATAAGTGTTCTCTCAAAAGACTTAAGAATGATATTAATCATTCTGTTCTTTCTGTTTAGAGAAACCTGAAACTACTTTACATTTATTTTGGAACTGCTCTCTCACAATGACATTTCGGTGTGACATTTGTGATTTTATCAAATGTTATGTGAATGCTAACTTTGAATTTACATATAGAAATGTAATGTGAAAAGAGATATTTATTTTATAAACCTTATTTTTCTGTTAGCTAAATTTCACATTCACAAATGTAAATTTTCTAAATGCAATCCTCTTTTTTTAAGATTTAAACTTGAAATGAAAACATATTTTGAATCTATTGAGTTCTCTAAAAACTTAAAAGCTATAAGAATAGTGGCTGTGTTTAAGGACTTGGCACTTAATCTGGATTGAAAGACTGAAGGAACTTAATCTGGACTGAAGGACTGGAGTAGGCTATTGTTGTATTATGTTATATGTTATGTTATGTCGGATTCTGCACTGATTGCAGAATGTTGCTCTCCACTGACTGCGCTGATCAAAAGCATTATGGGAAACGACTTGCTGACGACAGCTTAATGCTCATTGGTTTAAACAACCGTGATGTAGGCTATTGTTCTCTTTTAAAATGTTTGATTTTAAAACTCTGATATCATGTTTTATGTGTATAAAATATGTATGAATATTCCCAAACTCTCTGACAGTGCGATCTCTATATGGGTTATGTGATGTAATTTTTATTAAAAAAATATATAAAAACACGTCTGTATAAAAAATAAAAAAAAAAGATTGATAAACACGGATTTGGAATGGGATTAAATAACAGGTACTTTGGGTGTCTTGTTCATTATTTTTATTTTCATATAAAAGCAACAGAACATCTCGGTTACGTATGTAACCCTCGTTCCCTGAGTAGGGAACGGAGACGTTACGTCGGATGACGACGAATGGGGTTTTGCTTAGAAAGCCTGTCATCTTCGAGTATATAAAACGAGCCAATGGCAATGAAATGCCATGGGTCTGCGGAATTTGCATAGCGTAAGTCCGCCCCACGTCGTGGGTATATAAGGAAGTACGCTGGCAACATGCAAATATGTCTTCGCTGAGGAGCCGAGACTGAACTCCAGCGGTACAGCGGAAGTGGCAGGGAGACGTAACGTCTCCGTTCCCTACTCAGGGAACGAGGGTTACACATGTAACCGAGACGTTCCCTTTCGTAGTCACTCCGAGTTACGTCGGATGACGACGAATGGGGTTCCCAGTGTAATCACGCCACCTCTCGACTGTCTTCCAGTGCCCTGCGAAAGTCTGAGCTCCCTGTCGTGAGACTAGCACGGACGAAGGAGTCCTACTTAACACAGGAATACCAAGGTACACTGGGAAGCATATCCAGTGGAAATATGCAGTTATGCCCAGCCCGAAGGGCTGCATATGGAGAATCACTGGGGTGTCCAGCCGCAGGTGGAATATTTCAACCCCAGGGGTGGCAAGGTGGCTTGCCAAGGGAAAGACACATGCTCAAGCGGCTTACAGTGGAATACACATGTCGCCCATTAGGCTCACCTGAGGAAAATATCGCACGTATCCCGTCCGTGGAGAGGAATGGCGAGCAAGCGAAGACACCTGAGCAGAATCTCTTACCGGCTAGTTGAAGCGAGTACATGAGAAGAAAATGGCTCCACTCGGAGATTGTAGAATCTCGCGAAAGTGTTAGGTGTCGCCCAGCCTGCAGCTCTGCAGATGTCTGTTAGCGAGGCGCCATGCGCTAAAGCCCAAGAGGATGCCACACTCCGGGTGGAGTGGGCCGTCACACCAAGGGGGCATGGTCGACCTTGCTGCTGGTATGCCAAAGCAATGGCGTCCACTATCCAGTGAGACAACCTTTGCTTGGAGAGAGCCTTTCCCTTCAGCTTCCCACCATGACAGACAAAGAGCTGGTCTGAGGTCCTAAAACACTACGTTCTGTCAACGTAAGCACGGAGTGCGCGTACTGGACAGAGCAGTGCCAAGGCTGGGTCTGCCTCCTCCAAAGGCAGCGCTTGCAGGTTCACCACCTGGTCTCGAAAGGGTGTGGTGGGAACCTTGGGCACATATCCAGGCCGGGGTCTCAGGATCACGTGAGAGTTAGCCGGCCCGAATTCCAGGCACGCTTCGTCAACCGAAAATGCCTGCAGGTCCCCTACCCTCTTGATGGAGGCCAATGCAACCAGGAGCGCTGTCTTCATTGACAGGAACTTAAGCTCCACTGATTGCAGAGGCTCAAAGGGAGCACTCTGCAGGGCAGTTAAAACCACTGAGAGGTCCCAAGAGGGTACGAGGGGAGGACGAGGAGGATTCAGTCTCCTGGCTCCCCTCAGGAACCTGACAATCAGGTCGTGCTTTCCCAAGGACTTACCATCAACTGCGTCGTGATGTGCGGCAATGGCGGCAACATACACTTTCAGGGTGGAGGGAGACCTCAACCACATCGCCGAGCAAGCCACCCGTCTCGAGAGTGCTGCTTAGCCTGGCGTTTGGCCGGCTAAGGCGGAGACGGGCGGTGCCACCCTCCTGCAACCCTCTCCTGCTCGGGGCTAGTGAAGGCCCGAGGGGAGGGGCCGCAGGGAGGCGGCCTCAGCGGGAAGCAGACTAAGGAGACCGCACGGACGGATGACCGTTGGTGCAGAAGGCCTCAGTCTGCTTCTGGGGTGGTCGAAGACTGTAGGGTACAGTCCTCAACCCCACCGCCGAGGAGCCCAGCCTGGGACATGGGGGAGCTGAGAAAATGAATTCTCAGACCCCCTCACATCAATCTGGCTGAGCCCATTCCTGGACCACACCTGTGGACATCACCTGGCCCGGGATCACGCAGGTACCGATGTCGCCCGTAGAGCGAGGTCAGTAGTGTGCGTGGCGGATCGACCAGCCCGGACATGGGAGGCATAGCGTCCCTGCGTGGGGGCGTGGTCGAGTTTCCGCGTTCTGTCAGTGTTGGCCAGGGAAGGACCAGCGTTCCACGGGGCCCAGGTCTGACAGAACTCCCAAGTCAGCACTGCCTCGTAGGGCGAAGGCGACACAGAGCACTGCATGCCTGTGCCACGATAGTGACAGAGAACATACAGCCCATGATCGCCACGTGATCGAGTGCAGCGAAGGCGGAGGACGCCCGCGGGCCGCGATAAGTCACGGGGACCCTCGCGAGCCGGAGGCGTCCTGATGCACGTCCGGGAGAAAGGCACTGGGAGCGAGTGCTGTAGAGCAACACGCGCCCAGAAACCAATCGTAAGCCTACAGCGCTCGGGGGGGAGAGCGCCCCTCCAACCGATGCTTTCAGCTGCCCGGGAAAGCATGGCCATCAGCTCTGGATCTGACTCGACTAACACTGACACTCCCGAGGGAGACAACGCAGTCGAATCCTCATTTCCAGAGGAAACAAGCGAGTGGTGTGACACCATCTGCTGGAGTCCCGAATGAAAACACTGGGTCCCCGAGAGGAACCAGGCACACACGGAATCCCCACGGTTTGCGATGTGGAGGGGGGCATGGCCCGAGGAAGGCTCGTCGGAATTATGCCACACCATAATCCTCAGATCACCCTGGCCACCAGCCAAAGTATCCCCTCTCGAGGAAGAGATAGATTGGGGTGTGGCAGAGGGGACTCTCACACAGAGATCATTGAGTCTCGATCTATAAACATCGCGATGGTCATGTTCCCGCAATGAAAACATGAGTCATCCACGAGCGCTGCCGAGCGTGATTAAGCCCAACACGCGAAACAGCGCTCGTGACTGTTAGACAGATGAGTCACGCGCCCACATCCAGAAAATAAACGGGCGAGCCGTCTTGAAAAAGACGTGCCGCGTGCAGCTCTTTTAGAGAGAGAAAAAAGCTCAGCAGAGTGCTGAAGCGCCCAGGGAGAAACACACACACTGTCGGCAGATCACTGCACAGATCAGCAGCAGGCAATGCGATCTCGCTGGAACACGCCGTCACACCAACACACTGAAGAGCCGCTCGTCTCGTAGAGTGAAGATGATACAGAATGGCTTGTAGGAGTGAAGAAAACTCTTGGCTCCGAAGCGAAAACATATCTGCATGTTGCCAGCGTACTTCCTTATATACCCACGACGTGGGGCGGACATACGCTAAGCAAATTCCGCAGAACCATGGCATTTCATTGCCATTGGCTCGTTTTATATACTCGAAGATGACAGGCTTTTTAAGCGAAACCCCATTCGTCGTCATCCGACGTAACTCGGAGTGACTACGAAAGGGAACTTAAATTACATCCAGTTTATTAGCAACACTGTGCACGAGCGTGAATCCCGTGAATCCCACAATATCCATCTTTGATCTAACAGGTGTCAGATCCACTGCGAGAAGAGAAAACTGTCCGGCTTGCCTGTGCTTTTTTCATTCCGTCCCTCACTGCAGCCGCCTACTCTCGCATACATTTCAGGTGAGGCAAGGCCCATCTCAAACAAGCCTATTTTCTTAATGCCTTGTACCATTGAACATAGTATCACGTGGATAGAATATGCATGGAAATGATGACCTTATAGTAAAACTAGGCGTTGTAAGTACTAAGCTCCATATTCAGGGAGGAGACGGGGTGGAGATGCATGTACACACAATCTTCCGCTGACTGCCTGGGTTTTATAAAGGGAATTTTGCGCAGGTTCTGGTGTATGCAGGCTTTTATAAACCTGAAAACGTTTGTGCGTACGCAAAATTTAGATTTTGTGCATACGCACTTTTAGGATGTGTTATGAACTGCTCCGAGACACGAAGGTTGAGGATCCAAATGCAGTTTTATTTAAAGGAGTCATAACCTAGTATTACCTTGGATACCTACTGCTGTATTATAGTCTTTCAGGCCCTTCTAAAAAAGAAAAGTGGAAAAAAAATAAACACAGAGCTCCTCAGACCCTTATTTCTGAAGGCATTATTGTCTCGCGAGATCTGATGCGATATTTTGGCTGTCGTGGACGGTCATTTTAATAATGCAAATGAGGGGCGCGTTGATTGGTTGCAGGAAGGAGGGGGGTTGACACCGCAGGTAACGCTTTAGCATATCATTCCAAAATGACATCATGGCGCAAGTTGTGAATGAACCCGACCTGGCCGCGACTGGCTTCCCGGCCAGTGTATAAGCGTTAGGCAATCAATATACAACAATAGCCGAATTCATGATGATCTCAGTCATTTGTTTTTTGCAAAGTAACATTAGCAGCCATTCCCCATGTTTACCTCGAAGCTAATACTCCCGCCAGTGTTGTGCCTGAACGCGTTCATTGAAAGATAGTTCATGAACTCGTTCATATTTTGGGCGAACGTGAACTGAGCGTACCGCATTACTGCCTGATGAACGTTACTGTGAACTCCTGAACGCCACGCTCTCTCAGTTTAACTTCGTTCAGTAGGATGCCAGATTTCTATAAAGCCTTCCAGGCGAAACCCCACCTAAAACACACCGTAAACCGGCCTTAATATGTAGCGGAAAATCACCCAATCTGGCAACACCAGCCACCAGTGTCTATTGACTCTCTTGTTCGATCTCGTTCATCAAAATGAACAAATCTTTTTTCGAGTCATTTCGTTCATTTAAGGGGCTTTAAATGTTACTATTAACTGGCAAATTCCCCGAACACATCCACCTACGCAATCTTGATCATATTCTGAATTAAGAAATCATTATAATGCAGTCAAAAATCGTTTACAAGGAACATAAATAATTACTTCACCTCGAGTCTTTCGTTTATTTGTCTAGTGACAGACGCAATAGCATACAATAGCATACAATACAATTAGCAGTTAGCTGCTGTTTGTTACACACAGTAGAGCAATAAAAACACAGTCTTACCGTTTCAATTGCAGGCAAGTCTCTGATTGTTGGAATGGCGCTTTTCCCGAGCTTCGATGCCAACTTCGCCTGATATTGCCCCAAATTTGTGAAGGATTCCAGCGTACAATGTTTAGCACAGCACAGACACCTAACGATAAGCCAGTGGGAAGGGTTGAAGGAACCGCGTCATTAAAAATTAATTTAATCCACTGGTCCCTGATAGCTAGGTCCGTTCTTGGTAGAGAAAACACATTTACATGTTGATTCTGGCAGTCAACAACAGAGCATTTCACGTGTGCACTACGTTTCTGCATCTTTCTCGACTGAACTGAATATGAGGGGGAGAGGGGCAGGGCTTCCTGCAGCATAGGTCTTCGGTGTCCATATATGGTATATCCTGCCCCGTCTTGACGTCAAGACGGGGCAGAAATCAAAATCTCGTTTTTTAGTGTGCGTGCACGTGGGCTATTTTACAAACCCTGAGGTAAACAAACGCTTCACTTTTAAATATCGGCTTCCCGGCCAGTGTATAATCATTATGCAATCATAACATACATTGATTCTCGTGGAAAAGTGAAAATTGCAGGTTATGACTCCTTTAAAGGGTTATACAGAATCGTAATCAAAATCCAGGCAAAGGTCATACACAGGCAGGCAATCCAACAAACAGACAAATCAGGAGCGTGAGGCAGAAACAGGAAAACCAGGACACGAGCAGATATCAAGAACCAGGAATAACGACAACAAAGGAAATGCTCAGAAATGCAGTGGAATAACGTACAAGACTTCGCAGGGAATGATGAGGTTAACCAGGCTTATATAGGGTGAACTAAACAATATAATGAGACACAGGTGTATGTGATAATCAGGGATGATGAGTCCAGGCAGTGAATTATGGGAAATGTAGTTGTGAGTGAATAATGATAGTCTGATGTAGAGTGCCCTCAGGTGGCTCTCAAGGGCACTCCAGATGATGACCGTTACAGGATGAAATCTACAAAAAGTTGTATACATGAGGCCCCAGGCCCTTGAACACGGAGAGAAACCGGGGCACATTTCACTGAAGTCTATGCAGGCATATTGATAATTTGAAACGTGGCTGCAAATTCAGTTTACATTTGCGTTGCCTAATTTTGCATGCACAACGTGACAATTCAAATGCTTAAAAATATAACACATCTTTCAAAGATGCTGCTCTTTACACCGAAATTACCCGGAACAATTTGTCCCAGGAACTTTTTTTCCCAGGAACTTTTTTTGCCCCAAACCAGTTGCTTTCTGCGTTTACACCACGGTCTAAAGTACCAGGAAGATAATGCAAATTAGTCTGGTGACATAGAACTGTGCGCGACTGCTCCTCCCAGTCTGCGATGGACAGTAATCATTTTTGAGCGACACGTTAATAACAAGTATGGAGGAGATTCAAGCTGTGCTGCTTTTGTTTGTGATGTATTGGTTTACTAACGAGGTAATTAACAAAACGACAGAAAAGAGACGAGCACTGATACTAAAGCGTATTCAGAAAGCTTGTAATGCTAGATATAAAATTAGACAACGTATGTTATCAGCTATTGCGGACATTGACCGTGAGATGGCTGGGATGAACACGCGCCATCAGGCAGAAAGAACAAGATTGGTAAGAAATGAATCCATCAAAATGAACCAGAGTTGTGAATAATGTTATTATCGATTACATCAACTTATTTTTTTCCACTTTTGTGTGTTTTAGATATGCGAGTTCTATCGAATGCGTCATGTTTCGCGATTAGTTTGGATACACAATAGAACAAAGGGATGGTGGGACAGCGTGATTCCAACCTTCACCGAAGCACAGTGGATAAAGAATTTCCGGATGTCTATGGATACTTTTCTGTACCTCTGTCGTCGATTACAACCCCAAATGGAGAGACATGACACAAACTACCGACATTGTGTACCCATTCAAAAAAGAATCCCCATTGCACTGTGGAAACTTGCGACCAACTCGAGTATAGAGGCATCTCTCATTTATTTGGAGTAGGAGTTGCTACTGTGTGTCACTTGTTTTCACGATTTCTTCTCATCTGTTGAGAAGGTACTCATGCAAGAAGTTATCCAGTTACCAAACAATGAAAAGTTAAAAGAAATGGCAGCATATTTTGAGCGCAGATGGGGTTTGCCACAGTGTGTAGGTGCAATTGATGGATCACACATCCCCATTCTTGGACCAGAGAAGTACCACACCGAGTACTTCAACCGAAAGGGCTGGCATTCGATCATCCTACAGGCTGTTGTGGATGGAAGGGGTCTCTTTTGGATTTTTTTTTTTAGGAGTGCCAGGGAGCCTGCATGATGCCAGAGTGCTGCATTTGTCAGGATTGTGGGACCTAGTGGATAGAGGTTTGTTACTACCTGATGTAACTAACAACATTTGTGGACATGATGTGTGGTACTATGTCCTTGGTGATTTAGCCTATCCTTTGAAGAGCTGGCGGATGAAACCTTTCACAACAACGGACGACTGACACCCCAACAACTTGTGTGCAACCAGAAAACAAGCAGAGCCAGGGTGATGGTTGAGAATGCTTTCGGTAGACTAAAGGGCAGATGGAGGTGTTTGCAGTAATGACTGCAAAACACACAAGGTCAAATCCCTGACCCTGGTGATAGCATGTTGTGTTCTGCATAACCTCTGTGAAATGAATGGTGATGAGCTCAGAGAAGAATGGGTTATGAGTACATTCCACCAGCCTGACAGTGCACTGCCATCCACTGTAGGGACTAGAGGCCTAGGGACTAGATGCATGCAGAGGTCAGATGACATTTTTAACTACAATATAGTAAACTGCAGTATCACTGGTTACAGACTGAAAAAATTCAGAAAAAACAGAGATTCTAATTATTGGACAAAAAATTTCCTCACGTAATAATCCAGAATACTGTCTAACCCTTGATGGCTGCACTTGGACAGTGTTCAGTCAAGTGGCTGGGCATTGTGGCTACTTTTTGAATGACTGAGCAAACTGTCCAAGAACAGACAGAAACCCGGCCTGAAAGTCCCTCTGCTGCCGTCTGCTTTCTTCAGCTTCCGACTGCAGGAATGTCAACTCTTGCCTCCTCATCTCTTTCCTCAGCTGCATATATTTGTCATGATGTTCTTGTCCAAGCTGCAGGGCATCTTCCATGCCCCTCAGCGCATCAAGGAAATCACAATCCCTTTTCCTCTTCCCTAAGTGAAGAAACACTTGACAATATATACACAAGCCCACCCTGAAACAATAAAACCATAAAATACTTATTTTAAGTGTTTCAACTACAAAATCTTAATTTTAAACTATTTGTGTTGGGCCATCATTCTCCATATTTCATTTATCATGGGCCAGTTAAGTTTATACCTGTCAAGTTTTGGATTTGAAAATAAGGGAAATTTTCTGGCGCCCAACGCGAGCAGCCCCCCCCCCCCCCCCCCCCCTCCATGCTGTGAACATTCATTATAGCCTAAATGAAAACACAAAAGGGTGTATATGAAGAGCATTTATTTAAAGGCTTATTTGCATATTTTCTGTTCATTTATCATTGCTTGTCTTTACATTTACATTTTATTTTCATTCCACACGTTCTTTTCATTTCATATTGCTTTTCTTTTACAGTTTTTCTTTTCATTTTACATAACTTTTCTTTACTCTTTTAGTGAGTTATTGTACAAATTTGTTGCAGACTTTGCATTCGCGGTATTTACATGAGGGTTTTGGTTTTTTGGCAGGAGTGCCCAATTCCGTCTTTTTTCTTCTTTTTTTTTAACGAACTTTATTATGAACAATGCACAGGACAATAGAGCTGGTAAGTCCCGCCCCTTCCGTAAAACCCCGCTGGACCTCTAGGTTGAAAAAACGTCAATGCAAGTGAATGGGAGAAAATAATTATTTTCTGGTCCCGTTTGAATTGTGCCATGAATGTGAACATATGTTATCTGTGAATTTTTTATATAATCTTTCATGTTACGAGTTTGACAGTATATGGTATGATTCTTCGGCTAGCAGTTGTGGAAAAGACATAACGAGAAAGACTACATGTCGCCTATGTGACGTCACCCCATAAAGTTGACTTACCCGTGGTTTTCGCCAACCTCAGCGATTTTGTCCTCTCCCTGAAAGAAGGCGGTGAAGTGCACCAAAGACACAGCCATGTTTAGCGGGATCCGTGAGCTAGTGTCCGTGTGCGAGTGCTGGTGACGTTTCAAACGCGTCGAAAGCAGCGAAGAGTTGTAGTCCACAAAGTGCTCTCACACAAAGTCTAACCGTATCAAACTTCTTTTGAGTAAAATCAAGGAAGATTCTACTGAATATAAGTACTTCTTTATTTGATACGTTTACAATCATTTAATGGCTGTTTGCCTATATGTTCAAATTTAGAAGGAGAAAAGCTAAGCTTTCTTTTTCTTTCTTTTTTCGACTCTTTTTATTTGTTTTTGTTTCGACGTTTGATGGTTTTAAAACTATGTTCCATTAATGCCAGAGGTTTGAGGAACTTGGTCAAAAGAAAAGCTTTTTTTCTTTTTTGCAAAGAATGCAAAAACGACTTAATTTTCATTCAAGAGTCTCATTCGTGCCCTGAGGATTTTAATTTTTGGAAAAACCAATGGGGAGGTGAGATGTGGTTAGCTCACGGGTCAAGTCACTCCGGTGGAGTTGCAATTTTGTCACATACTTTCCGTGGAAAATGTGTATGGAGCAAGGGTGACTCTAAAGGTCATTGGATAATGCTACTGATTGATATCAATGATTGTAAATTCATTATTGTTAATGTTTATGGGTACTGTTCAAAAGATGCAAACACTTTGTTATTAGGTGAAATTGAAGACTGTGTCAATTCTGCCATGAGTAATAACCCTAATGCTAAATTAATAATTGGTGGTGATTTTAATTTGGTCATGAATGGTTCAATGGATAGATTTCCTCCTAGAGCAAACAGTGAATCCAGTGATCTTATACGTTTAAGTTACAACCTTGACTTGATTGATATCTGGAGGGTAAAAAACCCCTCAACTAAGCAGTTTACTTGGAGCAACAAAAATTTCTCATTACAGTCGCGTATTGACCTTTGGTTGGTTTCCTCAGACTTAGAACCTTTTATTTTAGAAACATCTATATTGCCTGCTGCTTTAACTGACCATAAAATTATTAGCCTTAAAATTGCATTGTCTGGGCGTAAGGATCATAGAATTAGTGGAGGATACTGGAAGCTCAATAATTCATTGCTAAATTTTGAAGACTTGAAATCCATTATAGAAAGACTCATCCAAAATCACTGGAACTCTGCAATTAATAATGGTGAATTTGGTTAACAATGGGAACATTTGAAATTTGAAATAGGATGTGCTGTTAGGACCTATGGTAAAAAAAAATATCTATTAAAAGAAGGGCAGACTTAATTGAAATTTCAGCTGAAATTACTAATTTAATGGAGAAAGCCACTTTAACTGTCGAGGATCAGGCCACTTTGAATGAACTCCAAAATAAAATTAACAAAATATATGAAGAAAAAGCCAAGGGGGCCTTTATTAGATCGAGAAAGAAGTGGTTAGAGATGGGAGAAAAAAAAGCAGTAAATATTTATTTAGTCTTGAAAAAAGAAGGGTGGAGGTAAATGCTATTAGAAAAATGAAAATTGATGGTGCTGTCTGTGAGGATACAACTCTTATCTCATCCCATATAACAAATTTTTTTGGTAAATTGTATGAAAAGGATGTTAATGTTATTGACCCCTATCCTATTCTAAATTCTATTACTTCAATAAAAACTGTTAGTAATGGTTTT
Source organism: Squalius cephalus (assembly GCF_949319135.1). Lineage (NCBI taxonomy): Eukaryota > Metazoa > Chordata > Actinopteri > Cypriniformes > Leuciscidae > Squalius > Squalius cephalus. The sequence goes on from NC_137126.1 coordinate 16,143,860, forward strand.
AATTTTATATGTTCAAAAATTATATCATTGGAAGATTAAATTTTTATTGGCAGTGTATGAAGAATCATTTGTAAATGGATGCCTTCCTCCATCAATGAGAGAGGGTGTTATAACCCTAGTACCAAAATCCCATAAAGACACTCTTTTGATTGATAACTGCTGCCCAATCACATTATTAAATAACGACTATAAAATTTTGGCATCTGTTCTGGCAAAACGACTAAAATATGGCCTGGATGATTTGATTGATGAGTGCCAGTCAGGATTTATGAAGGGACGTCACATATCAAACAATGTAAGGTTAGTTCTTGATTTGATTGATTATTGTGATTTGGTTTTGGATCCTGCTCTAATTATGTTTTTAGACTTCCAAAAAAGCCTTCGATACAGTTAGCCATAATTTCATTTTTAGTGTATTACAATTCTTTGACTTTAATAACTATTTTATCCATGCAGTAAAAACATTATATGTAAGAGGAAGTAGTTGAGTTAAACTTTTTTCTGGAACAACACCTAAATTTCCTATTCACAGAGGAATAAGACAGGGTTGCCTTATCTCACCCTTTCTTTTCTTGATAGTTACTCAGGTTTTAAATGTAATGGTCAAGCAGAATAATATGATTAAAGGTATTAAAATTCATGATAAAGAAATAAAAATTTCCCAATTTGCAGACGACTCCACAGTTTTCCTAAAAGATCAATTGGAAGTTCCTAAAGCATTGGAGACCATTCAAGAATTTTCTCGGGTCTCTGGCCTCTCTCTCAACATTTCAAAATGTGAAATATTATCTTTAAAAAATATTGATAAAACAGCGATCTGTGGAATTCAAATTAAAGATGTAGTTAATTATTTGGGAGTAAAAGTATCATTGAATTCAAATATGGTTATAACAGAAATTAATTTAAACCCTAGAGATGTAATTAAAAAGAAATTCAATTCTTGGTTGGCAAGAGATTTGTCTCATACTGGTCGAGTTTTATTATCAAAGGCAGAGGGTCTATCAAGAGTTTCTTATCTCTTTTCTGTAATGGATTGTCCCAAGTCATTATGTTCCTTATTAGATAAATTATTATATAATTTCATATGGAAAAATAAATCACACAAAATTAAAAAGGAGGTTCTAAAAAATAGGATTAGTGATGGAGGTCTTGGAGTTGTTGACTTTACCCTATTTAACCATGTGTTAAAAGTAAATTGGTTAAACAGATTTGTTAAAAAAACAGACCAAAATTGGAGGTATTGAATTTTTGTTACAGTGCCCCTTCTCACTTGGTAAACTACCCATTAAATTAGCAAAATTTCACCAACAGGTTTTATTATCATGGTTACTGGTTTACAAACATAATTTTTCACCTCACCGTTGTTTTATTTGGAGTAATCAGAATATTATTTACAGAAATAAATCATTGTTTTTTGAGAGATGGTATTTAAACAACATATATATTGTTAATCAGCTGATGGATGACAATGGTCAGTTTTATTCATTTCCAGAATTCTCCAGAAAATTTGGTTTTGGGGCTTCGTTAAAGGAATATAATATTGTATTCAACGCCATTCCTAGTGGTATAAAAACTTTCTTGAAAGGAGAGCAAACTTATAGTCCTATATCTTTATATAACACTTCTATTTCAATTGAAGGGATTTTGATTACTGATGACAAGTTCAATAACCAGTTTGTTCGTAATCTTATGAACAGAAAATCTAGTATCATCTTTCAAGTGGATGGCGTTATACAATATTAATTGGAGAGTGGTATGGTCTCTTCCACACAAATATTTGTTAACAAACAAGATAAAAGAAGATACATTTAAAATATTACATAGATGTTACCCCTGTAATAGTGTACTCAATAAGTATATCCAAAACGTAGAAGATAAATGCACTTTCTGTGATGCTGAAGAGACAATTGTACATATTTTTTGTGAATGTGTTTGTGTTAAAGCTTTTTGGAATGAGTTATGTACCTATCTCTCAGAGAAAACAAATGCCAAAATATGTATTAACACCTTTAGTATTATTTTTCTTTATCATAATCCAAATTCTCATATTCAGTACGTTGTTAATTTGTTTATGATTCTTGGTTAATGTTTTATTCACAAATGCCCGTTACTGTCTATTTTTCTAGTAGACTATAATTCCTATGTTTTGTCTTTGATGGGCATAAAAAACAAAAAGTCTTTGAAAAGTCAAAGATTGCTTTCTATGTTTAATCTTGTATACATTTTTTTTTCTTTCTTCCCTCTGGCACTTTATTTTGTTTTTATATTTTTTTTGTGATCTATGTCTTTTATTATTATTATTATTATTATTATTATTATTATTGTTGTTGTTCCTGTTATGTACTTGTTACATCTTCATTTTGGCATTAATAAAAATTTTTTTAAAAAAAAGCATGTTCCGGAGTTTAGCAATGTTTCTGAGGTGGAAGAAGGCTGTTTTTGTAACATATGAAATATGATTTTCAAAAAGATAAGTTGCTGTCTAATATAACACCCAGGTCTTTAACTGTAGAGGATGAAGTTACAGTACATCCTTCCAAATGCAAATTGTATTCTAAGAGATTCTGTGTACAGGGTTTTGATCCAGTAAGTAATACCTCAGTCTTAGCTGAATTTAATAGAAGAAAATTACAGGTCATCCAATATTTTATATCTTTAACACACTCTGTCAACTTACATAATTTCGAGAATTCATCTGGTCGTGATGAAATATATAACTGAGTATCATCGACATTAGCTGTGTCCCAATGTGAAGACTGCATCCTTCGAAGGCTGCGGACTTCAAACGATGCAGCCTATGCGTCCTCCGAACGACACACCGTGTAGCCTTCGTAGGATTTCCTAATTGTGCAGCCAGGTGTTCCCGATTACCGCTCCAGGCGGCAAGCAACGGTGCGAGAGTATGCTGCCATCCTGATAATTCATTTGATATAATTGAGTAAACAGCTATGGAGCCAAAATTGGCTATTGTCATTTTTACGTTTTATATTTTACTGGAGGACATGGTATTATTAAGGATGTTTCAGGTCATGTACTTTCGGCTTAGCCGAAGATTCAAATGTTCATTTACCTTGATGCGATTTTGTAGTGTATTATTTTTTATTATGCACATAAATGGACCTTGGACCATCAACCATATTTGAATATAAAACTCAGTTGAATATAAAAAGTCCAGTGCGAATGTTACTCCCGCTCTTCATCGGCAGCTGTCAGTCACTGTTGCTAGGCGACAAGAACAATCCGAGCGCTTCAGATGCGCCCTTTGAAATGGGACGGAGCTGTAGTTAGCAACAATTTGTTAATATGAAGAGTTCAGATGCAAAAGCCTCTAAGTGCCATCTGAAATTTTCCTCTAGAATGATCATTTTTATCAAGCTTGTATATTTAAGTTCAGTAATTTCACTTAAATGACAATTAATAGGTAATTTGCATTGCCATTTAAGTGAAATCGTTGAACTTAAATATACGAGCTTGATAAAAATGATCATTCTAGAGGAAAATTTCAGATGGCACTTAGAGGCTTTTGCATCTGAACTCTTCATATTGTGACAATAGGCCTACATTTACTTTAATATTCAAAATACAGTGGTGGTGTGTAAGGAACTACTTCGTTAATACTCGAAGTGATTTTCCCACACAGGTCAGCAACTCTTCAAAATTGTTATTTTACAATATGATGCATTGTTTTACAATAAACTACACAAAAGTACATAGTTTAAATGTATCAACCTTGAAAATATTCAGAAGTAAAATGCAACATATGCAGTAATATAAAAGCAGAACCATCATAAAAACCCTGACAAGGTTTTTTTCCTCCAGAATTCCTTTACTTTTACTCTTGATACCTTAAGTACATTAAAGTACATTAAAGGTGTGAAGATCTGATTGTTGTGCATATGAAGACTTTTATTATTTATTTGGTCAATGTAAATTTCATTATTCATGTATGTATGATGTATTATGTATTTTATTATAACATCAGCCTGCCCAGGGACTACGGGTGGAAATTAGCTCTTGAGCTAAAACCTGGTACTATGCATCTCTCCCCTTGAGGTTAATGTTTATTGTACGCTGTCCCTGTTTTTCTAAATAAATAAATAAATTAGAGTATGCAAGATAATTTTGCTTAACTAAGGTTTGAAATATATGACTAATAGTTTTTCCCCAATGCGGTATGGTTATTAAAAGCACTTTAGTGTAATAAAGTATCTCAATATTTATTCCATGAGTCAGCCCTGCAAACCTGTTGGTAGACAACTTAGTGGATAGTGGAAATATGCAGTCAAACACTCTGGAGACTGTGCCAGATGATGTCCCACCAGCAGAAGCCTTACTAGGGTCTCTATTGTGGAGCCCATCTCGGTCCAGCAGCACACCAGGGTCTCCCACTCAGCCGAATAAAAGTCTACATCATTTTTCTTATTTTATGTACTGTAAATTTAAATGTTTATGTTGATTTTGAGATGTTTAACGTATGTTGTAAATAGTTCGGGGAAAAACGTTATAGAAGAATTTGTTTCATGTAGAAATTATGACTGTCATTACAAAAATAAACAATGTCCAGAGCAATGAATTCTCTTTTATTTACACATTTAAAGTTGCAGAATTTTTTTTCCTTTTAAAAAATATAAGTGAAAAAAGTTAAAGAATATATATATATATATATATATATATATATATATATATATATATATATATATACACATACATATTTCTCAATCATTCTTTCAAGAAGAGAAAACAGCCTGTCCTGTGCTCTCCTCGCCTCTGCAGTCCCATGTCTTCTCTAATCAAGTCCAAAAACTCGTCCTCTCTGTCTCGCCTTCATCGTGGTGCTGGTGCTGGTGCTGCTGGTGCTGATGCTGGTGCTGCTGCTGCTGCCCCTGGCTCCTCCTCTTCTTGGTCACACACTGCTGAACTCGGCCCTGGTGTGTCCTCAGGGATTGAGGCAATGAGGGTGCAATGCCTCTGTCCCAACATCTCATCCATGAAGACAAACCAGGGCCAAGTTTCAGCAGTGGGTTTCCCACTCACACCCTCACCTGTCCCAGGACACGTGCAATCCTAAAGGCAGAGCAAATTAACCATGGCTTGTTAACAACAACAGCACAATACATTTCAGCAAAGATGTGATCTCAACTTTCTTACTTTGTATTTTTAAAATCATATTCATGTTTAATTTAATTTTTTTTTTTTTTTTTTTTTTTTTTAATTGCAGTTTAATAAATTGAGCTGTCTGCTCCTTGCTCCCTGAAACAATTATTAAACTATTAGCACAAGTTTTGCCTCAGACCACCTGACAAATGAAGCCACGCGAAGGAGTTAAGGTGAAGTTTATAAGAAAGAAAAACTTGTGGCTTTTAACTGTGGTTTCACTAGCTATTTGAGTAAATGAAAACATAATACTTACATTTAAATGTGAATTTGCCGTCCACCAGCGAACTCTCGGCCGTCATTTTTTTTATTTATTTTTTTATAAAAATGCTGTCGTCACCGCCGCGCGATGAATTATGGGGTAGGATAGTCCGCAAAGTGTCCATTTATGTATCCTTCCTTTCACGGGGAAACGAAGCGCGCATTTGGCGTCGCTTTAGCCTTCGTCGGGCCGCGATGACGCAACCGTCCTTCGAATACGGCCTTCGGAGGATGCAGAATTTAATTGGGACAGCCTTCATAGCGCCGCGGTGACGCAATCGGCCATCAAATGCGACCTCCGAAGTGTGCAGCCTTTGAATTGGGACATCCTTCGTCGCTCCGCTGTGACGTTTCGTCGCGCCGCTGTGACGCAATCGGCCTTCAAATACGGCCTTCGGAGGATGCAGACTTCACATTGGGACACAGCTGTTGTCGCGCTAACCCGGTGGAGGTGTGGCTGTCTTCCGTGTACCTGTCATTTCTTTCTCCTGCATGCCGCCTCCCCTGCGCGCGCTCTGCATGCCGGCGCGCACGTGACTGTGCGCGATCTGCTGCAGGCTCAACCAGGTGAACTTAATTGGGGAAACTAGAAGCTCGCGCCTAGTTCAGTGTTTCAAACAGGGGCGTAGCAAGCTTTTTAAAAGTGGGGGGGGATGGATGTGGTTTGTTTATTAACAATAAAAACGATGAATACAAAATTCGACGAAAAAATTCGATGAAAAAACGACAGAAGGGTACAAAAGGTATAGCATACAAGATATAAAAAGCTATCTTAGAAATAAGATTAAAGAAGTTTCTTATAAACTTATTCACAGATTTTATCCAGCAAGTCATTACTTACAAAATTTTAAAAAGCAATAAATGTAAATTGTACTTTTTGTAATGAATATGAGGAAACTGCCTTGCACTTATTTTGGCACTGTGCACTCAGTTACACTATGGGGTAAGGTTGTAACGTCCGTAAGGACGTTTATAGTATTGTGTGTGTGTGGTGTTTTTTTTTTTTTCCGTCCTGTCTCTTTCTCTTACTTTCGATCTCTTAGGTTGTTGCTGGTTGGCTACATTGCTTGTCAGTCAAGGCTAACGAGATGAGTGGCCGCGCCTTGGGAGGCGGGATCTGCAGCCGCATGATGAGTGACACCTGGTGAAGCGGATATTTAAAGACCATGCTGCTGCCAGTGTGACTAGAGCACTTTGTATTGAGAGCACTTTGTATTGAGAGAACCTTTGTAATGAGAACCTTTGTAATGAGAACCTTTGAGAGAGACGTTTTGTTGTAGAAAGTGTGTTTTATTTTCGTTACGTTGTCCACATGTATGCTCACTCGTTCCTTGTTTTGGCTGTGTCCAAAAACTTTCTCATAAATGAGTGAAAGGAGAAGGGGATAGGTAAGATTGTCACGTGACATACATTGTACACACGTAGTAACCTTGTCTGTATAAAAACACTAGTTAGGGATTTGTGCCACCCATTGTATTTATGTTTATTAGTTAGTGTAGTTTAGTTAAGACGTCCTAGACGTTGAAGACTTTTTCTTTGACCTTTTCTTTTTAGTTAGTGTTAGAAGTTCATGTGTTAGATAATCTTTTTGCTTATATTATTTTCTTTTGTTTGGCACAATCCGTTTTTCCCCTTTTTCCTTTGTGGTTGGGTTTCTGTTATGGTATATTCATTCATTATACATTTATTAAACTTATTCACTTTATTCAGTGGTCTCTCGTTTTCTCATCTCACTCAGTGTGGTCTGTTGATGCGTGTCTGGGCTGGTTACATGTGTTCCCCTCTTAAAAAGCCCTAGATGGGCACGAGTCATAGGAGGGTCGTAACAAAGGTTTATTAGGGAGAATATTCAGTGTTTAAAACATTTTTCACTCTTATGGGAAGATGTATTTTTGGCTTAACTGACTATCCTGACCAAAAAGAACAGTACTTTTACTTAATTAATTTACTTATTCTGTTGACCAAATTTCACATTCATAAGTGTAAATTTAGCAATAAAAAAAAAAAAAAAAATTATGGTTTTGTTAACTGAAATATGTATTTATATTGACAGTATCAGAGACTCTGTGAATAAGAAAGCAGTAAGAACTTTAAAAATTTGTAAATTTTGCAATTTATTTATTTGATTTTATGCGTGTATAATACTTTCCTCCCCCTGGCAATTGTTTTGTTTGTTGTAATTTGTATTTCCATCTTTTTCTGTTTCTTTTTTTACTTTTTTTGTTTCTTGATAACATGTTGTATGGTATAGTTCTTCGAAAAAAGAAAAAAAAAAGATATAAAAAGCTTCCCATTTAAATTAGTGATACTAGAAAAGTATAAAAACACACTCGGAACACGGAAAATAATAAAATAAGTGAAAAAAACAGTAGACTTGCTAAAGAATCAGAATCAGAAATACTTTAATAATCAGAGGGGGAAATTATTTTTGTTACAGCAAACTCCAGATATACAATATATAATATATATATATATATTAAGAACTATATATATATATATATATATATATATATATATATATATATGCAAACAACAACAACCAAACTGACCAATGAACATATGACCAACTACCTCGCATTTAAAAGAACCAAAAGTGCTCTTTCTGCCCTCCTTACAGGAGACAAACTGTTCAGCAATCTTTTTTCTGTTTACCCTGTCCAGCTTGTCTTTATGTACATGGCACACAGCAACACTGTTGAGGCGGGTTTGGGTCATGGTGCTGCGTAGCCATGTGTTCAGCCTCCGGAGGCTGCTGAAACCATAGATATCATATAAAGGCTAGATGTCTTAAGGCGGAGTCACTTCCGGCATCACCGGCGGCCATCTTACCACAGGGCTCTGTGAATTAAGGTGAGTGAGCAGCACGTACACAAATCCTCTTATCTCGCTGAAATCTGGACGGATTTACAAACGGTTTGGTTTCTTACAAACGTCATTACCGTGGCTATATTTCTTTCATATGGAAGTCCATTTGTATAATTATTCATATATATGCAGTTTCATAGCTACATCTCTGACGTTTATAACAAACCAAACCGTTTGAAAATCGGTAGAAAATTTAAAAGTACATGCACCATGTTGAGTGAGCGAGCACCCTGTGGTAAGATGGCCGCCGTGTGCGGACGTCGACCTCCATTGGCCAGCAGCGTGGACGAGACATCTAGCCTTTATATGATATCTATGGCTGAAACTCCTTTCTGACTCTGCTGATGACACAGGCACAAGGAGGAGTCGGGCAACTGTTTCGACTTGGTCAAAGAGACCACGGACCTCTGGGGTCATCCGTTGAAGAACAGCAACAATTTCAGTGCTAGACTGGAAGCTGTACTTCATTCTGAACAACGCAAGCTGAACTTTGAGGATGTCTGGGTTGATTTCTGGGTACTGTTGGACAACATCATGTATCTTTCCAGTTAAGAGAATTTGTTCCAGGTGCCTTAACATTTGCATTCCCTCCTGCTCAAATCTTTCTCTAAACTGCATGTCAGCAACATCCAGAACTTTGTAGAATTCAGTCCTGTAGTAGTCAGAAGGGGACACATGTACATGTGCAGGAGCACTACCTGTGAAGCGCTGAGGTGGGATACGGACACGAGGAGAGGCAATTGGAGTGAGATAGAGTGTCTCACACATCCTTGTTGCTTTTGTGTAAAGAGCCTGAAAACTCTCTGTGTTTCTCTTTTTGCTGAAACTTTCCTTAACACAGGCAACAGCTGAAAGCATACCATCTAGGGTCTGTGTTCTTCTCTGAAGGGACATATTCAAAACCTCCAACTCCCCTGTGATCTCCAAAGCACACACAAGACCAAGGACAACATTTCCCTGCTGAAATGTCTCATACAGCCCCTGTGCCTTACTAGCCGCATCAGACTCACTCATTGCCATCTCAGCCAAAGCCTTGTTTATGCACTCGTACTGGTTTAGCACACTTCGGATGGCACTAGTGCGGACCGTCCACCTTGTTGGACACAGAGGTCTTATAGTGTGACATGGACCCTCACCCTCCTCAGACCTTGCAATTCCCTTAAATATGTCCTTCAGTTTCCCTGACTGCCCAAACAACACTCCCAACTCATTGACCCAATCCAGAGAATTACGTATAAATATTGAGGCAGTACAGGACCTCTGTGTAATTAGGTTAACACAGTGGGCAGCACAATGAACATAGGGAGCCAGAGGTTGTGTTTTTCTTACAATGGCCTGTGCTCCATTGTATTTGCCAGCCATATTTGCGGCCCCATCGTATGCTTGGCCACGCAACCCAGTGATAGGCAAGTTTAGGCGCTGCAAAACATCCATGACTACTTTTGCTAGATTTTCTCCTGTTGTCAAAGAAACCTCATAAAGACCAATACATTTTTCACGAGGGACTAAATCCTTGTCAACATATCTCAAACACACTGCCTCTTGCTCTTTTCCAGACACGTCTTGTGTCCCATCCATCATCACAGAGAACTGAAGGTGTGGAAGTGATCTGATGTTTTCAACTACTTCGCGTATGATCACGCTGCTGAACAAAGTTAGAATTTCATTTTGAACCATAGCTGAAGTATATACATCCTTTCTACCACCTGTCAACCACTTGGTTAGAGAGGGGTCATCCTCTGATTTGTACTTCAGAACCTGTTCAAAATTTCCCTCACCACATTCATGGCCCCTAAAAGGTAAGCCCTGCCTAGCCAACATCTGCACAGCACCAATGATTTTGAGAAGACATCCCCTTGCTTCCTCTTGCTGTTTCACACTTGCACTAGATAGCTGAACCTGTACTGATTGATCTTCATAGATGTACGTTGTCATAGCTGTCTTATGACTATCAGATCTCTCATGCACAGTAAATCGCTCAAGGGCTTTTTTCCAATTTTTAAACCCAGATGAAATGAATGCTGAATCAGCATTCTTGGCAAGAGGTGATGTCTCAGAGTTAAAGGCTTTGGAGCAGTAAAAGCACAATACACCCTCAACACCAGGACTGACATGGAGCCATGGAAATTTCTGGTACCACTGAGTTTGAAAACTCAGAGTATATTTGGGCAAGGACTGTTTTGCAATTAATTTTGGATCTGGTTGATTGGGCTTACTGAACTGATGGCGAGTAACAGCCACGTCTGAGTTCTCTGCTCCTCTCTCAACCATTTGATCTTCATCCTTATCCTCTCTGACCTCTCCCTCACTCTGTTCTTCTGGCCTGCCTGCTTCGGACATGCCTGCTTCGGACATGCCTGCTTCAGACCTGCCTGCTTCGTGCCTGCCTGCTTCGTGCCTGCCTGCTCCGTGCCTGCCTGCTTCTGGCCTGCCTGCTTCGGACCTGCCTGCTTCGGACCTGCCTGCTTCGGACCTGCCTGCTTCGTGCCTGCCTGCTTCGTGCCTGCCTGCTTCGGACCTGCCTGCTTCGTGCCTGTCTGCTTCGGGTCTGCTTTTTCCTCCCTCTTCATCTCTGTCTTCCTCACTCCTGGCCACATCCTCACATACACCCTAATCAAAACGTTTGAAATGAAATTGTGAATTTGATATAAACACACCAGACACACGCATGCACCTGGGATGGAAATAAGCACCAAACATTACACAAACACACACGCATGGCCTCTCTTCCTTCATAGACCTCTTTCAGAAACTGTAATATTCATTTCATTGCTCACCTGTGAACCTTCCTGTGCTCTATCTGAAACTGATGGCTCCAGCAACTTTCTCTCCAAAACAAGGGTGCAGTGGTAAAGGAATAGGGTCAAACAGTTACAGCTGTGGCACTAGCAAACCTCAGTGAATACTGAAAAGTAATATCATGAAATAAATGCAAACAATATCTAATGACAATAGGCTACTGTTGTTTAATGTCAACATTTTTCAACTTTCAGCTTTCAACTTCACTTACAGGATTTCTCTTGAAAAATATGTCAATCTTCTCCTGCCTCTTTCTTTTCTGCATTTTAATGATACTGCGTGACAAAAAGACAGTGGTAAGCTTGATAGTGACATGGGTCTGACAGGACTGTGACTGAGACTGCTAAATTTTGCTTACTTGCGCCCTGAAGAGGGGAGATATATTTATAAAAAAAAAAAAAAAAAAAAAAAAGGCCACACAAAGCTTTTTCTCTGATGGTATAAATAATGTAACAATTTACTGTTTTTAAACATTAAAATAATATACGCTTTTCTTTCATAGTTCTTCAACAGATATGCAAACAATGGGTCTCATTCATGAAACACGAGCAGAACGAATTTTTGTGTAAAGCGTGTGTAAAGTGGTTCTGGCGTAAATTTTCGGATTCATTAAAATGTTTGTATTTTCCAAATGTTAGTTGGTACGAAAGAAATCTACACCTGCTCCCAGCCACGCGTAAATAGTGCGTTTAACATCCGAACGTTTTGCTCATTAATAAGGCTGCATTTTAATTCACCTTAATCGGGTACATATTTACACAGCATTTTGAAAAAATATTATAGGCCTATATAGTAATTACATACGGTTTTTCTTTTTACTTTTATTACGAGAGCCAGTAATAGCATCTGCAAACGTTTTTAAAGTTCAAAACGTTCAAAAGTTTTTTTTTTTTTTTTTTTTTTTTTTATATATTCAAGCTGTTTATTCATTTTTTTTTTTTTTACAAGTCCGCAAGTCACAAGTGTTGCAGTCAAGCTTCATGTCGAACCATTTTCTTTTCACTTCTGGGATTGTTCGATTAACAGATGAAACTCCATTAACTGCATCTGTAATATGCTGCCAAGCATTTTTACCTAAAGCACCTAAAAAATCCTTTTTTTTTAGGACCTGATACGCCACTATGTAGGCGTATGCTTGAAAATAAAATGTGGCGTTTTGAATGAACTTCTGATAATAAAACTTGAATTTCTGCATCTGAGAAATTTCTCTTCTTCATTCGCTTTTGAGAAGACATGTTGAAATCCTTCGTTTGGTGTCATAATATGATGCCCATTTATAGTTGTCAGTGGGATTTAATGGGCGGGATTTATGGTAATTGAGAGAATGAGCGTGCACGCGCGTCCCATTTACGACTGATTGGAATTCATTAACCCACACACACGTCACTATCAAATCTGACGTTTACGAAGTATTTGTAAATCAGGAGAAGAATTTTCGGGAATGTCTCGCAAATCTCTCACATATTTACTCGTATATTACGAATGTTTCATGAATGAGACCCAAGGTCATGATTTCTCACTTTTTTCTCCTCAAAAGGTACAATCAAACACAACAGGTAAGTATCCACTAAAGTAATCAGCTAATCAGCAAACAACGCTCAAAACATCAAAATCAATTGCACTGGCAATAAACCCATAAATACACTGCTTAATAATGGCAATTTGTCCCTCTTGTGGACGTTCCACTAGAAACAAACATTGATGTATTGTTTTAATTCATTACTGTGAAGCTGCTTTGATACAACCTGTGTTGTGAAAAGCGCTATATAAATAAACTTGACTGACTGACTGACTCTTCCTCGTCAATCCCCTGCCTTCTTCATCACAGTTACTTTATACACTACATACCACATACATAACTGAATTTAGCTAGCTGCTGAACAATATCCAAATTAGCATTAGTCGAAAAAACGAAATATAATACAGAAAACACTCGACATGTCAACAAAACAAAAAGAACATCTTCCCAAACACATATCAAGCTTATTTAAAAACCTCCAAAGCATAAACACTCATTCAAAGTACCTGGAAAAGGGAGACGTAAATAACGATAAACATTCAAGTAACTTGAATCAAGTTCCCGCCTCAGCACGAGCTGGCGATACATCTAACACACCAAGAGAGGCGGGACTTAAGGCAGAACAGCCAATCATCAGCCGGTCACACTCAAAGCCGGTGTCACGTTTGAGAGGGAGGGGGAGAGGAGGCAGCCGCAGCGAGCGCAGACACAGAGCGGCCAGAGAAACGGAGGAACGACTGTAGCAGGCCCGGCTGCAGAATGAAATGACTGAGGGGGCATGTGAAATTATTAAGGGGGCTTAACTTTATACCATCAATGAAACAATACACACTGATAACTTGCTTAGTAAAAAAAGATAAGCCAGCGTAATTTATTATGCATATATTAACCCTTTCACGCTTAATTTTTATATTCTAACTGACTCTGAGTTTTTTCAAGGCGACTGTTATTTTAGAATTTAGAACGTTCCCCCTTAATGTTTCCATGGCAACGCGTCATATTTGTCACGTGACACACCGCGGATATATCGCTTTTATTTCCTTTTCCCTTTTTTATTCAAAATACTCACAAACTTGCTTACCATGTCATCAACTATCTGATATTCCGATTCTCAAAAATGTGTATGTGAGTGTGTTTGGTCATTTAAAAACCTTTATAAATAATCTTGATCTTGACCTATAACGTGAGATGGCTGTGTCTTTGCGCCGCAGTTCTGAGAATCCTGTGAGTCATCAATTTCTCCCGAAATACATGCAAGCAAGTGGAATAGAAGAATAGAGTAAACTACTTTATAGTTACTTCCACTGTGTTTGTCTGATATGATATGAATAACACACATGTGACACGTCGGCAAATTATATTTGAATAGATTGTTATTGCTGCTTCCACAGACATCAGTGTGTATTTTACAAACTCCAAATGTATTGTTTTACTAGTGCTTAATGTGTATTTAAATGTCTGAAACCTAAAATAAACATTGTGAGGTTGAAAACACTGCATAGTTGTGATATATGACAGCGCTGAGCGCGTCCGACTCTGGCTCAGCGCCAGCCAACGCGCGAAAGCACAGTTTGAATCTGGCAGTTATGTCACGTAACCGAACATTCTAAATCCCATATGTGGGACCGTACTCTCAGGGGCACTGAAATAAAAAAATCCCATATATGGGACTGTACCGCTCAAAAGGTTAAACATTTCATTTGTAACCATAAATACAAAAATGAAACTGAGGGGGCACAAATCAGATCTGAGGGGGCAATGCCCCCTTTTGCCCCCTCGTGGCGCCGGGCCTGGACTGTAGTAAGGCGTTTGTGCAAAACTTCGGAAAACCTGCAGAAAAGGTGTGGGTGTTGAACCCTCTCATCGGGAAAAGTGTGGGTGTTAAAACACCCACATCCCCCACGGGTGCGACGCCTTCAAATATGCGCATTAGTCATTTGACTGGAGTACGACGGAGGACAAAGAGGTCAGCAGAGGCACAAATTCATTCACTGTGAGGAACTGGGACTTTTATGACGGGCTATCGGTAAGCTCACATGGACTCTTGTTTCACAGACTCTCGTTTGGATCCTTTGTTTGTTTTGTCTGTTTGGTATTTAATGTGTTAAATGTGTTAATGTTACAGGTGTAGTTTGAAAGCAATTAATACTGCATGGTTTAAAAAAGAGAAACTGACAACTGATAAGACCAAATGCTTTAATTGGTATAGTGTTGCTTGTAAAATGCAGAGTAAAAGTACCAAGCTGTGTTGCCTGTAAAAATGCATTTGTCCTTTCCTGTATTGGGAAAATACCTGATTATTTAAAATGTTTGTGTTTTCTTTTTCTTTTATTTATTTAAAGGTTTTTCACCTGTTACATCTGATCCTACTGCATTGCTACATCAACTGATCAAAATAAATATTATTCTGAGTGAAATCCCAAGTCTGGTCCTTTTCAAGTGAGGGCACCTCACAGTAAAATACACTTGACAGACATAACAGTGGAAATTAATTCCATGTTTTCTTATAATATTAAGTGGCAGCTGTAAGGGGATTTACAGTCAAAGACCCAGAACCAGATATGATGAATGAAGATCCGGAGTATTAAATTATAATAAATTAAAGAAAAGTTTTACTGAAGATAGTTTGCAGTTTCATCAGGCAGAAGTCTGCTTCAAGACTCACAAGGAGATAGGCCGCCCTGCTTATTTATTTATTACAAAGATCACAGCAGTTATACCCTTCACCAAGGTCTAAGCTATGTCCTTGCTTCAGGTTGAATGATTCTGATTAGCTAAGAAATAGATAAACATAGTAATTTTCCACACATATACAGATTACAGATAGACTAAAGCATATCTCCATCGATTATGCAGCTGACACTCGGACCCTGAAGTTAGACACGTCGTGACCTTCCAGGTCGCAGATTTGGGTTGCTGGCAGTGATGCACGGGTTAATGTATTAACAAACCGCACCCGACCGACGTTTTCAACTAACCCGCCCGCAACTCGGACCGCAAAAAAAGAAAAAGATTTTTTTTTTACCCGACCCGCTTCCTGGCCCGCATTTTTTAAAAGTAGTAAATGCTCGTCATAGCGTCTTAATATAACTTAATATATTCTAATTTTGTCAAGAATTATAAAAAATCGTCAATAAGCTCATAATTTGTACTAAAATAGTCTAAATGTTTAGTTTTAAAAACAATTTTAAAAAGCTGGCTATGTCTATTTTGATGTTTCTGCGCAAGTTCAACAGACAGTGAGGTTCGGGTTTGTTCCGATCAGAGCTCGTGAGCGGAGAGCGCATTTCTGAATATTCTGCTCCGCTCACTCATTCCGTAGGGTCGCTCGCCCAACCCAGAATGGCCTGCTGGTTCGAAAATATGTGGAATAAGGGCTGCCTCCGACAAATTTTTTTTTTTCTAGTCGACTAGTAGTTGTTCATTTAAGCCATTCGTGGACAAATCGCCCCTTTATATTAATTTAATTACTTAAATAGGCTATAGCCTACAGGATAATAAGCGTTATGACCGCATGCATAAAGCTTGCCACAAAGAACCGGTTAAAGTAATGATTATGAATGTGGCTAAATTAGCAAGGAGACATTTAATTGTTTAGTAATAAACTGGTGTTTTCTGTGTCACTGCAAAGATGAAGTTGATGATGCGGAGATTGCGGACTCGCCATGAACGCCAGAGAGAAATGCACATTTCATATGGATTACATAATCAGAGAGTAGCCTATTTATTTTGGTTTGAATATTTTCGTTTAAAAGAAGACATTTCAAGCTTTCTGTAATATATAGCCTATATTTCTCAAATCTGTGAGGCACAAGCTGAGTTTCGGCGCCCTCCAGTTCACATGCAATGCAAGTGGCGCCTTATTACATTGTCTGCTATATATTTGCTTCTTATTTATTAAATACATTATTATAAAAAAATTGATTGATAAAACATTGATCAAAACTAAGATACAATTTATACAAAACGAAAATCTTTTAAAAAGAGTTTTCTATAAAACAAAACTTAATGAAGTCGTCAAAATCATGTTTGACCAAAAACAGCACCGTTGCTAGGAGGGCGCTAGCGCCTCTGCCTTTCAGCGCCTCTGCCTCGCGAGTGGATGATAGCCCTGAAGACGCCTAGCAATGATATACCTTTAGTGGTAGTATACCTTTAGTTAAGTTATACCTTAAGAGTCTTCGTAGCGCGCTAAGAGACATATCGGAAAATGCAGCTCAGGTATGATGCGTAATGGAGATTCCAAAGCGCTCTTCTTTGGTCAGAACCATGGAGAGCAATCGCGGATTTACTTTTAACAATGCAACAAAATATTTAAAGAGCATCAAGCTATTAAAATCTATATTATGTATACGCACAGATAATATAACAGTAGGCTATATTAAAAAAAATTTTATTAGGTTAAGCAGTGATTAGATAACGTTTTTTTTTTCTAATTTAACGTTTTTAATTTAAGGCCCACCCACTGGCCCATCCAAAACTGGAATCCTGGCGCCGTGCCTGGTTGGTCGTGCCAGTTTTGTGGTTATCAAATGTGTAAATAGCATCACAAGAAGTACACATGACAAAGCCAGCACTTTGGTCATCATCTTTCATTATTTCGGCAAATGTCTCCCACACTTTGCTCTTTCTATTTGTGTATTTGCGGAGCTTCCACTCCCCAGTCTTCACCTTTTCTCTTGCCGCCTCCATCTCTACCTGCAGACTGAGCTCATGCGTCATCTTCGAGCCAATTATTCAGCCAATAAAGTGTAGGCCTATGTATTTCATAGAAAATTGTGTCTAGTACTATATAAATTACAAAGATTTAATTGGCATCTTTATTTCAAACGACCCGAATATCATTAAAAATATTTTTGGATGACTCATAACCGCGGATAACCACGGGTGACCGCAGGTACGCTCATTTTGGATCAACCCGCGCATCACTGACAGACATTAAAGAATACATGAAAAGAACATTTAAGTAATCACACTGGTAACTTTTATAACAAAGTAAAATCTCATAAGCCTAGAGAAGTCATTCAACTCATTTGATATTTAGAAGGAAAAATATTGATTAATACCTTGATTATAATCACTCATTAGATCTATATTGAAGCAGCAGTGGATTACATAATCTACCCCTTCACAGCATATATATTGAATACCTTCCTTGAGTTTCAGAATCCTTGCTTTACGCTTTGTGTCCAGGTATGCTTTCATCTTTTGTTGATTTTGCTGGTTTATTCCTGGCAGGGTTCAGATTGTACTGTGGAAGGACTAACAATTTTGTTCTCATTTTCCTTCCAAACAAAAGCTCAAAAGGAAATTCCTGTGATAGCATGAGGTGTAGCTCTGTACGTTTGCAAGAATTCTACAATAAATTATGTCCATGGAGCCCTCTCTTTCTCCGCAGTCAAAATGGCATCCTTCAGTACCTTATTCCAAAGCTCAACAGCTCCATTTCCTTCCAGATGGTATATAGAGGTGTGAATGTGCTTGATATCTCTTTCCTGCAAGAAATGTTTGAACTCTGATGACAGGAACTGAGGTCCACTGTTTCCAGTCCCTTTTGGCTGAAGACTGATCTCAGAAAACTGGTAACAATAGACACAGTCATGTGAGGTGCAAATGCAACCTCTGGCCATTTTGAGTGGTAGTCAATTAATGTAATGGCATATCTGCAGCTAACTATCATATCTGCCTATCCCAAAAGGACCTACCACATCAATGCCCAGTTTCTGCCCTGGACCAGCTGGATACTGAACTGGAGTCAGTGGTGTATGTGTGGTTCTAGCTGTCTCATTGTTAAGTTGGCAGGTGACACAGGTTGCAATTGGGGACTGTATATGCAAATCCATCTTAGGCCACCAATATAAGTCTCAAAGTCGCTGTTTGGTCCTCACAATTCCTTGACCAAACGTGAACGTAAGCTAAGTGGCACAATAAGTATGTGGGTTCCTCTTAGCACATAAGAGTCATGGATAGATAGTTCATGTCTTACTGGGAAGTAAGGAAGCCCATCAGCAGACAGGGTTTTAGATGTTGAAGACAAGCTGTTCTCAATATATTGACGAAGTTTGGTGAGCTCAGGGCAGGAGGAGCTTTCAGCAGCAAACTCAGCAACAGGAACAACTGACAGCAGGGAGATGTGGAGATGGCAGCTACAGTTTCTGGTTCAGAATCAAAGTCAGAGTTAATTTCAGTTGCCAATGGCAGACGTGATAGACAATCTGCTACCTGGTTGTCAGCTCCACCTTTGTATTCCATGTCATAATTGAATCAGAGCAGTCTTGCAACTACAGAGTATTTCCTCTCTGCAGCTGTCAAAGTTCTGGAAGCAAAAGCCACAGTTCCTTCAGACATATCTGGATGGATCTGAGTCAGGATACCACCTATTCCAAAGTCCGAAGCATCTGTTGTGACAATTGTGGGCAAAGCAGGGTCAAATAAAGCCAATGCAGGGCTCTCTGCAATCAGTTCTTTCACTTTCTGGAAACTTCTGTGTGCTTTGGTGGTCCATGTGAAATTTTCATTTCCTCTGAGCTCTCATAGGCTCAAAAACTGCTGCATAGCTTGGAATAAATTTAGCATACCAAGCAGTGAGACCTAGAAATAATCTTAGTGTAATCTGAAGGAGCTGGGGCATTTTGTATTGCCTCCAAGTGGCTGTTGTCTGGCATCAATCCCTCTTTGGAAATGGTGTGTCCCAGGAAAGTTTCTCCTGGTGGAACTTACATTTCTCTTCATTTAGACACAAACCTGCTTCTTGCAGTTTGTGCAGCACTGTTTTGAGGTGGGCATCATGACAATTATATCATCCAGATAAAACTGGACACCTGAAACATCTCTGAGAATAGTAGACATCAGTTTTTGAAATGCTGCTGGGGCTGACACGGATCCATAGCATATTCTCTTAAAAACGGAACAGGCCGTCATGTGTTAGAAATGCAGTCAGGTCTCTGCTTTCTTCATGTAGTGGAACCTGATGGTACACATTTGCAAGATTGTGGAAAACATCACAGCGCCTCTCAAATGTGAAACGAGTTGGGTTCACTGAGATTCACACATTCTGATATCTTTACTACAATGGGCGACAAATGGATCAGGCGATAAGGCGAGGAATCTACTCTTTCCATAATGTCTGCCACTAACAGATGGTTCAGCTCCACAGGCACAGCATCCCTTACAGAAAAAGGTAGCAAAAATGTTGCACAGGGACAGCATTTTCACACAGTTTTACTTTATGTACAAAGTTCTTTGCACAGCCAAACCTTGGCGTGGCAGAATGAGACACCTGCTGCACAGGCTGTTTGGAGGTGATTATTTTATTTCCTTTTATGCACAGGTTCAAGAAGGATGTTAAGTCCATGCCCTTCAGTGGGTTTTCACTTTTCGCAATATATAATGTAGCAGGTACTGAACATTCTCCATGTTGTGCAATCCATAACACATCCAGACCTTAATACATCCAGCACAGGAAGATCATCTTTTGTCAAGTCAAGTCAAGTCAAGTCAAGTCATCTTCATTTATATAGCTCTTTTAACAATGTAGATTGTTCCAAAGCAGCTTTACATTGATAATAGGAAATTAAAGTAAAGTGTTTTGGCTTTATAGCAGCTCTAGTAGTAGTAGTAGCCTCTAGAATAAAGTTATTGTCTAGCTAAAGTTAGTTTGATTGATTCATTTCCGTCGCAACGATCATTAGTTATTAACTTAGGGGCGGGCCGCTAACACGACACCGTTTTAACAGAAAACTCTTAAGTTCTTTCTGCGCAAACTTCAAAAACGTGAACCAGTGAGAACGTCGATGGCGTGCACATGCGTATTACGAGTTCAGTCTATAGGTGTGAGCATTTGAATATATGTGCGCAGGCGTGTAGTCCTTCCCTACATATCAACCCTCAACATACAACTTGTCTGGCCTTAAAATTAATACAGAATTTTTATGGCTTCCACATAGCCACGCGAACCGGAATTATCCCGACAACGCTTTATCTGTATCTGTAAAGGGAGGGGAGGGAGGCCTTCACAGGGAAGAGCCTAGGTGACATTTCAGGACTGCGCTGTCGTCGCGTCCCTCATCAGATCTGGATACAGCCTGGATCGGGCGGGCTGCGGTAAACCTCGGGATAAACAGAGAGACTAATATTAGCGTAGACGCCATTCTTCTTATGATGTAACGAGTGCATCAGGATTTATGGGAAGTGTTCCCAGTTCCGGCTGACCTAATCTACGCAGCCTAACATTGAATTATAAAAGTCTATAATGTGTTATGTGTATGCTAGGTCAAAGAGATGTGTTTTTAGTCTAGATTTGAACTAACAGAGTGTGTCTGCTTCCTGGACAATGTTAGGAAGACTGTTCCAGAGTTTTGGTGCTAAATAGGAAAAGGATCTACCGCCAGCAGTCAATTTTGATATTCTAGGTATTATCAACTGGCCGGAATTTTGAGATCGCAATAGATGTGAAGGACTATAATGCGTTAAGAGCTCGCTCAAGTACTGCGGAGCTAAACCATTTAGTGCTTTGTAAGTAATCAGCAATATTTTTGACCAGCTGTAATGTGTTTATTAAGCGTGCAGGGCAACCACCCACAATAGCATTATTAGCCTTGATGTCATGAACGCATGGACTAATTGTTCCGCATTTGTCAATGAGAGAATATGACGTAATTTAGATATATTTTTAAGATGGAAAAATGCAGTTTTACAGACATGTGACTTTCAAATGAAAGATTGGTATCAAAGAGCACACCCAGGTTCCTAACCGACAATGAAGACTTGACAGGGCAGCCATCAAGTGTTAGAGAGTATTCTAGATTATTACGTGAGGACGTTTTTTGTCCAATAATTAGAATCTCTGTTTTTTCAGAATTAAGTAGTAGGAAATTACTAGTCATCCAATTTTTTATATCACCTATGCATTCCGTTAATTTTGTGAATTGGTAAGTTTCGTCAGGGCTTGAAGAAATATAGAGCTGAGTATCATCAGCATAACAGTGAAAACTAATTCCATGCTTCCTAATGGAGATATCATTAGGAAGCATGGAATTAGTTTTCACTGTTATGCTGATGATACTCAGCTCTATATTTCTACACGCAAGGGTAGCATGTACAGAGTGAAAAGCAACGGTCCTAGAACTGAGCCTTGTGGTACGCCATACTGAACTTGTGATCGATGAGACATCTCTTCATTTACTGCTACAAACTGACAACGGTCAGATAAGTATGATTTAAACCATGCTAATGCAATTCCACTAATGCCAACATAATTTGGCATTAGTCTATTTAAAAGAATGTTGTGGTCAATAGTATCAAATGCAGCACTAAGATCAAGTAACACTAATATAGAGATACAACCACGATCGGATGGTAAGAGCAAATCATTTGTAACTTTAATGAGAGCAGTCTTAGTACTATGGTACGGTCTAAATCCTGACTGAAAATCCTCGCAGATATAATTTCTTTCTAAAAATTAACATAGTTGTGAGGATACCGCCTTTTATAGTACTGTATCTTTGACAGAAAAGGCAGATTCGAGATCGGCCTGTAATTGACTAATTCTGTACGATCAAGTTGTGGTTTTTAACAAGCGGTTTAATCATAGCCAGCTTAAAAGTTTTTGGTACGTATCCTAATAACAAAGATGAATTAATGATATTGAATTAATTTTGAATATGTAACAAGACACACATCAGACTGTTCCAGGGACAGCTCAGAAAAGTACTGCTTATATATACACTCTGGCAACAAAGATACAAAAGATTATGTATCAACAATTAATTATTGCATTTTAGTGCCTGACAATGTGCCCACTTCAATGTTACACACAATTTTGTTTGGAGCAGAAGATGTGCTAGTCATGTACAAAACAGTCAGTTCAGGAGCTTCAATTTCACGGATGTTCTGTTTCCGTGCAGAGTAATGATACTGGATCTTGGAAGCAGGGATTTGATCCCATCCAAGCATCAGTGAGTTCAGGCACTGCCATTGAATTATGGGGTCTGTCAGGCTCTTTAAATTCATCACAAAGGTGTTCAGATCCAGGTTATGTGCAGGCCATTTCAGTTTTATCATTTCTATATCAATCTCACTTCTGAAAAAGAAAATTATTAAAGGAACACTCCACCGTTTTTTGAAATAGGGCTTATTCACTTTCTTTCCTACATTTAGATAGGTGGGCAAATGCATTTTTGTCTCAGTGCATGCATTGTTTTAGTTTGACAGGGTCAGCGCTAGCTTAGCTTAGCATAATGAATGGAATCCTTTGTTGCCAGCTAGCATGTCCTGAGTAAAAGTGATATAAAAAATTAAAACAACCCACCTAATTACTTCTTGTGGCCTGCGTATTCACAACAAGTACAAATAGCGATGCAGATTAACACTAGGCGATTTCCTAGGCAGATATTGACTTATATATTAAGGACTATATTAGGGGGAAGCACAGGCGAAGCACTGCTACTTGGGCGTGATATCTCTGCGCCCAAGTAGCAGTGCTTTGCCTGTGCTTCCCCCTAATATAGTCCCAAGTCAATATCTGCCTAGGAAATCGCCTGGTGTTAATCTGCATCACTATTTGTACTTGTGAATACGCAGGCCACAAGAAGTAATTAGGTGGGTTTTTTTAAATTTTTTATATCACTTTTACTCAGGACATGCTAGCTGGCAACAAAGGATTCCATTCATTATGCTAAGCTAAGCTAGCGCCGACCCTGTCAAACTAAAACAATGCATGCACTGAGACAAAAATGCATTTGCCCACCTAAATGTAGGAAAGAAGGTGAATAAGCCCTGTTTCAAAAAACGGTGGAGTGTTCCTTTAACTAACTTTGTGATAATGTTGTGTATGTAATGTAGCATTGCTTGAGCATGTGAGCACACTGCACTTTATCTAATTGATTATCACTGGATTTGTATATGCTTTTTATATGCCATGCTCTAAAATATTTATCAGTTTTTACAGCTATGAACTGTGCTTGATTTGTTTTTTTGTTTTTAAACTTTTGCTGTAATGGACTATCCAACAATTCACACCATTGTAAAATCATCCCACACATCCCAAGCATATTTAAGATTTTTTGACTTAAGACATAGTAACCATTTCAAAGCCCAAAGTAAAAAAGATAAATAACAAATTAAACCAATTTTTAATCAAAAGCCTTTCAATAAAATAATATTTATCTATATTTATAAAGGGGAGGAGCTATTGATATTGATATGAAGTAGTCTTCGCTTAATACCATGTAGATTTTAATACATGTATTTCTAGGGCAAAAATAAACCCCAATAGATTTGACTTTAAGCATCCATTCACCTTAAAAAAAATAAAAAAAAATAAATGAAATGTAACACGGATCCTATTAAGCAGATCGCACGCTAATCACTGAAAGAAATGGTTGCATATGAATAAACGTTATAAGTTTATTCGAAGTAGGCTTGTTGGTTACATCTTTAGTGGTCAGTCTTTTACCCTCAATGACAGCGAAGGGACCGTGAAAGCCAGCCCTCTTCCCTTCCCTCCTCACCTTCTCTACTGTCAGCCACAGAAGAGTCCTTGCATCCTTGTCTTTTTGCGAGAGATCCTCGAAGACCTTAATCTTTTTCTCCCTGAACAAGTCGGAGGTTTTGGCGTCTTTCCAAACTGTGTCCCGCTCGGAACGCGATGAGAACAGGACAATTATGCGACGGGAGGATTTTTCCGCAGCAGAACGAGGCCCCAGTCGATGAGCGATGTCAATTCCGCGATGCAGATCAGCAGCGATGCTTGGGGAAACCTGGCTAAAGAGGTCGATGATCATCTGCTTCACGTTCTCTCCTGATTTCTCCGGAATACCAGCGACACACAGATTCCACCTTCTCCTGTAAGCATCCAAATCGTTATATTTATCACGAAGTTTGACGTTTTCTTTCTCCAGTTTTCTGATTTTCCTTTGCATTTCGTCAGATTTTTCATTCAAACTTCACCTGTTCACCGTGGAATTCGAGAGAGCTGATTATCTGTTTAATAGAGTTTGATTTCTCAATGACGAGAACTCAATGACGAGAGTTCTCCAGCGAGTCCGCGAAAAGGACCGGTGCATGGCGACGGCAGAGGACTATGGCCCCAGGCCTTGTCATCACTGTCGTTTCTGGGTGGGGGAGGGCCTACCAGCGGCTCGCTGGCGGCAATGGGCCTTGTCCTCGTATTAGCAAAATCCCTCTTGAGTGCGCACTGGCAGGTTGGTGCTGTGCACGCACATGGAGTCCAAGAAGGCCGCCTTGGCGTGGGCCAGGCCCAGGCAGGCGGCGCAGTACTCATAGGTGTGGGGCGGGTCGATGGGACCTGCACAAATCCTGCAAAAGTTAGCCATCGGATGCGAGAAAGAAAAGGTAACTAGTCCTCAGGTGCAACTTTAACGATGACAGCTTGAAGAAAGAGATTCTGACGCAATTCTCGCGCCCATGCATTTTTTACTGCCCGCGAGCCTGTCAGTATTTGCATGGAGCTGGTAAGTCCCGCCCATCCGTAAAACCCCACTGGACCTCTAGATTGAAAAATCGTCAATGCAAGTGAATGTGAGAAAATAATTATTTTCTGGTCCCGTTTGAATTTTGCCATGAATGTGAACATATGTTGTCTGTGAATTTTGAATATAATTTTTCGTGTGAAGAATGCTACAATTTAGCGGGTAGAAGTTTGATACGGTTAGACTTTGTGTGAGAGCACTTTGTGGACTACAACTCTTCGCTGCTTTCGACGCGTTTCTGAAGAAAGAACAGCCCATTTGGTTTGAATGGTGACATTTGGGTACAAAACACACAGGCATCTCGATCTGTCTCCAGAGATTATCGCAGCATTAGCACCATGATTTGACAAGTGGAGGGTGTTATGGGGTGACGTCACATAGGCGACATGTAGTCTTTCTCGTTATGTCTTTTCCACAACTGCTAGCCAAATAATCGTACAATATACTGTCAAACTCGTAACATGAAAAATTATATAAAACATTCACAGACAACATATGTTCACATTCATGGCACAATTCAAACGGGACCAGAAAATAATTATTTTCTCACATTCACTTGCATTCCCAAAAGTGGAGAAGGGAGGAGTTTCCGCAGTGTAGCTACGCAATGTACAGTTACCGCTCTTGAAAGGGAACCGTCTTCTGACGACACCATCTTGGCCTCGCCCAACCCCCCCGACACATGTGCCCTGCGGTCACGAGAGTTTTTTGACATATGCATGACATCAGAGCACTTGGACACATTTTTAACCGGCATGCATCTCGCGGTGATCACAGGTGATCGGTTCTGCGCAGATTTTGCTCATCTCAAACAAGCCTATTATGAGATAATAGGCTTGTTTGAGATGCGCCTTGCCTCGCCTGAAATGTATGCGAGACTAGGCGGCTGCAGTGAGAGGAGGAGTGAAAAAAGCGCAGGCAATATGGACAGTTCTCTCTTATCGCAGTGGATCTTATGGGGTTCCATTTGTGACAAAATTATGTCGACATGCTGTCTGTCTATGCTATGTGTCGTCTTCCATGTTTATGTGTCTGTTCACTGTCTGTCTATGTCTGTCTGTCTATGCTATGTGTCGTCTTCCATGTCTATGTGTCTGTTCACTGTCTATGTCTGTCTGTCTATGCTATGTGTCGTCTTCCATGTCTATGTGTCTGTTCACTGCCGTGATTGCCCACATGACTCAACTTTTGTCTTTGTTTACTCAACTTACTCCTGTCATCTGTCCTTGTCGTTTGACTGTGTCGTCTTGCATGTCAATGCTGCATGTGTTTCCATTCTGTCGTTGCTATGTGTCGTTGCTATGCTTCGTTTCCCTCTGTCGTTACTATGTGTCGTCTTCCATGTCTATGCTATGCGTCGTTACTATGCATCGTTTCCCTCTGTCTTCTTCCATGTCTATGTGTCTATTAACTGTCTATGTCTATGTGATTGATTGCCCACAGGTCCGTGTACTTTTTCGTTCATTCATTATTCTATTTCGGAATGAAAGATGAAATTTAAAAAAGGGTGCAGCTTTGTTTTTTGTTTAAAAGAAAAAAAAGCAGAAATGGCTATATTTTGTTTTCCAAATGTATTGTTGTCATCAAATAATAGTATTAGAAAATTGGACGACATTTCCGATCGTTTTTTAATTTGTAATATTTATTTGTACGTTTATTGTATTTCATTTGACTGATCCTATCTTTACCCGCAAGTAAATTACACCGTCGTGCGAAGTCACAGATAGCCTATATGTCGGACATGTATTTATCATTGAGTCCAGAGAAAATTTAAGGTTTTGATATTAAGATAATCTACTTCTTTTTCAAAATATAATGCATAGTGTTAGTAGGCCTAAGTTTATTAGTCACATTCTTCCACTTGAGTAAACTTAGAATGAACTATCGCTACTTATATATAGGCTAGCCTATATATATATATATATACATACATACATACAGACAGACAGACAGACAGACAGACACACAGACAGACACACAGACAGACACACACACACAGACACACAGACACACACAGAGGGTGCGATTTGAGAAAAAACAGAGGGGGGGATGTTTTGAAACATTTTTATAAATAACCCAGTCAACAATTTGATCTCACAATGATGTCACTATGAGCTCACAATATTCTCATGGTGCGGTCATAATGTGAGTGTCACAGTGAACTAAAAGTGTAACCACACAGAGCTCTCACTGTGTGCTCATACTTTGTTCACAACATGAGGTCACTGCACAATCACAGTGCACTCATACTGTGGTCGAAATATGAGGTCACATCACACTCACTGTGTGCTCATACTGTGATCACTGTGAGGTCACTGCGCACTCACTGTGTGCTCATACTGTGATCACTGTGTGCTCATACTGTGATCACTGTGTGCTCATACTGTGATCACTGTGTGCTCATACTGTGATCACTGTGTGCTCATACTGTGATCACTGTGTGCTCATACTGTGATCACTGTGTGCTCATACTGTGATCACTGTGTGCTCATACTGTGATCACTGTGAGGTCACTGCGCACTCACTGTGTGCTCATACTGTGATCACTGTGTGCTCATACTGTGATCACTGTGAGGTCACTGCGCACTCACTGTGTGCTCATACTGTGATCACTGTGTGCTCATACTGTGATCACTGTGAGGTCACTGCGCACTCACTGTGTGCTCATACTGTGATCACTGTGTGCTCATACTGTGATCACTGTGTGCTCATACTGTGATCACTGTGTGCTCATACTGTGATCACTGTGTGCTCATACTGTGATCACTGTGTGCTCATACTGTGATCACTGTGTGCTCATAATGTGGTCACTGTGCTCATACTGTGATCACTGTGTGCTCATACTGTGATCACTGTGTGCTCATACTGTGATCACTGTGTGTGATCACTGTGTGCTCATAATGTGATCACTGTGTGCTCATACTGTGATCACTGTGTGCTCATACTGTGATCACTGTGAGGTCACTGCGCACTCACTGTGTGCTCATACTGTGATCACTGTGTGCTCATACTGTGATCACTGTGTGCTCATACTGTGATCACTGTGTGCTCATACTGTGATCACTGTGTGCTCATAATGTGGTCACTGTGCTCATACTGTGATCACTGTGTGCTCATACTGTGATCACTGTGTGCTCATACTGTGATCACTGTGTGTGATCACTGTGTGCTCATAATGTGATCACTGTGTGCTCATAATGTGATCACTGTGTGCTCATAATGTGATCACCGTGTGCTCATAATGTGATCACTGTGTGATCATAATGTGGTCACTGTGCTCATACTGTGATCACTGTGTGATCATAATGTGGTCACTGTGCTCATACTGTGATCACTGTGTGCTCATACCGTGAGATCACCATATAACACCACTATGCAATAATTGTGTTAGTTCACTGTTATCTAAAATGATTCAGTTAACTCAAACTTTTACACCCACATTCTTTATTTCCATCAATAAAAACAATCAAACAAAAAGTCAGCTTTTTCCTTTATTTGGTTTCCTTTTCAGCCTGGTGTTGGCGTTGGACAAAAAAAATTCTACTTGGCGAATACATTCCGCGTCTGGTGTTGTTCTGGTGGTTACTTTTAGCTTCTTCACCTCTATTTCATTTTGTTTGTGAAAAGACCTGACACATTCTAAAAACACAAAGAGCAAGGTGTTAACATTACAATTTCTATAGCAGCATCCAGATGCACAAACCAAAACTTAAACACTTACTTTTCAAACATGTCAGGAGCACAGGTGGCAACACCTTCTTCCCATCTTTCCCTGTTCTGTTATACAGACAGAGAACATTGTCTGACGCTATGCTTTTTAAAGCCTGTCTCACCATCTCACCTATATTGGAGCTGCCGTGAGTATGGATGAGATAGTGTACCTGACAAAAACATACATAATATTGTCATGATTAAAATATACCAGGCTTCAACATTTCTTTTACATGGTATCTGCTGCAAAAAAAAATAAAAAATAAAAATAAATAAAACTGTGGCTTTGTTGTAAAAATAAATGCTAAATTTATATAGTAGTACTAACATAAAGCTCTCGATAATTTTTGTCTTCTTCAAGCCTCTGACAGAAGGCTTCAAACGTTTCAAAGCTGGAGCACTGTTGTTGTTTAAAAAGTTCCTCATGGGCATCTTCTTCTGCCCGCTTCATGAGAACAGACTTAACTTTTGCCAAGTCATTCATGATGACAGCTTGTCTCTGTTCCAGCATTTGAATTTGTTGGAGTATCTTAGTATTCAGATCTGAAAAATTGTAAAGTTAGATTGTTATATAGCAAAGGATGTTTTATGTCTGTATAAATAAATAATGTCTAATTGATATATCACATACCAAACAATTTCTCCATGGTGACTTTGCATTTTGTTTCCTTTGGTTCCTTCCCTGTTATCAAAATTACATACATAAGGTCAGTGAAATTGCATTTATCTAAATCAGTTATATTGTTTCTATATTTATTTTTCTACATCAATTAAACCGTTTTTTCCCTGATCGTTTTATCCACAATGCACATGTAGGTGGTTCACTTTAATTGTGGGGACATTTGGTACAATGTAAAAAAAAAAAAACACACACACACACACACACACACACACACACAATAAATTATATTAAATTATAACTCACCTGAAGAAGCAGAGCTTTTGGGATGATCATCCTCATGCATTGCCACATTTCCCTGAAGAGTATCTGTGAGAGTCATGACACAAAATTCTCTTATAAGGTACCTTGTGATGTGTTTGCATGTGTTAAAGGGAATATCTATTGTCTCACCTAAGAATACTGGGTTGGGCTGGCTTGAGTTTAAATAACTGTCATCAGGGCTTTCATTGTTATCATCCAGACAGTCACCTGAACAATGTGAATTAGAATGATCAAATTAGCTTAACCAGATTCAATTTAAGAGAAAAAGTGTTTCATACTCACCAGATGTTTTGACACACAGAGCTTTCTGAATAAGTGGACTCTTGACTACTTTCAAGAAAAGACATAAGACATTCAAAATCTGCAAATAAAATTATAAAGCTGATTCTGCTAAGTTCCTTAGATAAGTTAAAACACAAGCTTACCATGGTATCTGGGAGTTTTGGCCAGCTGAACATTCTTTGTCTTCAGACCAACTCGCTTCATTGCATTTCTTGACTTCTTTAAATGCACATCATCTGTTTATCACATTAAAATTAGTATGATCACCTAATCTTTTGCCATAACAAACCTTGTATACACAATGAATAAACAATGTATACACACCTGGGGCCTGTACCATGAAGCCGGTTTAGGTGGCTAGCCAGCTATGTTTCAGCTTAGTTTCCGCCAACCCTGGGTTTTAGGTACTATGAAAGTAGCTCGGCTTTAATCGGTGTTCGTTGCCATGGTATCTTACGCTGCACGGCTAACCTGCTCCGGGGCAGGTTATGTTCTGGATTCGAGATCTCAGACTGAAGTTTGACCAATCAGCTGAGAGCAAAGAAACATATAGGTGACGTAACTTATTCCAAGTGTCTGTTGCAATGACTTCACCTTTTCTTCCAAATCCGGTGGACATCTCAGCGCAAATTGTTTGACGAGCACTTCGTAGAGAAAGAGTTTATAGCCTGACAAAATCCCCTTGCCTTAACTGATAGTTACTTTTATGGAAGATACAGATTTTCCGCGGAAGGAAATTCTTATCTTTGCGAACTTCTTGAGCCGCACATAAAGAATGTAACACGTCGAATTCATGCACTTACTGTGCAAATGGTATTGCGTTGCGGTTTTTTTTTTTTTTTTTTTTTTTTTTTTTTTTTTTGCAAGTGGTAGCCTACATTCTTGCACGGTGGGTGACGCACAGAAGCTAGGGGAAAACACGGTTTGTCAAACCATTGGCAAGGTGGTCCTCGCTCTGCAGGAGTACATGAAAAGTTTCATTAATAGTGTTCCCCGGAATTTATCGACCATGTCCATAAAAGAGGGCTTTTATAAAATTGCCAGTAAGATATATTGATAGGGTGACATCACATGAACACTTTTTTTTTAAAGCAAATTTCACAAGTGTACTATACAATATAATACATGTTAAGAATTATTTTGAATCTTTTTTATTATTATTATTCTGTTAATCTTATGATAGGATTCCCAAGTCATTGCAACATGTATGCAGTCTATTGCTCCAATCTCCACTGCTCTAGGGGAACATGAGGCAGATTATGTTAATAGGAAGTCCTATCACAGCCATAATGTTCAGGTAGAGATGATGTGAATATGTGAGATGATTATTTTCTGTGAGATGAATCTTTAAATTAATAGTAACATTGACAGATATAACAATGATTTACTAAACATTTAATCTGCAAACGACTTGTGGTCATGAACATATATGATCAAGTTTGGATGCCAAATGGCCTGGCTCCAGTGCTTGTCTCACGAATTTTCCGTGAGTCTGTGTTGTGTCAGCGCTTTGAGGAAAGCAAGTTAAATTTGGTACAGTACAAAACACTGTTAATTTGAATTGAGCTAGAAAAACCTACACAATAACTCCCTATCATGACCCTCAGACAGGGCCACAGCACTGCTTCAATGTGGCCCTCAGTAAAACCAGAGTGAAGATAGAGATGACCTTTGGCATCCTAAATGCACGTTTCAATGGTGTTCGGCCCTTAAAGGGTCATTTCACCCGTGGAGACATGAATGTGTATTGAAAGTGGGTCATTTATGTAGAAGAAATGTGAAATTATTTTTGAATTTGGAGCTTTCTAGACTGAGAAAAGCCAGAAAATGTATTTTTGGCTTATGTGGATGAAAGACAACAACTCCCAGAATGCACTTGCTTCGCTGCCCTACAAGGCCACTCCCAAGCCACGCCTACTGGTAAGACAGCGAGCGCAGTTGAAAACAACAAGGCAAGGCTAGGCTACGAGTGAGTCTCCGTGACGAGTTTGCCCAAAATGTCCGGGATTCGGCTTTTGCGTTCTACAGTCGCCATTCATCATGTTTACTGTGGCGAGCAGGACGAGGCTGAGGGGCGCGGGAGAACGGCGCAAGGCCGGTGGCGTGATTACTGACGACCGACACCTGTGAGGCACTGTTCTCGTATCTCGCACGGAGGAGCAGGTATTTTCTTAGCAATGGTAAAACACACATCAACCGATAACGCCACCGGCCTCGCGTCTTTCAACCGATCGCCACCGGCCTCGCGTCTTTCAACCGATCACGCCACCGGCCTCGCGTCTTTCTCCCGCGGCGCTAGCCTCGTCCTGCTCCCTGTATTACTGTGATTACTGATGAGCGCGCCTGTGAGATGCACCGGTCTCATGGGCTATCTCTCACGGAGGTGCGGGTATTTTCTTAGCAATGTTAAAACACAAATCAACCGATCACTTGTTTAGCATTCATGTAAACATTACATTCAGATTCACCAATCGGGGTGAATTCAGTTAGATTGAAACAAAAGGTGAGCATGTAAACAATGGATGGCGACCGCAGAAAGCAAAAGCTGAATCCCGGACATTTTTGTCGATCTCGACGGCCGGACATGTCCGGGAAATAGAGTATGGTAACCCCTACTACTCAGCTTTCTTCGTCCCTGCAGTGTTTTCTGCAGGTTTCTGCCGTTGAAATCAAACGCACTCGCACTGATCTGTGATAGGTCTGTTAGCGCATTAGGTCCAACCCCCTATGGGCGGGTTTGAAAGGGCGGATCTAGTGTTGTAGTCTTAACAGAAATCCCCCCCTCTTACACTTCCTCCTACAATGACGCAAAATGACGATTTTTGCGTCATTGTAGGAGGAAGTGTAAAGAGGTAAATACAGATTTCTCTCGTCTCGGGGGAAAATGAAAAAATGTTGCATGACCATTCAATAGTATGACTGGGTTTCTAACAATGCAAAGCTTAATGCAAATGGGTGAAGTGTCCCTTTAATAGTCACCAGAGCGGGCATCACAGATAGTGGCTGCATGTGCCATTCTGCACAATATAGCCACCAGTAGAAAGGAGCGAGAAACACCACAAAACCAGCTTCTCCCCGATGAAACTGACCCGATCACACTTGACCACCCAGCTGGTGCAGATGTAGATGCAATCACCATACAATATTACACACACATTGAAACTGCAGATAGGTCTCAAACTGTTTTATTGGTTTTGTGGGATGGGAGGGAGAAAGAGAGCAAGAGAAAGTTGCATTAATAAATATTCATACTAAAGTGTTACTTGGTTAAATAAGTTATACTAATATATATATATATATATATATATATATATATATATATATAACTATATACATACTGAGATCAGTTTTATCCAGCTGTTTGATTTTGTTTGGAGCCTCCTCAGCTCACAGTCAGCTCCTTTAGTGTGCAGTCTAGTTCAAGACTCCTTTAGTGTGCAGTCTAGTTCAAGACTCCTTTAGTGTGCAGTCTAGTTCAAGACTCCTTTAGTGTGCAGTCTAGTTCAAGACTCCTTTAGTGTGCAGTCTAGTTCAAGACTCCTTTAGTGTGCAGTCTAGTTCAAGACTCCTTTAGTGTGCAGTCTAGTTCAAGACTCCTTTAGTGTGCAGTCTAGTTCAAGACTCCTTTAGTGTGCAGTCTAGTTCAAGTCTCCTTTAGTGTGCAGTCTAGTTCAAGACTACTTTTGTATAGGGCCCTGACTGAGTCTGTTTCCACCTGAAACATAATTCCACCACAAACATGATCATTACAAGTTTTCTGGAGGCTCATCAAATCACAAAAAGTTCCTTGACTTCCTACAAACACAGGACTGACTGTAATTTATGTCAAGGGTTTTAAATCCTTGTTCACATTTCTTCTGAAGCCCATTGAGGTAGAGGCCTCAGTTTCTGGGGCAGGTTGTGAAAAATCCTACAATAAAAGAGATGTGTAAGGGCCAGTCCCTTTTTTATGCCACACATTCAAATGTTTGCCATAATAAAAAGCCCAGTGCATTCACATCAGCAACTGTCAGACACACAGACAGAGTGTCTTCATCATTTCCTCCACCCTAATAAATAAAAATAGGCCAATATAAAGCATAACTGTTGTAAAGCAGGTTATGTTTGGTGTTCTGTCTGCTGCATACTGACCTCTGTGTGAGAGACTGTGTGCATGTGTGCTGGCTTCAACAGGGACACTGTATTTCCCTCTACTGCAGAACATGCAGTCAGCCATATTTAAAACTTAAAAAAGTAGTAATGTATTGCACACGTACCCAGTGTTACTTGCTTAGAGGAGCCAGCACCAGGGTCAGACTGTACAGCACCTGTAATCCCATCCATAATCGTCCGTCCCTTATTGCCTACTCAGAGCCAACTACTCTGCCACAGTGTATTCTGGTTTTCTGAATTTAATTCTTTATTTCTGTTTTCTGCAAACAAGTGTTTGTGATAAAATGTTCACAAAAGTAATAAAAGGTTGTGGTAAATACTCACCACTTTGAATTATATTTTTATATTTTGTCTTTATCTGCTGCCAAGAACATTTGGAGTTGGAGTTGCATCTAAAAATCAATGAATATTAATTTTTCTTAGTACCGGTACATGCACATTTTTATATATTATAAAAATAGGCTATAAGCTATATTACACGTATAGGCTACACATACATACATAATTTTACATAAATATAGAACGTATTTGTTTAACTTACACATTAACAATCAGCAATCTTTCTCCAACAGTCTTCTCTTGCTTTGGCCGCAGAGACCGTATTGTTTCGAGCTTGAAATACATATTTAAATTTATCGTAATTATGAATGATTATCTCTTGCTCCTCAGCGGAAAAATCGCGACCCGCGATTGGTTGTTCAGTGTCGACGTCACTCTTTTATGTGCACGCGCGCGTGGAGTAATCATAGCTTGAGGATCAAAGCCTGAGTTGACAGAGAAAGTTGATGAGCTGCATCATGGTACCAATAAAGCCTGATTGCATCGGTTTGGTTTTGTCAACTCAAAACTTATCCTGTAACCCCGAGTTTGTTCAGCTACCTTCATGGTACAGGCCCCTGGTATCCTGGTTTGCACTGTAATTTCTTTATAAGTCATGTGATGTTGTTGAAGATCATGAAATTCTGAGAGGAAGATATAGAAGTAAGTGGCTTAATGTACATCAATACATGAATGCATGGGTTTTCTAACCGGGGTCAGGGGACCCACAACAGGCCTCCAGAGGGTTGTAAGGGTCTTCATAAAATTCATAAAAAACATAAATATTAATATATTCAAACATTGTTACAGTCACATTTTTAAGTTCTTGATAGAGACATTTAAGTGTTTATATTTGTTTTTTATCTGTAGTATGGGATTTGTATTTCTTTGTAAAACAGAATTCTTTGTAAAGCTTCTATAAAACTAATACATTTGAACTAAAAATGTTTATCTTCAGGTTTACATGTCCAACATTACTCCTTAGCTAAAGGTTCAACATATATGGTGGGTTTTGGCAATATAAAGTGTAAAAACCTCTGCATAGTAACACATTATACACACCATTAATACATGAATTTATCTTTTGTATATGTGTGTATATGTTTAAATCACCTGAGACATCAGAGCTTGTGGGCTTGGGATCATCCTCATCTTTTTTCCCACTTCTCTGAAGAGTATCTTTAAAGATAGATCATGCAGAAGAAAAATATTTTTTATTAAATAAAAGTTTAGTTAAAAAGTTAAAACACTGTCACACTGAACTTTCTGAATGAGCTGAATATTGACTAATGTTCAAAAGAAGAAAAAAACAAACTAATAAAGCAATAGCAAGTTCAAAGTTCTACATCAAAGTTAAAACAGGCTAACCATGGTATATAGGAGTTTTGGGCAGTGGGACATTTCTTGACTTCAGACCAGATTGCTTCACTTCATTTCCTGACTGCTTCAAGTTCATATCATCTGTTTAGTACATACAAATAAAGATTGATCACAGAGTTATGGCTCTGTGGCTATGTTTTCTGCATACCAATCATTTCAATATATACAGACCTTCACAGGAAGATGTCTCTGAATTGATGTCACTTTCATCACAGAGCTTATTTTTCCTTTTTCTCTTCTAAAGAAAGGTCTGTCATTGAATAAGTAATTGAGTCCTCTGCTGCTGAGACCCCCGTTGTGTAATCTGAGATGTATTGATTTGCTTGATCATAGTCTCCTGTAAGTGGTACATTTATGTATACTATGTGTATAATGGAAATTCAGTCAACTATTTATTCATCATAGAATACATAAATATATAATGATTAGCAAATTTATAAGACCACCTATCATAATATTGAGAAAAAAATCTTCCAGAAATGTTAAATACTTATGTAAAACTAAAATTGTGATTGTCTTATATTAGGCACAACAACTTGAATTTGTGTTCTTATACCCACATTTCAGCATCACATTCATTTTCAATTCAAATGCACCATTATTGCAATTTCTTACCAATTGATGGTCCAACGATCTTCACAATGTCATAAACCTTCCAGTTAGGGTTTGGTGGAGAATTGTTTTTAATGTTTGAGAGTGATGATGTCCATCGACACTTCAATGTTCCATTGTCATCAAAAATCCAACTGATTGGTACAACAGATGTCTGTCCATCACCGAATAAACAAATTCGATACTGAAAGACGCACGCACGCGCACGCGCACACACACACACACACACACACACACACACACACACACACACACACACACACTATTCATAGTCTTTGGATCAAAATCAGGATAACATGCAATAAAAAAGGCAAAAACCCTGCCTTACTGACTTACTTGACTAACTAATCAAACTGAATGCATGAGCGGTATAAGCGCTACCGCATTGTATTCATCTTTATCAATCAATGACAAAGGTATCATGATTGCTTTATGTCTCAGTTGAGTGGTGTCAGTATGTAACATTTTAGTGTGATTCCGAAATCCTTTGAATATGCCAATTATTCTGGAGTCACATGGCTTAGTGTACAAAGGTTCCATTCTGCAAAAAACCTCACAAAAAATCAGATTTTCTTGAACTCCATGTATAAGGCAGTAGCTATCATTGGTCATTCTGTAACATTCTTTTGTCTTTGGCGTACCAGAGTTAACATTTGATTTCTTAGAACTTGATATTGCTTGCCTCTCTGCCAATCTGTTAGCTACTTGAATCAGTGGATCACTTGAACCGCGGATAAACCTCTTGATTTGACCCATATTGTTCTCAAACTTGTACGCTGAACAATAGTGTAATGATCTGTTGTAATTTGCAACATCAGTGAGATGTAGCAAGCAATGCACATTATATGAGATGAAACTCATGCTATACAGCACATGTGTCAAACTCCAGTCCTGGAGGGCCACTGTCCTGCAGAGTTTATCTCCAACCAGCTCCAAAAACACCTGCCTGGAAGTTTCTAGTAATCCTGAAGACCTTGATTAGCTGGATCAGGTGTGTTTAATTAGGGTTGAAGCTAAACTCTGCAGGGTTGTGGCACTCCAGGAACTGAGTTTGACACCCCTGCTATACAGGCTGCTACCTTTTTCAACAAAATATGTTAACAGCTCATCTGCATAATCACGATGCTCCATTAGGTTTTCACTGTAAGTGTACAAGATGCGCATTCCAATACTAAGTGAAAGGAAGTGAATATACTTCTCCTTATCGAGAACATATTTCAAAATCACTGGTCCAGTATAAAGCAAAAATGTTCGGAATTCAGTTGCTTTCCAGTGCTTCAGTTCATCTAACCCCCTGGGTTTCCTATTGAATTCAGGAGGTATGTGATGTCAGACAGCTTGATGAAAATAAGTAATGGTGCTAAGATGTCCAGCTGATAATCTATGGGCCAAAGGTCCTTCTTTCCACAGCATCAACATTCGCTTAGTCACTCCTAGATCTACACAATGCATGGGATCTATTGGATCATATCAATGTCCAGATTCAAAAGAATGCTATCTGTTTTGTGATGTTCAGGATTTGTCTTCTGTCTAAATGACTCATTGGTTCTGAGATTTCCTTTATACAAAAAAAGCATTTTGCTCTCATGAACTCCCTTTACATCACAAAAGTCACAGCCATAGCGGCCATTAAACTGAACTATTCCTTTGATGAGGGCTCGTGCTGGTGCATCACATATGATGTTTTTGAGGACAATTCTCTTCCCTTTAAAGCCTGTTTCCATCAGTTCTTGCAGCTCCTCCATAAAATCCCTCAAAAACTCCAAATCATTTGGTTTCTTTGCTCCAGAAAACAGAGCAACAACAAAAGGACTGTTTTTCACTTCATCAATGTTGATGACAGCACACTGAAGTGGCCACATTGTGAGGTTTTTGGACTTGAAAATGGGTAGGCCATCAATATTCAAAGAAATCTCAAAGTGGTCGTATTTTGAAGTGTCTTGCTCAGACAGAGTATGCGTAAGACCTTCCTTTAATCCAAAATATGTGTATTTGCCACCTATCAAAAACAAGATTTTACAGTTCAGTGAAATTTCTGAATAATATTGCCAAATGAGTGCATGGACATTTTCAAAGTTAAAATGTACCTGATTTTTCAGTTATTCTCAAACTGCCAGAACGAGGTGTTTTCAATAGTGTTCGTCCGTCTGCTGGAACATCAATGTCATGTTCCTTCAAAATCTTAAGCAAATGAGTGAGAGAGGTCATGGAGATGTTGAATTTCATTGCCCACTCAGACAGCTTTTTCTCCAGAGACAAAGCTAGCTCTGAGTTACTTTCACTGGTAACATCCATGGAATAATTTAGTCTATCAATTTCATACCATAGCACTTGATCTTGCATATTAATTATGGTATTCTGTTGTGATTCTGAATCATACTGTTCTTGCAAGTCTTCATTTAGATGCTGCTCCACAACATTCAGCATATTTCCTGAGTCGTCTGATGAGTAGTCTGATTCAAGTTCTCTGGAGGAGTGTTCACTATCAGAAGTGTTTTCATTTTTTTTCTGAAGAGCCAAAATGATCTTTTTTGATTTTCTACGAGCTTTTTGTTGCTGTCTTTTCAATGCCTTAATTTTTGTTTCCAAACCCTAACAGGCCAAAAAGAACTTCTGTATTAGTAAAACATTATATGAAACACATAAATCTTTTACAATTTTTTTTTGTTTGAGAGGACAACCTTAGCCACTCTCACTGATTACTGTATTTGATAATTGTTTAAGAAGTCTTCTTTGGACAATTGTTGTGTATCCTAAAGAAAGTGTGTATCCTAAAGTACTTTAAACTACACTTTTGTAGATCTACACTTTACATTCTTAATGATGTAGTGTTGCATCTGATGTCTGGGTAAAGTTGCTTGTTATGTTAATAAGAGGATGAATGTCAGTCACTTTGAGTTTTGGTAAATGGGAAGTGACGTTGAAGCTTTTAACATAAAACAGCTATAGTTCCGCAGATAGAAGTTGTTGTTAAAAAACTAATCATATAGCGTGGTGAAATAAGGCTTTTTATCTTTAATATGAGTGTCTAAGAGTAGGCGTACTTCATCTTTTTATCCAAAGAGCAATGATATGCTATTCCACCAGTGCAGCATTCTTGCTTACTGTTGTTTTACAGCGCTTGTTAATTATTGAAATATAAGTATAAATAAAAAATTTTTATATATTGAAATATAAAGTTAGTAATGTTGTAATGATCTGACATAACAGGCCTAACAATTCACAAATACTGATATGCAAACTAGCTGCAGCTAGCAATTTTGGTGTGATTACTGAAGGTAAAATGGCTGGTGCACATGTAGCATGTGTGAGCAGTACTCTGCTAAAAAAAAAAAGACCAGACCACATTGCACATCTAAAAGTATGTAAATAGGCCACTCACCATTTCTGCGGTGTAACAATACCATGCACAACTTTTTCTTCTTCTTTACATGTTTTATGGTGGTTGGAAGACCAGCTTAGATGGTGCATTTACCACCGCCAACTGGACCGGAGTGTGAAGCATTCACAATGAGCTCACGCTTTACACACATGCTGAGGATCACAGTATGAGGATCAGATGAACTCACCTTGAGCTCACGCTTTACACACATGCTGAGGATCACAGTATGAGGATCAGATGAACTCACGTTGAGCTCACGCTTTACACACATGGTGAGGATCACAGTATGAGGATCAGATGAACTCACGTTGAGCTCACGCTTTACACACATGCTGAGGATCACAGTATGAGGATCAGATGAACTCACCTTGAGCTCACGCTTTACACACATGCTGAGGATCACAGTATGAGGATCAGATGAACTCACGTTGAGCTCACGCTTTACACACATGCTGAGGATCACAGTATGAGGATCAGATGAACTCACCTTGAGCTCACGCTTTACATCAGATGAACTCACCTTGAGCTCACGCTTTACACACATGCTGAGGATCACAGTATGAGGATCAGATGAACTCACCTTGAGCTCACGCTTTACACACATGGTGAGGATCACAGTATGAGGATCAGATGAATTCACGTTGAGCTCACGCTTTACACACATGCTGAGGATCACAGTATGAGGATCAGATGAACTCACGTTGAGCTCACGCTTTACACACATGCTGAGGATCACAGTATGAGGATCAGATGAACTCACCTTGAGCTCACGCTTTACACACATGGTGAGGATCACAGTATGAGGATCAGATGAATTCACGTTGAGCTCACGCTTTACACACATGCTGAGGATCACAGTATGAGGATCAGATGAACTCACGTTGAGCTCACGCTTTACACACATGCTGAGGATCACAGTATGAGGATCAGATGAACTCACCTTGAGCTCACGCTTTACATCAGATGAACTCACCTTGAGCTCACGCTTTACACACATGCTGAGGATCACAGTATGAGGATCAGATGAACTCACCTTGAGCTCACGCTTTACATCAGATGAACTCACCTTGAGCTCACTCTTTACACACATGCTGAGGATCACAGTATGAGGATCAGATGAACTCACCTTGAGCTCACGCTTTACACACATGGTGAGGATCACAGTATGAGGATCAGATGAACTCACGTTGAGCTCACGCTTTACACACATGCTGAGGATCACAGTATGAGGATCAGATGAACTCACGTTGAGCTCACGCTTTACACACATGCTGAGGATCACAGTATGAGGATCAGATGAACTCACGTTGAGCTCACGCTTTACACACATGCTGAGGATCACAGTATGAGGATCAGATGAACTCACCTTGAGCTCACGCTTTACATCAGATGAACTCACCTTGAGCTCACGCTTTACACACATGCTGAGGATCACAGTATGAGGATCAGATGAACTCACCTTGAGCTCACGCTTTACACACATGGTGAGGATCACAGTATGAGGATCAGATGAATTCACGTTGAGCTCACGCTTTACACACATGCTGAGGATCACAGTATGAGGATCAGATGAACTCACGTTGAGCTCACGCTTTACACACATGCTGAGGATCACAGTATGAGGATCAGATGAACTCACCTTGAGCTCACGCTTTACATCAGATGAACTCACCTTGAGCTCACGCTTTACACACATGCTGAGGATCACAGTATGAGGATCAGATGAACTCACCTTGAGCTCACGCTTTACATCAGATGAACTCACCTTGAGCTCACTCTTTACACACATGCTGAGGATCACAGTATGAGGATCAGATGAACTCACCTTGAGCTCACGCTTTACACACATGGTGAGGATCACAGTATGAGGATCAGATGAACTCACGTTGAGCTCACGCTTTACACACATGCTGAGGATCACAGTATGAGGATCAGATGAACTCACGTTGAGCTCACGCTTTACACACATGCTGAGGATCACAGTATGAGGATCAGATGAACTCACGTTGAGCTCACGCTTTACACACATGCTGAGGATCACAGTATGAGGATCAGATGAACTCACCTTGAGCTCACGCTTTACACACATGCTGAGGATCACAGTATGAGGATCAGATGAACTCACCTTGAGCTCACGCTTTACACACATGGTGAGGATCACAGTATGAGGATCAGATGAACTCACGTTGAGCTCACGCTTTACACACATGCTGAGGATCACAGTATGAGGATCAGATGAACTCACGTTGAGCTCACGCTTTACACACATGCTGAGGATCACAGTATGAGGATCAGATGAACTCACGTTGAGCTCACGCTTTACACACATGCTGAGGATCACAGTATGAGGATCAGATGAACTCACCTTGAGCTCACGCTTTACACACATGGTGAGGATCACAGTATGAGGATCAGATGAACTCACGTTGAGCTCACGCTTTACACACATGCTGAGGATCACAGTATGAGGATCAGATGAACTCACGTTGAGCTCACGCTTTACACACATGCTGAGGATCACAGTATGAGGATCAGATGAACTCACGTTGAGCTCACGCTTTACACACATGCTGAGGATCACAGTATGAGGATTGTGTGATGTCACTGTGATCATCGCATGATCTCACGTGTTGACTGGGAAATCATGAGAACATGAACTTCATCACTGGATTTGCAGGAATTGTAAAATCTTTTTTCTTATTAACTCATAAAGTAGCCTAACGCAATATTTTTACTCTAATAGCTTATCTTTCCCTACACTGTGGTCCTTGTTCATTTGAGTCAACCTGGGACTTTGAGTTCTGCTGAAGTTGGGAGTTGCCGTCCATCGTACCTGTAACATTCTCATTTGCATTTCTCTCTGGCGTTCATGGCGAGTCTGCATCGTCAACTTCATCTTTGCAGCACACAGAAAACACCTGTTTATTAATAAACAATTAAATGTCTCCTTGCTAATTTAGACACATTCATAATCATTACTTTAACCGGTTATTTGTGGCAAGCTTTATGCGTGCGGTCATAACGCTCATTATCCTGTATATAACATATTTAAGTACACTGTAAAAAAAATTATGTGGCTTAGTAAATATTACAGAAATTTTTTACTTTATTAACTTAATAAAATCTCTGAATATCCTTTACTTGATTGTTTGAGTTAAACATACCAAAATAATTGAGTAAAAATCTAACAGTTAATTTTATCTAAAATTTACAGATATTTTTAAGTTTTTTTTCAATAAAATGATTTAGTATTTTACAAACCAATTATTTCTTTATAATATACTTAATATATTTGTAAAAAATTTTATAAAAATATTTGAGAATGTTGAATTAAACTGATCTGTTTCAAGAAACAAAAATATTACTTAATTCAAATCAATATTATTAATATATTTAACACTCTTAAGAAATTGAGTAAGTTTACTCAATTAAAACGATGCACCCCTCCCCCACCCTCTGACGTGACGACAACTCGACGGTTGAGTGAGCGCGGGGCGCGGGCTGTCTGAACTCTCCAGTCCAGGGGTGCTTCTCAATATCCCTCCTCGTCTCCTCTCTCCTCCGTCTTCCATCCTATGACCCGGAAACCGATCGAGCTCAGCCATCTTGAAGGACATCTCAATTCTCTAAATGCACTGCGAGGAGTCGAGGATCGAGGAGTGAGGAGGCTTCCTGAGGAGTCATAAGCGAGGATACACAGGTGTATCCTATGCGGAAGAGTTTTAACGACTTAAACGTGACACACGTATAAATTCTCCTCCCCCTTCACATCGGAATCATTTTAATTTATACTTTACCTTTGCAGTGTATATAAACCACACATCTCACATATTTCAACATGGTATCTTGCTTTATTATTATTTATTATGAATTTCTTAAATAAACAAACTTCAACAACATAGGGGCAGATCCTTTGAGCGCTGCTGATGGCGCGATGAAGTGACGCTCGAGTGATCAAGGATTCCAATGTATAAAAAAAAGTTACATTCGATTCCTCCGTCCTCGTGTCTTTTCCTTGCAGCCTTCCCTCGCATCCTACAGGGGGAGGAGCTGAGACGCGAGGAAAGGAAGCGAGGAAAGGAAACGAGGATGCACAAATAAGAAATGAGAAGCACCCCAGAACAGCAGCTCTCTTCTCAGCGTCGCAGATTTGGTGCATTTCCTCTGTGAAATTCAGGTTTGTGTATATTTTATTTTTATCTATAAAATCATTACTGTGCTTTAAATCATTTTATTTCATGCAAAACAACATACAGAGACGTAATTCGACAGCTAAACGAGAGTCGCGCCTGTCTTTTCGCGTGATTGAAACGCCTTGCATAAACGCACGACATTATTCCTAATGATAATGATTATGAATATAATTAATTTGGATGATAAAATGTCCTCAGAACTGTGCACTGTTTGTTTATTGGCAGGTTATGGAGTCAGTCGCTCGCAGTATCTTTCGGCTGTGAGTGAAACGCAGGGCGGCGGTATGAAGTTCAAAGTTCACCCGCAGAGCGCGAGTCCATCTCCGGCTCGAGAACCAGCGCTGATCCGGTGGAAATTGGATTGAT
The DNA here is from genome assembly GCF_949319135.1 of Squalius cephalus. Lineage (NCBI taxonomy): Eukaryota > Metazoa > Chordata > Actinopteri > Cypriniformes > Leuciscidae > Squalius > Squalius cephalus. Next base: position 16,188,288 of record NC_137126.1, read on the forward strand.
TTGAATTAGGCTACCTGAATGTTTAAATGTTTAATTTTTACTTCTAAAATGTTTTTTTAAATGAGTTTAAATGTAGGCAATGTTGTATGTGTTAAAAACAGTGTAAAATGTGCTGTATTGCTGTACTCATCGACAATAAAGGCCAAGTCATGTAACGTAGGCCATACTGGTGGTTGTATGGAATAGGCTACTATTTTACAAAGGTTTAGAGAGAATTAAAAAAAAGATAATATTACTCATAAATAAAAACAGTTAATATTACTCATAAATATTGTTTTTTAAATGTTTAAATGTTAAAAATTATTTCTACTCATTTTTATTACCAGATGCAGTTACTCAGATTTACTTATTTTATTTACTTGAATTTACTCAATTCATACAGTATATTTCATTGATTTCACAGCTTTAAAATGTACTCAATATTTTTAAGTGTAAAAATGTTTCACCAATAAAATTAAGTTTATCCCAGTAATAGTTTTCAGAGTGTAGGCTAATTAAATTAATATAAAGAGGCGATTTGTCAACGAATGGCTTAAATGAACAACTACTAGTCGACTAGAAAAAAAAATTAGTTGGAGGCAGCCCTTATTCAACATATTTTCGAACCAGGCTCAGGCCATTCTGGGTTGAGCAAGCGACCCTGAGCGGAGCGTAGCGGAATATTCAGAAATGCGCTCTCCGCTCACGAGCTCTGATCGGAACAAACCCGAACCTCACTTTGTGCTGAACTTGCGTAGAAACATCAAAATAGACATAGCCAGCTTTTTTAAATTGTTTTTAAAACTAAACATTTAGACTATTTTAGTACACATTATGAGCTTATTGATGATTTTTCTATTCTTGACAAAATTAGAATATATTAAAAGTTTGATTTTTTTTTAGTTTTGGGTGGGCCTGTTGAAAAGTGGGTGGCGTCTCGCAAGTGTTGATAGGCTATTACTCGTGAGGTGTAACCAATCAGATAGCGCCGTGGGCGGGACATTGAGCAAGTCTGCAGAGTGGTGATTATAGAGAGGCTGCGGCAGCTATCAGAGCCAGCTAAAATAGCGCATTTTAAAATAAATTAAAATAAAATAAACCAGGGATCCGCGATAAGTTTTGTGATCCGTCTCGCCACTAGTGTAGTAGCACTGATCACTTTGAGGGGGGGATAAAAATTATTAAGCAGAGGCAGGGATACATTGACCAGAAAGGGGGAAATCCCCCTTTTCTCTGGACTCAATGATAAATACATGTCCGACATATAGGCTATCTGTGACTTCGCACGACGGTGTAATATACTTGCGGGTAAAGATAGGATCAGTCAAATGAAATACAATAAACGTACAAATAAATATTACAAATTAAAAAACGATCGGAAATGTCGTCCAATTTTCTAATACTATTATTTGATGACAACAATACATTTGGAAAACAAAATATAGCCATTTCTGCTTTTTTTTCTTTTAAACAAAAAACAAAGCTGCACCCTTTTTTAAATTTCATCTTTCATTCCGAAGTAGAATAATGAATGAACGAAAAAGTACACGGACCTGTGGGCAATCAATCACATAGACATAGACAGTTAATAGATACATAGACATGGAAGAAGACAGAGGGAAACGACGCATAGCATAGACATGGAAGACGACAATAGTAACGACAGAGGGAAACGACGCATAGCAACGACACATAGCAACGACAGAATGGAAACACATGCAGCATTGACATGCAAGACGACACAGTCAAACGACAAGGACAGATGACAGGAGTAAGTTGAGTGAACAAAGACAAAAGTTGAGTCATGTGGGCAATCACGGCAGTGAACAGACACATAGACATGGAAGACGACACATAGCATAGACAGACAGACATAGACATAGACAGTGAGCAGACACATACATGGAAGACGACACATAGCATAGACAGACAGACATAGACATAGACAGTGAGCAGACACATAGACATGGAAGACGACACATAGCATAGACAGACAGACATAGACATAGACAGTGAACAGACACATAGACATGGAAGATGACACATAGCATAGACAGACAGACACAGACATAGGCCCTGTCCCAAATGGCACACTCCGGACTTGTGGACTTCCTCAGAGTCCACACTTTGGTGACGTCATGTAGTGCAGACCTATAGGGCCCTTGGCGCGAGTCCACGAGGGCGCATTGAGAGGTATTTTTGGGACAGACTCGATCATCCTGCCGGAAATAACGGCCTGGTTGTTGTTGGACAGGAGAAATCACATTCTTGCACTCCAACGTCTTATCTGCATGTCAACTACACAGCCTAATTTTACAGTTCTATATTTTGATATTGTGCATATCACCTGGGCATTAGACAATAGATATATCATGCTTATTTAAATGATGTATACAGATTACAATTTTAAAACATCATTTAAACATTTTTTTTTTCAATTTACAGGTTTCAATATTCATACTAGGTTTACATATGACTCAGTAAAGCCCTGACATTCGGTTCTATTTATTTAATGAATCATAATCTGATCGTATTATTCAATGCACTATTATTATGTTTGAGACATCAACCACTGGTCGATGACCATAATGTTTGTATAAACTGTAGGTAACAACTGGTAAAATGTACATTTAGGTCATAAAAAACGTAATATTTTCTTCTTAGACTTATGTCAACAATTATCTGTGAGTGAAATCTCCTCCCATCTGTTGTCTGATTGGCCTTTCGCAAGGATTCCTGGGTAGTTAAAGTGCGTGAAGCCTGCTTCTATGCGGGCTTCGTGGAAGACCGCTTCAAGGGTACAAAGGAGGCGCTGCTGAGCACACTTCAGAGCGGTAAAATGCTGAATGGGACAGCCTACGGACTCGTAGACTCAGCGAGCACGCGCAATTCAAGTCCACGAGACCGAAAGTCCACATGAAGTGCGCCATTTGGGACAGGGCCTTAGTCAGTGAACAGACACATAAACATGGAAGACGACACATAGCATAGACAGACAGCATGTCGACATAATTTTGGCACAAATGGAACCCCATAGGATCTGACACCTGCGAGATCAAAGATGGATATCGCGGGATTCACGCTTGTGCACAGTGTTGCTAATAAATAAAATGAACAAGACACCCAAAGTACTTGTTATTTAATTCCATTACAAATCCATGTTTATCAATATTTTTTTTTCTTTAATACAATATTAATTCTTTAATATTTTTTTTTTTTTTTTTTTTTTATAAAAATTAAATTGCATAAAAGAGATCGCACTGTCTGATAGTTTGGGAGTATCACACATAACATATACACATAAAACATGATATTAGAATCAAACATTTTAAAGGATAACAATACATCACAGTTGTTTAAACCAATGAGCATTAAGCTGTGTCGTCAGCAAGTCGTTTCCCATCATGCTTTTAGGCTTGTTCACTTCATGCAGCTCTGCGCAGACCGATCGGTGGCTGACTTGAAGCAGTGCATGCCGGTTAGAAATTTTGTTCGACTTGATACAGCGCCGATGCCACGTGACTGTGACGTGTGCCATCAAAGTACCGCGAGAGCGATTAGAGAGTAGCCGGAGAACTCAGCCAGCGCAGCTTCTCAAGAGCAGCTGCACTCATAGATATCATATAAAGGCTAGATGGCTCAAGGCGGAGTCACTTCCGGCATCACCGGCGGCCATCTTAGGACAGGGCTCTGTGAATTAAGGTGAGTGAGCAGCACGCACACAAATCCTCTTATCTCGCTGAAATCTGGACGGATTTACAAACGGTTTGGTTTCTTACAAACGTTATTAACGTGGCTATAATTCTGAATGCTTAAACATTTTGAACATAATTATTCATATGTATGCAGTATAATAGCTACATCTCTGACGTTTATAACAAACCAAACCGTTTGAAAATCGGTAGAAAATTGAGCAAGTTATGGTTATTTAAAAGTACATGCACCATGTTATGAGTGAGCGAGCACCCTGTCGTAAGATGGCCGCCGGTGCGGATGTCGAGCTCCATTGGCCAGCAGCGCGGACGAGCCATCTAGCCTTTATATGATATCTATGGCTGCACTGGGCTGCACGAGGGCTGATGACGATTGGCCGGATCGTGGAGCTGTTCCACGATTGGCCGGATTCACCGCATGACAACGATCACGTGTGTTTCGTGTTTATTCGAACACCTTTAGTTCTTCTAAAGCTCTCAAATCAGTTTATTAAAACAGTGAACACTCTTTTCATGTCGTTGCGATGTTATATTGTGTCATGTTTATCAAATTATTAAAAAACGTAGACTCCACTTCATTGATAGTTAGCTTATGTTGAACTTTATTCTTGTTCAAACAGACGCTGTATGAAGCAGTACATAAAGTATTGAATGAAAATGTCTCTGAAACATCTATTATTTGGCAAATATTGCATTTATTTCACTTCAGCTGTGGTAAAGTATGCAAACACCACATGAGCGGTCACCACGGGAACCAGAAAGTGTCCGACTTCACGTCTCCGTTTGCAGCTCCTCCCCGCCTGCACGCGGCTACTCTCGCCGATCGGTTACATCCAGCCGCAGCCGATGTCGAACACACCTTTTGATCAGCGCAGTCGGTGGAGAGCAACTGCGCTCGACTGCAGAATCCGACACCTCCGCCTTGCGATCGCGAGAGATTTTTGATATACGTCAGCATGACATCAGAGCAAGGCGGACCGCACTCGGACACATTTCTAACCGGCATGCATCTCGCGCTGATCACCGGTGATCGATTCTGCGCAGATTTTGCTCATCTCAAACAAGCCTATTTCTAACCGGTGTTGTACCGAAATCCGACTCCCCGGACAAATCGCACTCCCCTTCGCGTGCACGCGCAAGCGAGTTTAAATGCACTTCCTTGCCATATAGGGTAGAGTGGGGGAAAACGCCCCCCACCTGTTTTTCCCAAAATAACCACTAAAAGTAGTCAATATACATTTTTACTGTTGCTATGCACTACGTTGATAACGGGGATATACAAATCTCTATGGAGAAGCTGACACCAGCGACATATTTGAAGAGAAGAGGATTACATGGTAAATGCTATAATTTTCAGATATTAGTTAACACGTGTTTAAGAGAATATTGTTCTGCATGATATCACAGTGATGTATGATAGATGAATAGTGAAGTCTGTAGTTTGAGATCATATGTTATTTATATAATTATATTAAAAAAATTAAACATTTTTTTAAAAAGTCATAGCTTGTGGGGTAAAACACACTGACACACTAACCTACGCTGAGGGGTAAAACGCCCCCCTGGGAGCATAGTTTCTCTCTATCATAATTACTATAATAAAATATTTCTGTCTATCAAATCCTTTGTTTTACACTTAATGCAGTATAACTAGGTGGTAAAATCAAAATATTTGAACAAAACATAAAAAAATTACCTCAAGTGAACATTAACTAGCTAGCTTGCTAGCAAAGTTAGCTCACTGATGGAAGGTAGTTAAATTTGGCTATTTTGGACATTGCTGAAATAAATATTAATATATATACATGTTTATACATTACTTGCCTTTTACTTTTAGAGATTAAAAACTATTTTCTGTTAATTTTGCTGTTGATCTATGAAGCAAACTGGTTTGTAAGAAAGGGGGCATTTTACCCCACCTTGGGGGGCGTTTTACCCCACCGCTGGGGCAAAACGCCCCCTTTGTACAAAAATATTTTCAGTCAAAATGCTAATTAATTATGAAGGCTGAGCAATTTTAATATTTGGTGAATAACTCCTGCCATAGTCACTCAAAACCGGGATGGCAATTCTAGTCACATTTATGTTTTGTTTCACTGTAATGTCACATTTTCCTTAAGGGGGGCGTTTTCCCCCACTCTACCCTATCCGTTTATCGATCGATTTTTCACACAGCAAGCACCTAGATCATGTATGGAAGCTTTGTCTACACTTAAATAAATTAACAGAAAGTGAACAAGTGTGGATAAAAGATGCAAAAAACAAAAAAAAACATGGCAGATCGATTCAAACTATATAAACTTCGACGAAGGAATAACGATACCAGCTATCAAAACAAAACTGTTAATTTCACTTAATTTAACCGAACTTATCGTTTGTGTTAAACACGCTGTGGTTCATAGGAAAATATTCTCCCCATTGCACATGAATGTCATTAAAAATAATAATATTTAACCTTTTTTTTTCCACGAAGATAGGCTTTATTCATCAGATAGATAGAGTTCATCAGATACATACTGTATATGATCTTTTTGTTTGTTTGTTTTTTGCTTAACTGCGTCTTAAAATAGAAATAAAACAAATTATGACACTTAAAGCTAAGAATGTAAAAAAAAAAAACCTTAGACATTTTTTTAAATAAATTAATAGTTATTTTCCAGCACATTAGTGCCCCAGAAAGCATTATTTATTTCATTAATTCTTTCACTTTTACATCTTATGGATATAGCCTACAATTAAAATAGCTGGAGTAGCACACTAGCACACTACTGCCCGCTGTCACATCTTGGTTTAGAGATTGTGTGGTGACAAAAGCATTTGTGTCATCATTGATTACCTTACAAAGTGGCCCCAAGCTTACCCTTTGCGCTCCAAAACTGCCAAAGAGGTCACCGAATGCTTAATAAAATTTGTGCATCAGTTTGAAACCCATAAGAGGGTCCTAACTGACCAGGGGAAAGAGTTTGTGAATAAGGTAAGTTTTATGTAAACATGACATGTCCATAGAACATGGCTTTTTATCACCTATAACAACTACAATGTGCTTTTGCCTGTAAATGTCAATACGTTTCTTTCACATTTCTAGCTGAACAAACATGTGTACATAACACTTAATATCAAGCGCTCCTTGTGTGCACCCTATCATCCACAAACAAATGGGCTTGTGGAAAGGATGAATGCCACAATTCAAAGGTGCCTGTTTATATATGATATTGCATTTATGTTTGGCAGATATCTTTAGCCAAAATCTTACCAAACAAGTATAAATTCTATAAATGTATGCATTCCTTGACAGTTTATTTCTATCGCCATACTCTACTGTCTGTGTAACAAGGGGGAAGGCGAAAATTAATATCTAATTTCAGGGTGTGATAGTTTTTTTTAAAAAACAAAACAAAACCAGAAGCTATATTATATTCAATGTTTTTTGTGGCAACAGAGCCCTTTGCAAGCTTTGCCAGGACCGACCAATGGACTGGGACAAACATCTTGACGCCGTCATGTTCGGACTTCGAACAAAAAAACAAATGACGACCAAATTCTCACCTTTTTTTTTAATGTTTGGGAGAGAAGCTCGTTACCCTTGTGAGATTCCAGAGCAATACAAGGTAACTGAAAATTAAAGTTATTATTCATCAAAATGATAATGTAATGTTAAAAAACTCATACATTTTTTTCATGTTTATCAAATGAAGATATTTTGTCGGAGTGATTTTGAAATTGTTTTTAGATCAAAAAAAGTGTGGAAGAAACGATGACTGTGGAGCAAGTGACAGAATTGGCAGTAAGGATTAGTGAAGTTTTGCGTGAGGCTGAGGTAAACATCAAAACTTCACAAAAAAAAGTAAAACAAAAATTGTCTCCATCCACCAACCACTTTAAAGTGGGAGACAAAGTTTGGAGACAAAATGTAAGAAGTCAGCAGCGAAAAGGTGGGAAATTGGAGGCAAACTACCTGGGTCCCTTCACTATTACAGCACTGGTGGGAAAGAGCGCTGACCTTGAGGATGAGAGGGGTGTCAAGGTACCAAAAATTAACACAGACCATTTGAGGGCCCATTGTGAAGAGACCCCAAAAGTGCCTCACAAGCTCCAGAAAACATCTCCTCCTGCTGGCCATCCTCCATCTCCACTCAGTTCCACTGCACCGTCTCCTCCTGCTGGCCATCCTCCATCTGCACTCAGTTCCACTGCACCGTCTCCTCCTGCTGGCCATCCTCCATCTGCACTCAGTTCCACTGCACCGTCTCCTCCTGCTGGCCATCCTCCATCTCCACTCAGTTCCACTGCACCGTCTCCTCCTCCTGGCCATCCTCCATCTCCACTCAGTTCCACAGCAACATCTCCTCCTCATGGCAATCCTCCATCTCCACTCAGCTCTTCAGATGAGATTTCTGTCCAGGCATCAGGCACAGTAATAGAAACATGTATGTGTTTAGTATTCCACAAATGACAATAGCAGATCAAATAAGCAACAAATATATTTCACAATATTTTGGACTAGCTGTAGTTTATTTATTAAGTGTGCATATATCAGGGTTCGTGCACATTTTCCAAGGTCGAATTCAAGCACTTTCAAGGTCCATTTTTAAGCTTTTTCCAGCAGCTTACACCACCGTAAATTACATACCAATACATAGTCAAAATTATTATTTCGTGTTTTTATCACATTAAAAGAGATAATGCTATAAACAGCCAAAATTGTGTTTCATAATAGCAGAAGGATCAGATATTTAAGCAAATCACAAGTTTTACTTTTCAAAATGTATCACTAAGTAGATAATGCCTATGAATAATACTTTTCATTATATTAATGTTCAAAATATTGCTTCCCAGATAAGTGATTTTCTAGCCTGGCTAACGTCAGACCTATGAGACGTGGTCTGGCAACCACATGTTCATTTTCTCGTATTTGAGCCGTGGTTTACGAATGCCCAGAGCCGTTTATTGGGCGCTACGAATGTCTATCAAATGCGCCTGTACGTAGCTCAAGTCGACCAAAGCGGCGCAACATTGGCGAGCTCGTGCGCACGTCGCGGTCAAAGTTAAAAATAGTTAAACTTTTGCCGCTACGCTCTGTGACGATTATCCGCGTGCCCAATAAAAACGGGGTATCCAAAAGAACGTGGAAATCAAAATGAAAACTCTCTTTTGCTCTGGCCAGCGTAGCGCAAATCGATCTGTATCTGAAGGGCTATATTTTATTTCTCCATAGTTTAATAAACAAACTATTCAGTCAGATAGGTAGGCTATTTGTTGTGAAAGAAATACAGTTACAATTTCAAGTATTTTCAAGCATTTTATCCAAAATTTAAGCACTTTTCAAACCTTGAAAACACAACATCAAATTTAAAAGCATTTTCAAGGATTTCAAGCACCCGTACGGACCCTGATATATGAAGTATATATATCAGTATATCTATATATGTAGTCAGTTAGTATTTAATTTCTTTAAACAAATCAAATTCATGCAATTTTGCTTATAAGGTAAACATATATTTTAGGATGTTTATATATTTTTAATGGAAACAGATAGGCCTTATTTTTTGCAGTGTAAATAATTGTAAGACAAACTGACAAAACATTTTAAAAATAAAACGTGCATATTTGACCGTTTCCTACTATCTGTGTGTCTGTGCACTAAACGAATGATCATGCGCCAAGCACTCCTCGCTCTGGTTAAAACATTAAAATGCAGCATGCCACAGGAAAAGTGCTCAAAAGCAGCGCATCCACTACAAATATTTCTATATAAATGAAAAGCCTACAAAATATTGTAAGCTCTGGATAATGATTTCATGACATTTCAGTGCTTAACTCCATTAATGAGAGTGGCATATTTAATTTTGTGCATATGCAGGCCCCAGAACATTTTCAGTGCAGACATTTTACAGAGAAAATTATGGTATTAAATAATTCAAATTGAAGAAGAAACTTTTCTCCTCAATGGTTTGTTTTATTATTTATAATTTTTTTGAGTAGTTGTTATTATTATTATTATTATTATTATTATTATTATTGGATTTTTATTCTTTTCTTTTTTAAAGGGTTTAAATAAATTGTCCATGCTGTCCAAGTACCATAGGTGGCGGTAAAAACCAACGGTTTGTACGTCTTACAAACTACTGAAGAAGAAGAACGTCAAATGAGTGCTGCGGGAAACAAGAACACGGTAAATATCTTTACTATGTAAACGTTGCACGTTAAATCTTTATATATATATATATATATATATTCAGCAGATATTCGGTCAGTTGATGCTTTTAGAATCGGCCGTGGAATCGTCTCGAAGTTTTTGTTTTAGATACAATGTCTAGATGTTGATTTTATTGGTTGGTTTATTTCAGGTAATTTAGATAATTTAAGATACATTTCCATTGCTTCTCAAACCTTCCCCAACACTGCACATTTTGTACAGACCACTCACCTGCTCATTAGAGCAAAATATGCAGTGGTGGAGACCCCAGGTCAGGACAGGTTTGAGAAGCACCTTACTAGAGAGGACATACTAAATATGAACACTTCTAGTAGTTGTTAACTCCTGTAATTATCTCCACATTACAGTTTTGCAAGAGAAATAAGATTCTAAAGACAAGTAATTACATAGTATACTAACGTTATATAATATAAATAATTACAGATCCCAATGAAAAGCTTTCAAAATTGAAAATCATTTACTGGCTTTATTATACAATGACAAATTAAACGTGTTTTAGTTTTCAGGTACATTATGGACTCATCTCTGCTTTCTGTTGCTGAGCAGCTTTTGAAAGACCTTCAGAGAACTTACTCTGAGACGAATAAGGGTAAGTCTTAAGCTCAAGCTCACTGATATCAAGTCAGCTGGATGAAGCCATTGACTGATGAAACATATTAAGTAACAGAAACACTGACAGTTCACTAGACAACTAGTCAACATACATAGTACTACACAATAAGCTGATCACAGACACACACAGACAGTGTACAGAAGTCTCTGATCACAAGTGTACATAATGTGCATATATTGTGATTTTTTTTTCTAATAAAATTCTTTACAAATGATAATATCAAATTAAATTGTGTAACAAGTCGAGGGGATAATTTTCAGTTCATAATTACAATACAAATATGAGTTTTACAGTATTTGGATAGTAGCTTTAGTATTTGGTATGATAATCATGTGCTCAGCACAATTTGATATGGTTCCAAAGAGCAACTTGTGCTTCACTTTTGACCTAAAACATCTAGACCCTAAAATTTCAGTTTATTTCTAGGTAAAAGATTTTCAGTGTGGTCTTAGACATAAACATAGCTAATAATAAATAAGTATCAAGTGAACAGTGAAGTTAGTGAACTTTAACAATAACATTTTGATTCTTTAGTTTAGAAGACAAGAGAGTAGCAATAGCTGCAATTTCTAATACTGACACAGGGTAGCGCACTAATAGCATGGTCTATCAGACAGCAGCATGTCTTTCAAGCACAACTGCTGCAGTTCACAACTGCTTAAAACAGCTAACATGTACTGTGGGGTTGTTTTAATGTGTGTCGTATGGCCTATGGTATTGAGGTTTCCTTTAATATAACATTCAAAATATAGGGACTTCGGTTCAAATATGTCCTAAAGCATCATGTTCCTCAGAACCTAATGACAATTTGAATCCTTGTATTAAATGTGTCAGAATGTCAATAAGCTCATAAGACTTTTTGTGAAACCCTTATGTGTGTGCAGACAAGACCTAATGCAGAACATCTGGATAAGAGTAATGACATTATTCTGCTGGAATTTTGATGTCAAGCAATGCCAGAGAGAAATATCTAGGGAGGATGATTAGAGGAGTAATGATCGCTGTAGTGTGTTTGAGATTGAGATGTAGTTTCAATTTAAATTTGTTTTGTTCTTCAATTTGTTCTTTCTCCAGAGAACATTGGTGACCAAAATAAACAACCAAATTAGGATGTTTTGGATGACTGATAATTGATTATTGTTACTATGTTTAACATGTACTCAGGGTTTTTCCTGGCTTAAAATGAGGCGGAGGTGGTAAAATCCTAATAATGTATTTTAATAATAAGATAATTAAATTTGTATTTTTTGTAGATCATCATATAGCCTAATGTGTTTCCCACATTATTTTTGTGGGTGGAGCTTGGTACCTCTAGGGGGGTCCGGGGGCATGCCCCCCCCCCCCCCCCGTAAGAAAATTGTGTACATTTTAAAGATAAATTCATTAATCTGGTGCACTTTGAGTCACCCGAATCCACTGTTAAAAATAAATAATCCACCCGCAAACCGCCCATATTCTTTGATTTAGATATCTGCATCTGATCATCACATTACAATTATTCAAATTCTTTGTGTTAAGCATGATAATATGGTAACATATCACACTGAAGTAGGCTGATTTAAAATGAACATTTATTTAAAATAAAATTTCTTCTTTTGGCAAAATTTCCTTAATAGCCTAATTTCGGCTTTATACTCCCTTCAAACTTAAATTGTCAATGTTTCATTACATCACTGTTTGAAAACACTAATGTTTTGTACCTTTTATAAAGGGCATTTCCCCCCTAATTTTATTAAATGTGCTCCATCTTTAATTTCAAATTCTTAAATTTGATCAATATATTCAATTAAAATAAGAAGACACTAGGCTGTTACCAATCAAATTAAATAATTTACATTGAAAAATTATAACTGTATTAAATTAGATTATTTTAATCTAATTTTAAAAGTCTTTGACTCAACCGATTCGTTCAAAACGATGAATCATTCAGTAGCAACAAGTGTTGCTGTGAGATGCGCTATGGTGACCTTTGTTTGGAACTATTTTCGCTGCTGAAACAGAACAAAAACAGTCATTGCGTCTAAAATGTTAGTGACTTAATTTTAACTAGCCTATTTGTTTGTTGAACTGTTATGAAATCAGTCTCGGTTTCAATCTTGATCGCATTCAGGAAAACAGCTCTCTGGTCGTGTGTTGCCTAGTGTAACGGTCACCAGCTGGAGTGCCCTTGAAAGCCACCAGAGGGCACTCCACACCAGACTATCATGATTCACTCACAACTACATTTCCCATAATTCACTGCCCGGACTCATCATCCCTGATTATCACATTCACCTGTGTCTCATTATATTGTTTAGTTCACCCTATATAAGCCTGGTTCACCTCATTATTCCCTGCGAAGTCTTGTACGTTATTCCACTGCATTTCTGAGCATTTCCTTTGTTGTCGTTATTCCTGGTTCTTGATCTCTGCCCGTGTCCTGGTTTTCCTGTTTTTGCCTCACCCTCTGGATTTGTCTTTTTGTTGGATTGCCTGCCTGTGTATGACCTTTGCCTGGATTTTGACTGCGATTCTGAATAACACTTTAAATAAACTGGCTGCATTTGGATCCTCAACCTTCGTGTCTCGGAGCAGTTCATAACACCTAGGCTATGTTTTTCTTAACTATAATATGTTATAAATAACTGCGCGAGCCTCAACAGTGCAACATTGATACCTTCAGTACATTAGGTAGGCCTATATTATTATCAACTATAGTCTATTAATCGCCACTTACATTAAATGAAATAAAACAGAATCATCCTCATGTTTTCGGTGATTCCCTAGTTATCTTTTATTTTTATATTAAAATTTGTTTTAATCAGGGCATTTGTCCGGTTGGGCAAGTAGTAGGCCTACAATTCTCTCTCACTTTTCCCTAAAAAAAAAAAAGAAAAGAAAAAACACACGTGTCCCGGACACAGTCTATGGTCCCTGACAAGCGTTACTCGAGCCCTAATATGCTTTCCTTTATTGGTTTTCCCTGAAGAGAATTACGTTGATGAAAACGAAAGTTAAAGACACGCACGTTCATTGCGTTTTACCGTGATGAGAGTTCCATCATCCATGTCTTCACTCAACACATTATAATGATTTATCTGTCATCCACCCTCGATTAATTGGAATGGAATATTTGTATTACTTGGCCCGCAAGACCCGCGGATTATCCGCAATCCGTGCAGCACTATACGGTTTGAGAATGGACACAAGCGGTAACAGCAACAGAACCATCACGGTGGGAAAAGTGTATCTGACCATGTGACTGTCTGTCCGAGTTTTGCCGAGAGCCGGAGGCGGCACGAAATTTGACGGAGGCGGCTGCCTCATAATTCTCCATGCAGGAAAAACCCTGGTACTTAACTATTAAGTAGTTATTTTTTCCAAATGTTGTATTTCATTTACCCATGCACTGGCTGTCCAGAGTTTAGAATAATTAAGATTTTTTTTAATGTTTTTGAAAGAAGTCTCTTATACTCACCAAGGCTGAATTTATTTGATAAAAAATACAGTTAACAGTAATATTGTGACATATTATTAATGTATTTTAAAATGTAATTTGTGACCGCAAAACTGAATTCTCAGCAGCCAATTCAGTCTTCAGTGTCACATGATTCTTCAGAAACCATTGTAATTTGCTAGTTTTTGGTTTTTGTGGAAACTAATTTTTTCCCGGATTCTTTGATGAATAGAAAGTTCAATGCACAGCATTTATTTGAGATGGAAATATTTTGTAACATATGAGTATACATATGAATCAATTTAATACGTCCTTGAATTTCTATTGTCCTAAACATTTGAATGATAGTTTATCATGAAGTAGCACTACTGTTTTCAACATTGATAATAATAAGAAATGTTTCTTAAGAACCAAGTCAGCATATTAGAATAATTTCTGAAAAATCATGTGACGCTGCTGAAAATATATTTTAAAATGTCTTTTATTCCTTTTATTCCAGTTGTTTTAAGTTCAATATCACAATATCACAGTTTTTATTGTATTTCAAATAAATGCAGTCTTGGTGAGCAGAAGAAACTATCTAGTCTAAGAGACTAATCTAAATTATTCCAAACTTTTGGCCACCAGTTTATGTTGCTTTTGTGCTTTAATATCACGCTTGGTGCATTTACATTTCTCAGGTTTATAAAACTTTAACCAGTATATCTCTTTTTTCCCCCTCTTTCGTATAGTACCAGATGACCTACTGATAGCGTAAGTAAAAATTGTTTATCCTCCTCTTCCTCTTAAGTTACATTTACAATATTATAAGGTTTGGCCTTAAACTACAGACTGGTAAATATGTTGGATGCTCTTGACCCTTTGAGTTGAGAAAAGTCAATTGTTGACCTTTGTGTTATTCCACACTGAACACTGTGCAGAAACCAGCTTGTACCTCTTAACTACCGAATGTACTCGGCACAGGCTTTTTCAAGAACACACGCATGTCTTTACATCACTCTCTTTACAGACGTCATTGTCTGAATAAATCATGACTTTAAAAGCGTCCTCAAACCCACAATGATAGTCATCAGGCCACTACAGAGAGAAGCACTAAACCAGAGTAATTACTCTTCTGGGATGTAATGTGGGAATCACATTCCTCCATAAATATTTGTTCACAGATCAGCACTTTTTGCTTTATTGGGTGATTGATTGTGGTTTTAGTGTCATCACGCCATATGTTCGCTTATGTATGCTTCTCTACGATTAGAATGTAGTGGATACATTTCAGATGATGCAATTTCAGGACCAGATTGGCTCACAAGGTAAATGTTCTCCGTTTTTTTTTTTTTTTTTTTTTTTGTGAAGACAGGAAACAGCCCATGCTTTGGGTTAAAAGTTAGTGCTGAGGTTTGTTGCCTCAGCTTCCTGTGTTCTTGTCAGACTTATCTCACCCAGCATGGTTTTCTGTTGGTAGAGACAGAAAACGGCCTGCTTTAAAACACACTTTGGAGCGGTTTACTTGTGGTGAGATTGAGAAAGCAATCCAACCCAATGAACCAGGCTTTATCACAGTGTTTGATGAGTTTTTACTTGCGTTGCGTGAAAAGCAATGAATCGTGGGTTCACCAGGAGCAAACACAAAAAATGCTTTTTTGAAATTTAGGGATGTCCAGATTTGGTTTGGGGATTGGTTTGGGGATTGGTTTGGGGATTTGTTTTTTATGACCCTACAAGTTTGATGAAACCATCAAAATATGAGTATTTTTGAATATTTTAAATATGAGGAAAGAACAAAACGCCAAACTTGTTTAAGGTATTTCTGACAAGGTATTTATCTGACAACTTTTTATTTGGCCAAAAAAGGGGTAAACTGCAGCTACAGTTTTTTATTTTACTATGCAAAAAATACATAGAAAAAGAAAAAGCTCACAGGAAAAAGCATACATTGAGTGCAACATAATCAGGTATTTATATTTCTTTGGTTCTCTCATTTTTGCACGTTCATAATGTTCTTGTATTACAGCCTGGCCAAAAATGATGTCCACACAGTTTTCATTTCATTATCACAAATAAAACAATTGCCTTCAAGCACAACTATGGAATATGCTTACAAAATATTTTTGAGATTTTAAAAAAAGGGTGAAGATGTCAATTTTCCTAGGCCGGACATCACTTTTGGCCACTACTGTATTTAGGAACAACTGTCCAAAACGATTAAAATACAGACGAAGGCTTGATTCATGCTCAAAATGACAAAGTAATATAATGACAGCTACAAACAATAGAGGGTTCCCACAGGAAGTGTCCCACCCTCAGCCAGACTGAGTGGTAAAAAAGCCTGCTGCATGACTGGATTTAATAGGGGAAACTGCGAAAACACAAGTAAAATGAACGATTATCAGTTTAAACTAAAGGTTGGACTCGATATGGTGTTCCTTACAACTTTCCAAAGATTTGCTAAATTTGCTTGTGAACGTTTTATGTAAATACAATATAGGTAGGTCTAAATCCGGGTGATCAGTTCTATCAATATCAGATATATCATTTTATTGTCTAGCCCTAAAACGTATATATTTTTTTTGTCAGTTTATTTAAAAACATCTAATTATGCAGAATATATGATGGTAAATATTTAATTGATGAGTTGTCAATACATTCACGCTAAAAAAAACAATGCTGCCGCTCAGTCTTTCTGCCTCACAGTGGGTGTAACCACAGTCACTCCAGCCGACGGTGACGTCACGCACATACCCTCTATAAGCCCGCAAAGGTGTTGTTTACCCATCCGGATGGATTACTACGGTGGCCGAGAGAGCTCAACGCGCTGCAACTGAAGAAAATGCATGCAAATAGAAAAACACCCGCAAATTAAAAAAACATCTTCATCAGTTTCACAACAAATGTATGCTCCAAATATTCACAGCACAACCAAATACAGAAACGCGGTGCAAAAGTTCACAACACAACCAAATACAGAAACGCACTGCAAAAGTTCACAACACAACCAAATACAGAAACGCGCTGCAAACAGCACCACAACGGAAATGTTGCCAGATGACCCCAATAAGCGACGAACCCGGCTGGGACATGCTTACAGCTCAAAGTCTACTTTATTTTATTATTATTATTTTATTTTTTTGCAAAACATACTGAGATGACATACAATTTTGTATACAATATAAAACATGTATTAATAATATGTTCAATGTCATCAGAATACTGAGAAAATAAATAAATATAAAAGATAGAGAAAAAGAACATGAGGGAAAAGATCTTAATCTGTACATCTGTTACATTGTACAAATTTTGTCATATTATGTTTAAATAAGTTTCATAAGAAATGTTAGGTACTGCAGGGTCCAAATATGAGATGGCAAGTTTTAAAGTTGAGACACTCACACACAGATATATAACGCATATTTTAAAATTGAAAACTTTTAACTTTTTTTGTATAAAATATTTATTTATTTGCAACAGTTATGTTAACAGCAGTAATAAGAGAGTTCTGGTAATAACAGCTATTCAGCTGATGGACATGTGCTGCGTTGTCATGGGAACATCCCAGGTGAAAATAATGAGGAAATTACGTTGTCTTTCATTGCTCCCTTCATCAAGTGTGTCCCAAACGGCTACATAATGACACACAAGTGGCCTGCTCACTCCAAAGTCCCCACTTCAAGGGCTCTGCCATCTGCCCTTTGAATGGAGTAGGACATAGGGTTGCTCACGAGCAATAAGCATGTCACAGCCGGGTTCGTCACTTATTGGGGTCCCCTGGAAACATTTCCATTGTGGTCTGTGCTATTTGAAGTGCGTTTCTGTATTTGGTTATGTTGTGAACTTTTGCAGCGCGTTTCTGTATTTGGTTGTGTTGTGAAGTTTTGTAGCACGTTTCTGTATTTGGTTGTGTTGTGAAAAATTAGGGGTGTAACGATATCAATGTGTAATCAATATATCACGGTACAAACAGATTTGCTGAACAACGCACATACTGCAATTCTGTAACATTTGTAAAACTGAAGTTCTAATGTATGTGTATGCGTGACAACATGAGGGTGAGTAAATAAAGACAGACTTCTCTTACGAGAGGTTCTCTCGTATTGCGTAAGTATAGCTTACGCTACGGGAAAGTCTTCTTTCTTCGAGATCTGAAGCCAAAAATTATCCTTAATTTTGTATTCATTGTCAACGCAGTGCGGCAGCCAGCAGACCAAGGCAGGCTGTATAAGCGTGCTCATTGGCTGCTCGGCGGCAACTGCTTAAGCCTATCAGTGAGCCTCGTGGAACGTGGCCTCCAATGAGGGCGCTTTGCGCCCTCCACACCCTTCTAACCGTCAAGATGGGTGTGGCCAGTGTGTATATAACGAGAGCTCACAGGCTGAATATTTGATTTTCTTGTCTTCAGCGAAGCTCTTCGCATCGCTGGATCTTGAGAGCCGCCGCCGTTGAAACCAGCGACCAGCAAGCCTAGGACACCTTTTATTACTGCTGTGTGTGCTCGCCCTGCGACACACACTATCTCTCACTGTTCTAAAAGAGCACGAGTTTTTGTCAAAACGCCTCGTTTTTTTCCTGCGGCTCGTGCCGCGCCCCGCTCAGCAACGGAGACCGCCACCTCTTCTGCGCTCTCTGCCTGGGCCGCGAGCACGCCGCCACCGCACTCTCTACGGGCGGCTGCCCCGAGTGCGAAGAACTTTCAATGTCGACCCTGCGGGCTCGACTTGAAGTTTTCGACCAAGCTGTCGGTCCGCCTGTCCCTGCCGGGCCACGCAATAGGAAGCGCCGCTCGCAGAGACCACCGGAGACTGATATGACTGAGGAGCTCGCCGGAACCTCTCCCTCGAGCTTCTCTCTCGCTCTCTCCGCCCCCCCTCCCGGCCGCTCAACCGCCGGCTCTCGCCCACGCCGCCGCCGTGTCAGGGGATGAGGCGAATGAGATAGACACCCTCCCTCTGTTCGAGCCGCGCTACTGCGCCGCTCACAAGGGATGGCAGAAGTGGACGGTCTCGGAGCGAGCTTCCTCTCCCTCTGTTCGAGCCGCGCAAACTGCGCCGCTCACAAGGGATGGCAGAAACGGACGGTCCCAGAGCTCTCTTTACGTTACAAGAAAGCTACTTCGTTCTCGCGTGGACCTACCTCAATTTCTCACACATTTCTCAGTCCCCTCTTAAGTTCAGGCGACTGGAATTGTTCATATTGCAGTATACGAGCCTGTTATAAATACACGCATGCCTGCAAGCAAACGCCGTCACAAGACATGACGCTGTTATATGCCCGCTCTAACCTACAGCTAATGTGTTCTCCCCTGTGGCTCAGTGGCAGAATCTTAGGCTTTTGCGCCAGAGACCCGGGTTCGATCCCGGCTCTCGCGGCAGATAAAAATGTATGCTGTTCGCTTCTCCAAGCTCGCGGCCAGTTTTTCTTACATACAGAAAGCGAACCCGCACTCCCCCTTGTTGGGCCGCGCAGATTGCGCCGTTCACAAGGGATGACAGAGCGGACGGTCACGAGCAACGTTCAGCGCGCGCGCCTCACTCACCGGCGAAAAGAGGAGAGAGAGTGTTTTCGTCCCGCTGTGGCCGGACAAACCCCCAATTCTCAAACATTTCTCAGTCCCCTCTTAAGTTCAGGCGGCTGGAAATATTACTATTGCAGTAAACAAGCCTGTTTTTAATACACGCACGACTGCAAACAAACATGAGGTCGTACTCTTATATGCTCGCGCTAACCAAAACCTAATGTGTTCTCCCCTGTAGCCCAGTGGCAGAATCATAGGCTGTAACGCTAGAGACCCATGTTCGAGCCCAGCTCTCGCGGCAGATGACATTTTTTACTGTTCGCTTCTCCGAGCTCGCGGCCAGCTTTTATTACATACAGAAAGCGAACCCGCCTCTCGCACCACTCGCACCACATGGTGCTCGATTATTTATGAGCGTCTATACACGAGGGAAGAAAAGACGGTTAAGTCCCGCTGCGGCTGGACCACCTTCAAAGCTTCATGCTCTGTCAGTCCCCGTTGCCATGGCTACTGCAGATGTTTACCTCGCAGCCAACGAACCGGTATATCTACCCGCTCGCCTGCGCGCAACCACCGTTCTCACGCCGACCCAGAGAAATCTCAAATGAGCATAATGTCCGGTTGCACGGCTCACGCCGTATGTGTTTCAAATGCAGTGAATGTGCCCACGTTTCCGTGTTCACCCCTGCACACAAGCACTATAAATCCCGTGTCTCTCACAGAGCCCACTCTCATAAAGTAGGCAGAAGCCGCTCGAGTGTTAAAAGTAGGTCACGTGTCCACCTCACCGTGCCCACACCTACTCACTGCCCGCTCTGTCACGGCCTCTCACGACCGGTCATGTTTTAAATGTAAATCCTGTGCCCGCCCTCGAGCGCTCACACATACTAACGAACATTTCGCCCCCGACGCCGCCCTCGCGCGTCGCGCCTCACACTATATGTTGCCCGTCCAAGCCACCGGGACACTGTGTGTAAAACGGCCAGCTATCGCTGTGTGCGATCCGCCGTATCTAAGCACCGAGAGCGCGCGCGCTGCGCCTGCCCCTCCGTTTCGAGCTCTCGAGCCCGCGATGCGCGGTGATCAGAGCCCGGAGGCCATTCTGCCCCTGGCTGCACACGCGAAAGCGTGGGAAGCTATTCCAGGTGCGTCAGAATGGGTGCTGAGCACAGTAAAACAGGGCTATACTCTGCAGTTCGCTCGCCGCCCTCCGCGCTTTCAAGCGCGTATCGAGACCAGAGTGAATGGGGAAGTAGCACATCTACTTCGAGCAGAAATAGCTACACTTCTGTGCAAAGGGGCTATAGAACCGGTTTCCCCTTCTATGAGCGAGTCGGGCTTTTACAGCCGTTATTTCCTCGTTCCCAAGAAGGACGGAACTGTCAGACCAATTTTGGATCTGAGACGTTTGAACAAGGCTCTTATGAGAAGACCGTTCAAAATGCTCACAACCAGGCAAATTCTCGCGCAAATTCGCCCGAGGGACTGGTTTATATCTCTCGATCTAAAAGATGCGTACTTTCAGATCCAGATAATACCCCGTCACAGGCCATTCTTGAGATTCGCCTTCGACGGTCAGGTATATCAGTACACCATCCTCGCCCACGGAACAGTGCTTCTAAGCCACCCGGACAGCCTGGGGCTCACGGTCAACTGGACCAAGAGCTCATTAGTGCCCAGTCAATCAACCTCTTTTCTGGGTTTGGATCTGGACACTGTGGCAATGACGGCCCGCCTGTCGACACAGCGCGCGCGTGCTGCATTCGACACCTGGCCGAGTCCTTCCAGCTGGGCAGCACCGCACCTCTCAAGACATTTCAGAGGATGCTGGGTTGTATGGCTTCAGCTGGGCCTGTTACGTATGCGCCCGCTACAACGCTGGCTGAATGTCCAAGTGCCTCACAGAGCCTGGGCTTCCGGCGGCATTCGAATCAGAGTGACTCAGAGCTGCGTTTCAGCACTGAAGCCCTGGTTAGTGGCCGACTGGTACCAGCGGGGAGTGACAATGGGAGCCATCTCACACCGCAAAGTTATCTCGACGGACGCTTCCACCTCAGGTTGGGGCGCTCTTTTCGAGGGCAAACCGGTTTTTGGCCTGTGGTCAGACCAGGAGAAATGCCTCCACATAAACTGTTTGGGGATGATAGCGGTCGAGAACGCGCTCAAGCGCTTCCTCCCATTCATACAGGATCACCATGTGCTAGTCCGCTCGGACAACATGTCCGTGGTATCCTATGTGAACCGACAGGGCGGTGTCAGATCCAGGAACCTGTGCAAGCTGACAGAACGCCTTCTCGTGTGGGCTCACCGCTCGTTGCGCTCGCTGAGAGCCGCGCACGTGCCGGGCCACCTGAATGTCGGTCCAGACAGACTGTCCAGAGACAACATTCCCCCGGGAGAATGGTCCCTGCACCCCCAGACAGTCCAGTCTCTCTGGCGCCTATTCGGCAGAGCAGAGTTCGACCTCTTTGCGTCGAGAGACAACACTCACTGCCCGAAATTTTTCTCGAAAAGCGAGGACGCGCTATCCCAGACTTGGCCCAGCCTCCCGCTGTACGCTTTTCCCCCAATCTCCCTGTTACCACAAGTCATTTCGAGGATCAGGGAAACGCACCACCCAGTGCTTCTTTTAGCCCCGCGTTGGGAGAACCAAATCTGGTACCCACAGCTAGTGAGGCTGTCGCACTCATCCCCATGGCCGATCCCGGTGAGAAAGGATCTCCTCTCTCAAGCCGGTGGATCGATCTGGCATCCCCATCCAGAACGATGGTCTCTGCATGCATGGGTAATCAACGGATACCCGTTGACCTGCCAGAAGGGGTCGTGAACACGATCACGCAGTCTAGAGCCCCCTCCACGAGACGGCTCTACGCGTCTAAATGGTCGGTGTTTTCTAAATAGTGCACTACTAAGAGCTTGGATCCACGTGCATGTGGGGTCCCGCGGGTGCTCTCCTTCCTACAAGAGCTGTTGGACAAGGGCAGGTCCCCTTCCACGCTCAAAGTGTATGTGGCGGCTATTGCAGCGTTCGCTGAGACGACGCGCGGCCGGGCAATAGGAAGGAACGAGCTCATTATCCGCTTCCTCAGAGGAGCTAGACAGATGAATCCCCCGCGGCCCCCCTCGGTTCCTATTTGGGATCTGTCCTTGGTCCTGGAGGCCCTGAAGGCTTTTCCCTTTGAACCGCTTGAATCCGTGGATTTAAAGTACCTGTCGCTCAAAACCGTTTTCCTGATAGCTCTGTCTTCAGTAAAACGCGTGGGGGATTTGCACGCGCTATCTGTTAGCCCTGCATGTCTTGAGTTCGGACCGAACGACTCGAAAGTCATTCTCAGACCGAGACACGGTTACGTCCCCAAAGCGATTGGAACCCCTTTTAGGGCACAAATAATTTCCCT